>NW_010972720.1:10468322-10566015 GCF_000737465.1 Haliaeetus leucocephalus
GGGGAGGCCCGCGCCCGCGGCGGGAGGAGCACGGGGGGGAGGCAGGGCGAAGAGCGCAGAGCGCCGGGCGCAGGGGGACGCCGGCGGCGCCCGCGGGCGCTGCCGAGGGGGAGGCGGCACGGCAGGGCAGCCCCGGCCCCTCGGCCGGGCGCGATGGCGAAAGAAGCGAACGTTTCTACCTCCTTCTTCTTCTGTCCTCCCCCGAGCTGGCCGCAGAGGAGGAGGAGCAGCAGCAGCAGGAGGAGGAGGCAGCTCCCGGCCGGCAGGTGCAGCAGCCGCCGCGGTGCCCTGGTACCCAGCGCCATGTTCCCCCCCGCCGCCCGGCCGCCAGCCTCCGCCGGCGAGCACCTGCGGCTCCCCTGCCCACCTCCTCCCCGCTGATTGGGCTGGGGCCCTGGCCAATCGCATCGCCCCGGGGCGCGGCGGCTCCTGGGAAATGTAGTTCTTTCTCCTCCCGCTTGCCGCGCCGCGTGCCTGCCGAGGCGGTTCGACGCCATTTCGGCGGCGGTGGCGGCAGAGCGGCGGCGGGGCCGTCGCTGAGGTAGGCCTGGGTGCCGGGCACCTGGCGGGCGTCCGCACGCTCAGGCCTACACGCAGATGGTGTGTAATGGAGACTTGCTGTCAGCTTTGTCAGGGGCAGCACGTTGTACCGAGGCTGTGGGCCCGTAAGTAGTGGTGGTCCCCTCCAGGGTGGTGGGTATTTCTGCTCACCTGAGGTGGGGGTGAGCAGCTTTACCTGCTGCTCCGAGTTCCCCGCTGCAGCTGCGTGAAGCACGAAGCGCAATCATGAATGAAGACTAAGAAAACCTGAAGACCCTTTTCCGCGTGTTTGCATGCATACGCTTCTTAGATTTCACTATAAACGCAGAAAGCCACCGTTTCAGAAAATAATATTAATGTAATACACTAGTACAATTAGTTTGAATTTAATTCCCAGAGCATTAGCCATGCAGCTTTAATTTCATACTCTGGTTCACGATACAGTCTTCAAATCAGTGATTGCATATTTTTTTCCATGAAGGTACACACTGCAGCACACAGGGTAGGTAATGTTAAATTAATGAGCGTATACTTAATTTTTTCCCTCTTTTTTTTCCCTAGAATTCCAAGTACTTGCCTTATGCTACATTAGTTATTTACACACATCTGCGCTGAAGACTCAGAAAATGGAACTATTCATTTCTTCAGAGATTTTGCTATGTCACTCAAAAATGTTATGAATTTTATAGTCAATACACTATAATGAAACAGAAAGCTGAGGCACTGAGAGAGTATTCAAAAGTATTTGTTTATTTTGGGCACAGCATTTTTAGATGGTATTTTGATGATAGTGTCAGGTGCTAATTTGATGATACTGCTGACATCTTAGCACTAAGCATTTGAAACATTAAATAGGCCATTGTGTTCCCTTCAGTTATATTTGCAATGTGCCTTTCAGAATTTACTTATATCCATAGGAATTGTAAATCATATTCAAATAATCTAGCAGACATTTAAGATTGATTTAAGTGTCCAAGAGTGTTCAGACCATCTGTTATCCACATACATCAAATTCTGACTGTCACTGGACAATAATAATTATAAAATGGTATGCAGTCTGGACCCTGCTTCTCAAGTATTTAGGAAGGTTGGTCCAACAGCCCTTGACTATAGAATTTGAGTTCAGACACCAGGGCTGCCATAACTCTTCAAAAAAGGTGATATCTGTATGCCAACTTTTTTTTTTTTTTAAGAGAAATCACAGGTCCTGTCACTCCAGATCTCAGTTACCCAAAATTTACGCTGTTCAGTAAATAGCTGTTCCCCATTTGCAAATGGGGAAGGAATGGGTTCAAAAGAAAGACTGAAAACAGAAGGAAATGGAAGAGAAGACAGGACACGGGAAGAGGGTCACGTGGTTGAGTGAAGTGAATATAGGAAGATTAGAGCTAAGAAGCTTTGGTTTTTCTGTATGTGTTCCAGGGTTTTGGAGGTCCAGTGTCTTTTGGAGCATGTAGACCTATCCTGCCCAATATGAGCTGAGTAAGAAAGGGATGGAGAAGGCACTATACCTCATCTTTTCTGTCTTTTTTTTTTGTGAACTAGGGAGAGACTGAGCTTATTTCAGTTATGGAAACCCTTGTTTACCATTAATCTCTGAGTCTGCATTAATCTCAGATAGATGGAGTGGTTTTTTTCAGATAAGAACATGGTTTTTAATTGAACTTGCCTTTTTATCACCTTGAAAACTCCTATCTGTTCTAGAACATCCACTTACAAATATTGTAACACCCACTTTCTAGGGTGTGGCTAAAAAGGAACAGCAGGAGCAACTTACTGGAAAGAAAGACAGAGCCATATGCTTGAGAATCTTACACTTCCAAGATAGTCTGTCTTATATTATTTGTATTAGTACAAATGCTTCAACATGACCGTGACAAGAAGTTTCTCAGTATTCCCACTATCAATACCCCTATACTATGCTAGCCACTTCTAAGTAATTCCTGTAATTAAGCATATCATAAGCTAAGTGACCTAGTGAACATAGTGTGAACATAGTATTGCAGGCCACCCATGGTATCTGCCTCCCCGCTCCCCCCCAAAGAAGAGGACAAGGATAGTAAGTGATTAGAAAAAGAATAAAATAAAAATAGCCATCATTATAGTTGGTTATAGAGGTTTCTAACACAGACCTCTGCTCTGTAGAGACAGGATATACCTTTCCATCAGAACCGTGTGTTTTAAAAAAGACCTTTTTTTCTCCTCTTCATGTAGGAGCTAAGAATTCAATAAAAACTTTGCACTGGAACAAGAGAGGCATATCTTAATTAGTGTGCTAAAAAAATAATATTTAATTAAAAAATCTCAGGCCACTCTTGCTAAATCCAGAACGTGGTTTCATTTGAACCTTGTTTGGAAACCTGCTGGTCTCCTCCTGAGCCTAATAAAGCACAGACCTTTCAAATTTTCACTGTATGAAAAGAGCATTAAAACTACTGAGAACATGAAAACCACTGGGAGCTCTTCATTGCCTGAAGATAGAACTAGCCTCATAGATGGTATATACAGGCATAGCTGCTGTATCATGAAATGTATGAATATGAATCTGGTAAGGAAGGCCTAAAGTGAAAGGAAAACTTCCCTTCCTCCTTTCCTGAAGGAATGACGGAGGAAGGAGTACAAGCCTGGAAAAAAAGTGTGGTGCTGGAGAAGGGGAGATTAATGGGAAGGATTACATGAAATCCGATTGGTTTACGTTTATTGTGTTACTGTTATTGGGAGTTAGCTCTGTTGAGTTAATTCCGTCATAAAATTACAAAGAGAGTTTGTATTTGTAACAGTGTGCATATATCTCGCCCAAATAACTGTGTAAACGTGCCTGGGGTGAGTATCCTGATCTTAAAAAATAGAACATTTTTTGGTACTGGGATGCAAATGCATGACCCTGGGACAACAAGGGCGGTACCTTTTGGGTGAAAGTCTTCTTAAGGTTTAAGAGAGAAAAAAAGTGACCTATGCATTTCTTGTGCAAGATATGTTAAACAAGAGTGTTGAAAAGCCTCCTGTGAGCTGGAAGACTATGCTCTTTCTCAATATTACACGAGCCCTCCTAAGAGGTGATACAATAGCCAGTGAACAGAGCTGTGGGAGTTGGGTAGAGTGATTATCAGAGCAAAAAAAGCAGCATGAGGCTCAGATAGCAGGAGATGGGATGAGTGCAGGAGGAGGCAATAGAGTGAGGGTGCCTAAAACAATAGCAAATGAAAACAGGTATGGGAGCAAGCAGCTGCCCAATGTGTGGCTCTGGAGACAAGGAGTGCAGTGAAGCTTGGCTAGGCAGAGTGAAATGAGGAGCAGCTAACGTGAACATGACAAACCAACAGATCAGGTTAGCTCGAATCAGACCTTGCAACCCAGAAACACTTAAAAAAACTTTAAAGAGTGAGTGAAGATTATTGTATGAGAGGAAAACAGTAGCTTAACAGTTCCCTAGAAGAAAAAAAAAGGGAACTTGTTTTAGTCACACTTTAAGAATTAGTTATTCTTATCTTGCGTACATACTTCATTAGCTTTTTTTCCTTTGTAATAAGAACATTCTTTGTATGCTATTTAATTTGTATTCATGAGTGAGGAAAATCAGCTCTCACAGAACCAGAAAGTTTAATATAACTATCCAAAGGTTTATAAGTGGAACTCAAGCCAGCAGGTTTTTTTTCTTTTTAAGTAATCCCCTTAAATTTAAACCTGACCTTTATTACAGCCAATCAAGTCCTGACAGAAGAGTTACATGAGTTAGGCAGCCATATCCAGCCACATAAAAAAAAAGTTACTGCTCTGGTTGTCAGGTATCATCTGCTACTTCTTTGAGTCACCATTAGTTTTATTTAGGATATTTTTGTTGGACTTTTAGTTGGGAAAAAATTTCCACAACCCCCCAACATTTTCTGCAGGAGTATAGCATTACATCTTCTAAAGCTACGCACCCATTCAGCAGTGTGGTTTTGGCTCTTAGCAAGCCCATCACTGGAACGTTTAGTTACAATAGCAGCCTGGCCCAAAGAGAGAAATGTCACATGATGAGGCTTATATGCTACGGCTTCATGGAAAAAGGAATTGCATTTGTTAAGTACAATTTAATATTGAACTAACCTGAAACGAAGCAGTTTGGTCATTTTATTAAGCTATGATGAAACAGCTTAGCTCTGGGAATGGTTATGTGTTTCCTTAAAATTAATGATGCTAAAATATTTTGATGTTTCTTAATTAAAATTTCAAGGATATGAAAAAAAGGTGAATTTCATTGTGACTTGGGATCAAAATAAATAATGTGTCAGAGCTTTCTGCAAGAAATTGAGGCTTAGGTTCTAATTCCTATATCTGAAATTTGTAAAGGTAGTAAGCTTGGAAAGTAATCTATATTAGCATAATCCTGTTCTTTAGGAGATGGGTGCGGTGGGTAGGTTATGATACAGACAAAGTGTTGAAGGCAGTAGCAAAGGCTACTTCCAAGAGAAAAGATTACAAACTTCTGGACAAACACAGTTTCTTATGGACAATCTTTTACTACTTTTACGTGGTCATTTAACAGTCACAGGTCAGAAGTTGCAAACTTTAATGTTGAAAGATGGATTTACTCCTACAATCAAATGGAAAGATATCTTCTCTTCTGGCTTTCAGCCGTCAGCCTTCAGAGAGCTCTCTTTCATTCATGCCCTATTGATCTCTCTCTAACCAATGAGCCACATCACATCCAAGTCAGGTCTGAAGGGTGGTGCACTGAGTTATATTTTTTCTTCCTCCTATTAAAGATGAAGCATGCAAAACAAAACTTAAGAGTTGCTGGGAGATGCTGCCTTCAAGAGAGGCAAGTTGCCATTAATCAATTGCTGTCATTAATAGGACTATTACCTCTCACAGAGGTGCTTTTCAAGATTCTGAGGCTCTTGGGTTTTGGCATCGCACAGATCCTAATGCACGCCATTAGAAAAAATCTGCTCATGGTATATGGTTGGCAGTAGTGTAGCAGTTGCTGATTCCTGTTCTGGACTTTGTTTACTCTGAGTAAAGAAGATAAAACTACCTAGCTACCTGTCAGCGATCCAAGCTTACCAGCTTATTGAGTGAACTATTACATTCCCCCCCCCTTTTTTTTTTTTTCCTAAACAAAAGAAAGGCAACAGTGGACCAGGCTGGTAATACTGAAAATGCCTTCTTAAATTGAAGCCACACTAACAATTTTTTCATAATCTTTTCTTCCTGAACAAGGCACTGATCCTTTCCTCGGGAGTACAGCTATAGTACTTGCAACAAAGCATGCTGTGTTTGCTGTTGCACATAAATTTTATTAGCGTGCTTTATACCCCTTATATAAAAGATAAGTGCTGTGAAACCAGATTGACTACAAAACCTCATATCGTCTTCACTTTGATATTTTCCATTACATTTAATTTTAGTAAACTTCTTATTTATGTATACAATTCAAGTGATGTAAATTTTTCTATCATTGTCCTATTTCACTGACTTCAGCTAAGATTCCAAGAAATATTATACAAAAAATTACTAGATGGAATTGAACAACAAAGTAATTTACATCTACACCAACACACCAAACATTTAAATTTCTTTTGGCTTGCAAACTTTGCTTTTGCTTTGTTCATAAACTAATTTCATATTATTTTGATGAATGCATTGCATGTTATCTTGGATAAACAGACTCATACAGAATAGAATAATCCATGTATTCAGGAAAACTAAACCAGCAATCTGAGCATAACTATGAAATTTCTCTAGTACATATATTTAAAGATATAAATATAAACATACATGTGTATAAGTCTATATCAGCAATGGGTGTTCTTATATTTGAAAGCAGGACCAAAGCTCAGATTGCATTACTGATTCGTCTAATTTTGCACCCATATCGATAAAACACAAGTAGCTATGGTTAGGGATCCTGACCCTTGTTAACAGCTATCAGGCTGTTACGGTACAGCTGTAGGATGGGGAGATGGGGTATAAGCAACAGGGTTGAAGTTTAGACCCTGGGATTGTTCAAACTGTCAGCCACTAAGAAATACTGTGCAAGTATCTCTTGGGACTCCAAAAGATACATTTTATAAAGAAATGGAGGAATCTGGAAAAAATGTGACAGGCAGGTAAATAACACATAGTGCTGGTAAGTTAGTACATGCAATAAAAATTTGTAAGCAGACAGAGCTTTTATCTATTGAGAAAGTATCAGTTCAGTGTGCTTCTCTCTCTGTGCATATGTTTACTTAAAGACTAAATGGGGAAAAGAATTTATTCTTATGAATAAATGTATAATCAGATCTTTGTCTTCATAGTTGTATTTTCAGTGGATTCAGATTTAGATTGGTTTCTCAGCCTTCTACAAACCTTGTTTTGGTTTGGTTGTTTAACAGGGTTTTAGCTAATCTTGTTCTAAAAGTTACTTTACCTGTAAATAGCAGTGTATCATCTGTAATATCATAGAAATACTTTTAACCTTGAAGAAAAATTACAGACATACATCAACAATATTGGACTGTGAAAAACTTGAGTTAGGAAACTGAAAACCAAAACATTTAGAAAAAATGCTTCAGTTCCCCAATGAACAACAAAATCATTTGCAAATAATGAATAAGTTTTTTAACTACTCTGTAATAACTGCAAATTCATACAATTTTCCAATTAATTTAAAATTTACATTTTGTTTTTTCTTTAAGAAGTTTGCATATTCAATAGCTTAAATAGGTTAGAAGGATGGTGAAGCTATATACTTGATTTCTGGATAAGCTGTCCAGTTCTTGCTCATGAACACCTAGGCTAAAAAGCTTTTTGAAATTTTCCATTGTTGGCAAATAGTAGCAAAATAAAACTTAAAAATTATGCCAATGGTCACCTGTAATTCTTAAAGGAGTGTCACCATAACCCATTCCCCTCTCAACAGCTATGCTATTTTGTATGAAAATTAGAAGATTGGCATTTGATTATAAAAAAGGATGTGAAATTGCTCATGCGTTTTAATACCTCACTCCAGAATCAAGACTGAAGTAAATGTTTGATATGCATCATAGAATATCCTGAGTTGGAAGGGACCCATGAGGATCATTGAGACCAACTCCTGACTCTACACAGTGCAACCTAAAAGTTAAACCATGTACATAAGAGCATTGTCCAAATGCTTCTTGAACACCAACAGGCATGACATGAATGTCAAAGTGACCCCTGCTGGGGATATAGGGTGGATTTATGTCACCTACTTCTGTTTGAGTTGAATTTTTCTAAACTAATCAAAGATACCAGCTGTTTTAGATAACTTTTGTGGGGATCAGATGAATTGCTCTTTGAGAGCACTTATTTTCGTTGGCAGTGTAGGCAGCTTATTTCAGAGTAGACATCAAACTGCTGGTTGGTAGAAGTTGGGACAAATGAACACCATTCATGGAATTATAATGGATAAATTTAATCCTTTGGGTGAATGAAAGGAAAGTGGTCTGCACTTTGAAGTACAGTCACTACAATTACTTCCTTGAGAATGCTGGACCTTGCATTTCCTAAGGGTTGCCTAGAACAGGAGCTTTCTCTTGCCACACAAGAGATTTTGATTTCTGGAGATACAACAGTAAATATATCATTGGTATAGGACCTATGAAGAAGACAGGAATATATTGAGGGATAAAGTGCACAGAAATTCTAAAAATTTATAGTATTGAAAAATTATAGTCCCAGTTTCAATCATTGTCTTGATAGCCATGATGGTGGAAGGTAATTTAGGGATGTGGTGCAGCACACCAAGCTCACAGGTCATTTTTTACTATGTCTTGAGGATCATCAAAATTAAGGACACATAAAATACTTACTAGCCTTAGGTATGAATATTTCATTAACAAATGAAAAGAGAGGAGTATGAAAAAAATCCCAAGTCAAGCAGCACAGGTGGTTATTTCAGTAACAATCTCTTTTATATATCTCCCTGTGGAAAGGTTTAAATAAAAATTACACCTTTGAGAATGCTAGTTATTTCTTCTCCAGGAAAGTTAAGACAAACTTACATCATTTCTGCATCAATAATGAGCCTTTTTATTGTACAGAATAAGGTTTGATCTGTTCCAATAATAATTGTAATAGAGTACTGAAATGCTGTTTTACTTGAAGATACTAAATATATCTGTTAAACACCAGTTCGGATTGTGTACTTTTCATGGAAGAACAAATTAATGTTTGTTTAGTCTAAAGAATATGATTTAAGGACTACTGAATATTGTTTAGTTTATTGTGGATAGTCAAAAAAATTTTTAATCGATAAAAGTGACAAGAACATCAGATGAAACTAAAAATAAGTGTTTCGTCTCTCGAAATAAGCCATTACAGAGTTAGTCAGCTGCAATAGCTTCATTTCAGTTATAAATAACCTCTTAAGGAATGATATTAAGAGAGAATTAATGTGCATTCACCTAAGAATACTCTTAGGTGAACGCTGATAGCACACAAAATTTTAATTGCCCCTTTTTAGTAGTCATCATTTTCAGACTTTTTTGTGTGAGTATAAAAGGTCCAATTTTCTCTAGGGAGTGTGTGATGAATGAAAATATGATAAAGGGCCCTAGACTCAGTTTGTGAGAGATGTCTAGACCATGGATGGACAGGCAATGTATGACCCTCTTTAAGATCTTAGGGAAAAAAACCCAAAGCTCTTCAAAGAGGAAGCAGGATTCTGCTCTGTACAAAACTCCTATGTGCTCTTTATTGTTTTAACCAAAACAATAAATTTAGTTAAAACAATAAGTTCCAGATTTCCATAGCTCTCCCTATGATCTAGAAAAATCAAATGGTTCTAGCGAGGCAAGAACATAACATGGTAACTCAAAGTGTATCTCTCCAGCATAACAAAAATAGACATGTGTGTTGAAGCTTTTTGCATATGACATTTTCAGAGGAAAAGGATTTTGTAAGTTTAACTATCTTAAATATTTTACTTAATAAAGTAAGCAACAACATAAATATGTAAATTATTATATTCATCAAGCATATGAGGATAATTTTGAACATCTGATATTAAGCAAAGGTAATGGAAACATCTTAACGACCTATAATAATCAGAGTAAAATATTATAATTTTCTTAATGACTTCTTTTGCATCCCTATGGATATTTATTCCTCACAGAAAGCAATTCTAACTTACTGGGGATAGAAAATTACACTGAATTTCCTAGGCTTCTAACTATTATTACTTGTAATACTAATGTTCCTGAAAGATCACATATTTCAAACTACTGGTATGTCTCCTACTTTGTATTTAATATGGGAGTGATTTTTTTCTGATACCTATTTATTTCCTAAAAAACTCATCAATTCCACTGGAGACAGGCCTTAGTCACCCTCCTGAAAGGCTTTGGGAGAGATTCTTCAAATGGGAAGACTAGTAGGTGATACTGTTGGGATGGCAGCTCAGTTTACGGACTATGAATGTCTCCCAGTAGCACTTTTATTTATTTCAGCATTCTTTGAATGCTGCAAGCTCTTTAATGCTCATACTAAGAAACAGAGGTTTTCTCCACTGAACAGGTCTTCAAGCTATCATAAGGCAGTCTTCTCCCTTACATATAGATACATTTTTTACATTTCATTTACATGTATTTTAAAGCTTACCTATATGGCTGTATTAGAGGGAAGAGAGGGAATACGGTATCAGAAGCCTAGTGGGCAGTGAGAAGAATCCCCCTTCACTCTGCCTCCCCTGCTAGTCTGTGAAGACATGGGACTGACAGACAACTTTTTCACTACATCCTTGTTTCCCTAATATGGGTTGGGATGATATCTTAAAGAATAAAAATTATAGTACCCATAAGAACTGCCAACCTGCATCTTGTTAACTTCATAAGATTAATTAGTACTGCCCTCCCTAACATGAGGGCTAACATGCCTCCCTAAGCAGTGTATATTGAGAGCTTCAAGAACCACTATTGCCGGTCATACATCATCTCTCTCACAGTTAGCTGGTAAGAACAATCTCTCACCTCACCCCTTCCCCATCCAGCTTTAATATACTCTCTGACCTCCTCCAGAAAATTGTAAACCATCCATCTCAAACAGCTTATTATAAACATCACACAAATATTCTACATAATGATTCAGCTGTTATCAGTGGTGCTGTGACCAAATACCTGAGGCTGTTAAGGTAAGACCATTGCCAAAGCAGAGTTCAAATGCTTGCATGATTAAGCAAGTGTGCCAGATGTGATATTTAATAGGTTCTTAGTTTTGTGATCTTTGTTACAGCTGCTGCCACTAATAGAGCTGGCTTCACAATATGGGATGAAATCCTTGTCCTCTTGAAGCTTCATTCTGCATCCTCTTGCATTTAAAAAAAAAAACATTTAATAATTTATTAAATGTGGGTACCACATTTTAATAATAGCAAATGAAAGCCAAAACAGGTGAACAAATTTAGAGAACAATTACAGGATAGAAAAACAGCAATTACATGTGACCTAGAGGTTATGTTAGTAACTCATGTAATATGACGTCTCATGGCTATGCAGTAGCCATGTGGTGATTCTCTAACACAATTCTTCCATGCATATGCAAAGAGATATAAAATTGAATTAGAAGAGTATTACTGCTTTTCTATAGCAATTAGTGAGACATTACATCTACATTCAGTACGTACATTTCATGAAATGCAGTTAAAACCAGAATAATGTATAAAGGCTAATTATTCACGAGATTAATGTGAGCTCTAGCTTATCTTACAGTAAAGACTGAGAAAGTTCAAACTATTTAATTCCAAAGAAGAGTACAGCATAACATGATTACTGTCAACAGGTATATGTGTAGAGAAAAGACTTCTGACAATAGCTATTTAACATATATGAATAAGACATTAACAAGAATCAGTGATTAGAAACTGAAGTTAGATTTATTCAAAGTAAAGTGAAAAATGTCAACAATATTAGCAGTGTGCTGCCTGAAAGGCTTCTCTAGATATTCCCTTGAAATCAAGACTGAATGCCATTCTTACAGACATATTGTAGTCCAAAGTTACAGCTTGTTTCAGGAGCAGCCAAATGAAATTAAGTGGCTTCTTTCAGATAATTGAAAGCATGTTTATAAGACCACTCTTTACATTCATAATCTGTGCAATATTGTAATACAACTGGTTACCTTGAGTTTTGTTTTGTTTCATTAATGGATATTTTAAGTTTTCTTTTCAAAGCTCTTAACCTTCAAACAGTGAAAAAACTGCAGCTTTTTAGGAAAAAAGTCAACACTAAAGAAGCTGAAATGATGTCTTTCAGCTCAAGGACATTTATGGAAAGTAAAATGACGATTTTATTTGTAAAAATGGTCTGAAATATTATATCGAAACAAATTATTCTTGACACAAACGTAATCAGAAACATGTGAAAATGGTTGATTAAGCAAGAGATGTCAGACTTGTTGTTGATTGTAGTCATAATTTCCTAAAATTTGTCTCAGTCTACAAAACTTCTTAGATACGTTCGTTCACTAAGTACTGCTTACCAGTTTCTTGCCAAGCAATTGAAGTTTATATGTACTGTGGTATAGTGGAATCTGGAGGACAGAATTTCTGATAAAACAAATTTTATTCAGATGATCTAGAACAAACAGAACTGCAGGAAAGAACAACTTCTATTCCTTCATTTCCCAAAACTCAGTCAATCAAAGAATCATAGAATCACAGAATCACTGAGGTTGGAAAAGACTCTTAAGATTGAGTCCAACCCTTAACCTAGCACTGCCAAGTCCACCACTAAACCATGTCCCTAAGCACCATATCTACAAGTCTTTTAAATACCTCCTGGGATGGTGACTCAACCACTTCCCTGGGCAGCCTGTTCCAATGTTTGACAACCCTTTTGGTGAATAAATTTTTCCTAATATCTAACCTAAGTCTCCTGTGGCGCAACTTGAGGCCATATCATCTCGTCCTATCACTTCTTACTTGGGAGGAAAGACCAACACCCACCTCACTACAAACTCCTTTCAGGTAGTTGTAGAGAGATAAGATAGAAAGACTTGCTGTGATTTGGACGTGATCACCAGTCCTACGGAATCAATATGCTTAAATTCTTGAGATCTCTGTTCATAATGAAAATTAACGCAGACAAAAGTAATGTGTTCCATATTTACCATTTACGCTGTGATGATTGTTTAATTGATATCAATACACAAAATTACTTGAATGAAACAATTATGCCTGAGAAGATATGCCTGGTACCAAAATAACTGTATTCTTTATTTCTGGCTATATATAAATTAGTATGTGATTTGCATAGATATTTGACATCTAAACAGAGTATAAAAAGAAAATGCTAATTGCGCAGAAAAGGTGTGTTGGGGTTAAAACCCAAAAAAGACATTAGGCTTCAAATCAGCTTTTACATCTAAAGTTTTAGAAGCAGACTGAAATTAGTAAAATATAATCAGTATTCTCACAATCTAGTATCCTCCATCATTCCTGAACAATTTAATTAAAAGATGGGCAATGAATCCTATGTCAGCAGATGAGTGTATCACCATACACTGTGAAACAAATTAATCAGAAAAAATAGAGCACTACAGAATAGTGTTGCAATAACCTTTTGCTGTGTAAGCAAGGACTTAGACTTACTTTTTAAACAAACAACTAACTGTTCATTTCTTGACTGAACTTAAGGTAACTGCCATGTCACGCTTGTGTTATCATTATCATGGCAAATGAAAAAAATTACACTCTGTACTAAGCACTTTAATGGGCATCTTAGATTGAATCATCTCTCCCAATTAGGGGGTATTCAAAAAAATATGAAATGCGAGTGCTCTTGAGCTCTGTATTAATATGATGGCTTAGTCACAATTTAGCGTTATATAAGCATGAAAAGGATAGAACCTCTTGAAAAATGAATCCCAGCAGTCTAATTAATCTAATCACCACAAATTATATTCTCCATCAGTAATATATTTTCTAGTACACATAGAAATACAAAAAGTGTAATTTATATATAGTCCAACAAACTAACCTGTTCTCTGTGTTACTGTACTGTTACTACCTCCAGTATCATGAGGTGTGTTAATATTTGTTGAGCTTTTTGGTCATTTTTCTTTGAAAAAACACTTGCGAGAGCCAAATCAGCATTGTAATGCAAGAACATATCCACACTACAAGTGTAAAACATCTGAACACTACTTTTGTGTGCATTGGATCTAAGTGCAGTGACGCAAGTGGTGTGAGGACACCTGAGCTAATTTGGCTTTACAGCTGTGAGCTGAGCATGCGACAGGGTCTCAGTGCAGTGCTGGCCTGGAGGAGCCTCCACAACAGTCTGTCATGTCGCAGGACTTTGAAAAACATTTGGGTGTATGTCCACTCTGCAGTCAATGCAACAAAGTAAGAAAACCCCATAACATGAGCATTCAGGACTTGTGATACTGAAGGCAAAAGTGAATTGTTGTATGTCTTTGTTGCAGTTGCATGGAAGGAGGCATTTCTTCCCTCTAGATAAATTTAACAGAAGAAAGGTTTTTTCAGATTCTTACGCCTCTAAGTGAACAACAGTGTTTCTGCTAGTACCGCTTACAGATTAATTTATTAAGAGTCACAATTTGGGAGTGTTATAAGGCATGACCTCTGCCTTCACCACTGTTACTGCCCTAGCCTAACTTAACTGCAGCTGCCAGTTTATGTCTGACAAGCCATCACATGTGGCTGTGGATGCAACCACAGATGAAAATGAACACTCAGGAATAACTGGCTGTAAAAGTATATATTAATGAGATAAATAACCAGGCAAACTGAAGCATCCTGGGAGAAACAAAAGAAGGAAACTTAATAAAAAGAAAAAAAACTCGTGGCAATCTGACAACATGGACAACACATTCTGTTATCATTTCATTATTTAATGGCCATCAAAGGGAATGCTGACCAGCTGTTCTGTGTAATAGTCCACCTAGTGCTTGAAGATAATAAACTTCATGTTCGGTCATGACCTAAGTTGCTATTTTCTTCAAGTAGCCTGCCAAATGTTCCACCAACAGTCTCACTGTTCTGCTGCAGTGCAAGGGGACTTTAAGTAATAGCTTCTCTTGAAAGGTAATTCTCCCTATATAGTTCTCAGTGATGCCAGCTTCCAGTTGGCCTTTGGGGTATTGAGAAGCCAATAGGAAATTCTGACCTTGTGCTGGGCACGTGAGGATAGACCAGTCTCACCGTTTAGACCTGCCACTTCCTAGGGAGTGAAATTCCTGTGACTTGGCAGCTCCCTTGAAGTCAATGACAATATCTGGAATGCAATGATGTAGAAACTAAGTAAATTTATTATAGAAAAAAGCCAAGCTCATGAAATCAAATATTATATTTGGAAAGAGATACAGGAAAGTAAAACAGGACATACATGATTGGTTTGATTTCTGGTTTCCTCTCTTCAGTTAGCAGTCTCTGATGCCATGCTAACTTCCAAGAATATTCCTCCAGCCTGTCAGAGCTGGGCTACAATTCCACAGACAGGGCATGCACCCAAGTTTGCCTTCACTAAAATATTGATGATTGGATTGTTACTTGTATTGGCTTTGTGTGGCAAGATTTTGGTAGCGGGGGGTTACAGGGGTGGCTTCTGTAAGAAGCTGCTGGAAGCTTCCCCTGTGTCCGACAGAGCCAATGCCAGCCGGCTCTAAGATGGACCTGCCGCCGGCCAAGGCCGAGCCCATCAGTGATAGTGGTAACGCCTCTGTGATAACATATTTAAGAAGGAAAAAAAAGTTGCTGGGACACAGAAATGGCAGCCAGAGAGAGGAGTGAGAACATGTAAAAGAAACAACCCTGCAGACCCCCAGGTCAGTGAAGAAGGAGGGGGAGGAGATGCTCCAGGGGCTGGAGCAGAGATTCCCCTGCAGCCCGTGGGGAAGACCATGGTGAGGCAGGCTGTCCCCCTGCAGCCCAGAGAGGTCCACCCTGGAGCAGATATCCACCTGCAGCCCATGGAGGACCCCACGCCGGAGCAGGTGGGTTCCCGAAGGAGGCTGTGACCCCATGGGAAACCCATGCTGGAGCAGGCTCCTGGCAGGACCTGCGGATCTGTGGAGAGAGGAGCCCACGCTGGAGCAGGTTTTCTGGCAGGACTTGTGACCCCACGGGGGACCCACACTGGAGCAGTCTGTGCCTGAAGGACTGCACGCTGTGGAAAGGACCCATGCTGGAGCAGTTCGTGAAGAACTGCAGCCTGTGGGAAGGACCCACGTTGGAGAAGTTTGTGGAGGACTGTCTCCCGTGGGTGGTACCCCACGCTGGAGCAGGGGAAGAGTGTGATGAGTCCTGCCCCTGAGGAGGATGAAGTGGCAGAAATAACATGTGATGAACTGACCGTAAACCTCATTCCCCGTCCCCTTGTGCTGCTGGGGGGTTTGGTAGAGAATCCAGGAGTGAAGTTGTGCCCGGGAAGAAGGGAGGGGTGGAGGGAAGGTGTTTTGAGATTTGGGTTTATTTCTCATTACCCTGCTCTGGTTGATTGGTAGTAAATTCAGTTAATTTTCCCCAAGTTGAGTCTGTTTTGCCCATGACGGTAATTGGTGAGTGATGTCTCCTGTCCTTATCTTGACCCACAAGCTCTTTGTTATATTTTCTCTCCCCTGTCCAGCTGAGGAGGGGGAGTGATAGAGCGGCTTTGGTGGGCACCTGGCATCCAGCCAGGGTCAACCCACCACATTACTGTACTCAGTAAGATTTCTATTGCATATAAAATCATTTAAAGGCTTATGGTAACTTCCAGTCCTGGTGACCAATGCAACCTCTTCAACCTTGTGTCCTGTGCCATGGCATTCTGCCTGTACATGGACTCATACTTCTCCCATGAAGATAACCTTTGAATGTAAGTTCCAACTAAGTGGAGTTCACTTAGTCTTAATGCATTTGTTTACAGTCAGATGTGTCAAACAAATGTAAATATGCCTTTTTTGGCAGCCAGTTGGTGAAAGTAATGTCTTCTCTAACTGCATTTATTTAAATTTATGTTTTCGTAATGTGTAGCTTAGAATCATTTGTTACCCGAATTTACAAATGAGAATAGTGATTGTTTAATAGCTCTTGTTAGAAATTAAATGTGACTAAGCAACAATGCCGTGTTAAAAATTGGTAAATCCACAATATAGGTAAGACTGAGAACTATGGTATAAGGGAGATTTCTTATATTTTGTTACAAAAGCTTTACAACAGTTTGGTTCTCTCACCATTTTGGAGAGTATGCTAAACTAAAAAGAAAAAGTACAGTATTGAAGAGGTGCTAAAAAAGGACAAAATGGAGCTTTAAAAGTTCCAACAGAACAGCAACCAGAATGACCAAAGATAGGAAACAACTTCAGTACAGGGAGCTGGGCTTCTTCACCTGCAGGAGAGACTCATGGAAAAGACAAGCAGACAATGACCATCTCTCCTAATACTTAACTGAAATCAGAGTATGGCAATCTCAAAGAAACCAGAAATATCATTTTCAGTCCATTTTTGTACTCTTCCCTGGTCACCTACTACTGCTCACTGTTCAAGATCAGATATCAGGCTACATACTCTGAGTATAGCCATTCTTATGTTCTATGGACCCATGCTAAATATATCATGATAAAAATGTGTGTAATGTATATTGTAGAGTAGATGACTGGGAGTTATGTTGCCAGAATTCTCAGAAACAAAATAGACATTTGGAAAAATTGATTTTATCTGGCTTTTAAGATTGATACAGTCTTTGTAGTGTTCCTAATACAACAGAACTCCTATTGTCACAGTCACTGGGGAAGGAAGGATAGGAGATGGAAATCCTGGGCATTTTGGGGCACTCCTGGTTTAGCCACACAAGGTAGAGCTGCTTTAGTTTGTAAGCGTCTGTTTGCAAACCAAATAATCTGAGTGGGTGACTGCAGTGGTCATATCCCTTTTTCTGGGTACACGAATGGCTACAGTACAATGAAGGCAGCAGATCTGTCCCTCCAGAGGATCCCAGGGAAAGGAAGATTCTCACAAGTCTAGCCCTATTACCTTACAGATTTGTGACTAGAATTGCAAAAGTCAGATGGAGGAAGGCCCATAATTTTGCTGCAATCCTTCCACAAACACTAAATCAAGCTGCTCAAAAATACTATTCTAGAATTAGAGCTGAGAGTTAATTTTAAAAATCATAAGCATATGGTTTGTCTGTTCCCAGATGAAAAGATAAATCAGAAAAAGATCATAGTTGGCTTGAAAGCCATTTAAACATCAGTTTATATAAAATGTCTTCAATCTGTGTTAAGTTCTGTGGGGAGGATCCTTCAGCTAATTATTTTAAAAATACATATCTATAGAAACGTAAGTACTCAGAGCAAAGAGATTCAGCTCTGGATTAGGGAATGCAAATCAGCTCCAGGAATACAAGCAGCAAAGCTAACAAGAGATTAGCATAGAAGCTACAAAGCTAACAGGGGATTAACTTTCAGAAGAGCTTACCATTTTATCATTATGAACAAAAAATGTAACGTAAAAGAGATGAGAACAAAAATAACCATGAAGGAAAATATACAGGGTAAAACTACTAAACTGTAGCTGTAGTGAATATATTGCACTGTATTTCTAAGCACTGGCCTGAAGCACCAACCGGCCGCAAGTCCAAGGTTAAGCAAGGTGCTTCAAAATTAATTTCAAAGCCTCAGCCACATTATTCGGCAGTTGAGCTTCAAGCTTGCTTCTGTCCAGAGTTAGATGGCATCCCACCATAAATAGGTAAAATGGGTTTGCCTTAGAAGTCATAACAACAGTTAGGCACAGACCTTGGCTACTTGGCTGATACTACTTATGTTCCCAACACACACACACATATACATATATGAGAGTACAAACCCGAATGACCCATCAGTTAAAAGAAGGGTATAATCTTTTTACCATACAGTTGAGGGACACTAAGGACAAGAAGTTAGAAGGTTTGTAGAAGTAACAGATCATATAAATAAAATGTTAAAACAGTAATATCCTAGGAAACACTGGAAATTATATGAGTGCAATTAAAATTTGTCCTGAAATGTGGAAACTGGCACCCAAAGTTTATTTTTTGTGCAGAACAGTAGAACTGCATTGGTTGTTATTTCACATATACCTTCTAAGCTTTATTTTTATATGTTCATAGTGTAATTACATCTCACTGAGAAAAACAAGCTCAATATGCTGAACAGCACCATCTATCTGCATGGGAAGTTTGAAGACTGAGAAAGCTGAATTCAGCTCAGAGCAGGCCTCGCCCTAAATCATTAACGAGGTTTTTCTTGCAAGCTGAATGCTCCGGCTCCAAGTTCTGCTTCAATGGGAAGGAGCATTTGCTTTTCTTTACCTCTGCTCTTGTAGAGTGGGTAGCAGATACCTTCCTGATAAGCAGCTTGGAACAGATTGTTCTTGTAATTATCAGACATACCCGACCTAACTCTCATACTCTTACCCGCGCTGGTTTTCTTTCAAAATATTGGTTTGACCTGTTTTTTAAAGTTTTAGCTATCAGTAATTAGGTACTGGTTTCCATTCCAGAAGTAATAAAGTTACAACACATAAGGGATCTGAAACATAATAGCAGTGCACTTCGGGTCCTTTCCCAACAGGCAACAAAACTGCAGCCTCTTTAGAAAGTTAAACATTGGAAGAAATAACCTCCATACACTGGCAAATGAATTAGGAAACCTTCCCTTGGTAAAGCTGGGAGTATAGGTAAAACATAATTAAAGAAATTATGAAAGTCACAATTCATTACAGCCTGCCACTACCACAGTGGATACATGTGAAACATCACATGTATTCATTTCTGTCCATCTAAACCAACTCGTTTGTCCTTAACTGTATAAGGAGTTAACACACTTACTTGATGTTCATTTTACTCCTAATGAAAGGCCCTTAAATGTTTAAACATTTTAAATTTTTAATTTTCAAGGTCTTCACCCCAGTCTTGTCTTTAGATTACAGACAATGCAAATTGAGTACCATGCCATATCACGTTCACTAAGCTTCAAGTACACATTTCTGATGGTCTGGACTAAATTCACCCAGAAACATTTGCTCTTCACAAATATTTCGATGAATCATACCTGTAACAGATGAATTAGCAGCATTCTGAAAGGATACTTAAGTAAATCTATGTACCTAATTCTCCACTGACAGCACCTTGCAAAGACCTTTAAACCAATGCAGAGGGCAAATCCTTTACCATCCCTATTTAGGAGGCTGTTACATTGCCTTGGGCAGGTGTAAATTAAAATTATCTACACAAATTTACTTGGGATGCTAGATTAATTACATTTCCAATTTAATTATGCTGACATAATATCTGTGACAGGCATATTGCACATTATTCTGCTTTTGGGTCAGTCAGTCTCAAACCATTCATTCTTGAAGCCCCATCATTACTATGCCTGCATTAAACTGAAGAGTGTATTTGTGATGGTGTCACACCTGAATGGTGCAGGTTAAGGAGGACATGGTACTGTTTGCCAATCCATCTTCCCTCTGTTGCTACAGATAAGTAACCTTCAAGACAAGTGTGCCTGCCTATTTTACTCAGATTTCTGTGCTTATTACAACTGAAACACAGAATAATATCTGCAAATTTTGAACTGCAGCACTACCTTTAAAATTTAAAAATCTAATCTTTAAGTCAAAAGAAATGACATGGAATTTCCTGTGGAACCTGTAGAAGTAGATGTCCTGTCCTTATGGCAGTTTTGTGGGATGTAAGCATCTTAATCTTGTAGGCTTTACTGACAGTCTCCTAAGAGTCTGGGAAAACAATTTCAGGCTGACAGCAGTTACGCCTCCAATACTGAGATCACCTGTTTCTATTTAACTGCGATGTAACTGCTACAGTTATAACCCTCTACCACAACAGTCACAGAATATGCTATCAGGCAATAGCAGAAAACAGCAGAGTTACTTAAAAGAAATCTGAAGACTTGGCTTTTTAATTCCCTTAACATATGGTAAATGAAGAATTCAGAGTCTATTTTCAGAGTTTGAACTCTCCTATATGCTGCTGGATAGTCTTGGCTTAAATCAAGCTGTGGGTACTTTGCATGCTATGCTCTGCTGAGGGTTCAAATTCATCTTCCTCCTACCTTTTTTCTTCCCCTCCATGCCCCTCCTGGAAGGTAGAGTTAATAATGCCACCCATTGTATGTTCTGGAAAATCCTTCCACCTACCCAATATTTGTACTGTACTCACATTTCTTCTTTCATTGTTAAAAAGACAATAAGCCCTTGCTTGTGGTGGGTTGCCTTGGAAAGACTTTACATATAGTTTTTGCTTGAACCTTGGGCTTCAGTTGGGTACTCTGGACTGATTCTCAGGCAGGAAGGAAGGCACCTGAGATCTTACTACTTCGTAAGTTACTTTGACATACTGCTTACTAAGTCTTGGTGACTTACTGCAATAGACACAGTTGGATGGCCAGATTCAGAAACAGCCTTTAAGAGTGTTGG
Organism: Haliaeetus leucocephalus; assembly: GCF_000737465.1. NCBI lineage: Eukaryota > Metazoa > Chordata > Aves > Accipitriformes > Accipitridae > Haliaeetus > Haliaeetus leucocephalus. The sequence continues at coordinate 10,489,276 of NW_010972720.1, forward strand.
GCTCATGCTTGCTAGTTTGTGGAACGAGGTAAAATACTGACCTTAAAGCCTTTAACAGATTTGAATGCTGTAATTTTTTTGTTGTTGTTTTTCTTTACACAGAGAGTAATACTCTTTCAGTCTTAAATTACTTTAAGGTTAGTTTGAAATAAAAATTCTGACCATTAACAAGTCAAATTTATATGCAAGAACAGAAGAATATGTGTGCGTGTTTTTCTTTCTAGCAGCAGCTTGGACAATACTTACATCTGCACAAAGTCAACAATTTTAGATGTTGAAAATGCTGGATACAAAAAAACCCTACATGATCTCAGTTGACTAGCTACACATAATGTGCTTAAGAATTACGTTTACTAACTGGTTTTTGTTCTTACAGGTAACTGAAGTTGAGCAATTATACATTGGTGGGTTTTTTACCATAAATGACAATATATTTTAAGTCATTTGTGTTAGATTGTAATCTGTACATGACACTGTCTAAATTACTTGCAACAAATGTAGCACAATATTCTAAACCATAAACCTCTGAGGTCAAGCTCACAGTTATTGTAAAACTTCAGCTCTGGAAGTTTTTTTCCTCACTGACAGATTGGTATGTCTAGATTTGCTCTCTGGTTGTTGATTACTTGTTTTCAGAAAGCAAAGTCTACTTAGCTGGTTTAGGAAATGATAAGGGATCAGGAAAAAGGCAAACTCTTATAGTCTCTGCAAATATGCTCCTGACCTTTTAGTTAGATTGCTAATAATGGGTAATGTGGTGGCCATGACTGCTTGAACAGACTTTTTCATTCCAGCGGAACTGTGGGGACACTTTGCCCACTCCTTTCTTAAAGAAGGTTGGTTAGGAAAACCTACAGTGAGGATGAATTGCTCTTCTGGCTTTCTGTGACACTTCGAAGTGCAGAGTGACACACTATGCCACCTAGTGTAACTTTAATATCAACAACTACACAACACTCAGATTAACTCCATGTCCATTACTAACATGCAGAGCTGTAGTTGACACAATTTGATCTAATGCATAGAGGAGTCTGCTGTCTGGTGGTGTTCTACCTTGGGTCCTGGTGCTGCTGCTTGGTAACGTTAGGCAAGGACCATTTTCAGTGCTTTATCTCCACCACCCTAGCATGTCAGTCACTCATAGATGCTATGCAGAACTAGTTTCTTCTGCCAAATAAAGGTCTTTGGCAGATCTGCCATGAACAGTTCATCCACTCTTACTTGTTGTAGGAGTCGTGGTAGAAGTATCTCAATCTCTTTCATGTAAGCACTACTTTCAAGAGAAGTAACCATTGTTACAAGATCAGCTATTTATCAATTCCTCTCTGGTCATCTCATTTAGCCAGGTGATTCTAGGGGATTTCAAATACTATGGGAGTAACAATGCGTCCCACTGATTCTTCATGTGGTGCAAATACTTCTAGGATTGACCACCAGCAGTGGCACAGCCTGAGCTCACCAGAGCAAATACATGGTACCCTTGCAGGTATGCGGAGCAGTGCAGGCACTTTAGCTCACTGGTGTCACCGACAGTTTTTCCTGAGGTTTCTCTCATTCACTTCTTTTGAGGCATTATGAGGTACCTCATTACTCAAAAATAACACATTGGCAAGGCAACATATTTAAGATGTGTACCTATTACTATCCACATGACCACATCTCTTAATTTACCCTTGCATCATACAGTGTGGTTTTGCTGCTTCATTCCTTATGTGATATTTGAACAGAATTAGGGCCAAACTGAGATGCTGATGGTGCAAGATGCCTTTACTACAGACTTTCTATACAATTTCTTGCTATGCAATCTAAATCTAAATGTGGCAGTCTTCTGGAAACAATGGTATATATGAGGTTTTTTCTGTTCTTATTTCCCTACTTGTGTGCTTGTTTCAATTTGCAAACCCAATGTTCTCTTGATATATTTTTGTTTGAATATGTAACACTAAAAATGAAAAAAAATATGGAATTACAGCCAGCTACCTTCTAAATCTGTCTAGCTACTTCTTGAACAGATGCTTGACTAAAAACTGTGGTTATACAGGCACACATGTGCTGCACTTGCACATTGGTTTTGTTTGTAAGTTTCTTCTCCTTTATTTTCCTTTGACTCAAAATTCCCTGTGTTAAATATTGCAATACATAGCATAATACAAGAGAAACAAAGCAACATTGTGTGTTTTTACTATGCTCAGAAACCGTAGATGGGAGAGTATAAAGAAAGAAAAAATAGGCAATTTTCATCCAAAAGCTCCACATTAAAAAATTTGGGATGACAACCATAAAATCATAAATGTCTTAGTGAAATTGAGGCAGGTGGCAATGGCAGCTATTTCAAAATTCATCAAAATCTTTGCGGTTTTTGAATTATTGGGGATATAATACCTCCACATGGATTATACTCAGCTTTTGATGAGATTACAGTTTTGGTGACTAAAGGTAACTGTAAATCTAATCAACTTGGTCTTTTGACAGGTTTTTTTGTACAGCAACATGTTTTTAACAAATTAACCTTATAGCTTCAATAAAGCAGATCTAGAACAGTTACTTGTCATATACTAGAATATCTGTTAATAAAGAATCATCAGATCAGGATGCTTCTAGTGGGGGTCTGCAAAGAGCAGCTGAATGCTACTATTAAACATTTTTATTACTGTTCTAGAAAATAAAAAAGAGGTCCTTCGACACACTGCTGACAAATCCTGGAGACTGGTGATAATAACAAAACAGTCTTGTTGAATCACTTTAGATCACATAGCAGGCTGAAGATATTCAAGAAAATAATCCTTTGTAGATCTATAAAGAAGAACCGCAGTCCTTAGTTATGGACAGGAGAATCCTGAAGAGGATTTACAAGAGGAAACCAGTTCAGGGTAACCTCAGTGTAATCTGATCCTTGGCTGTAAACAAAGAAGTGGGGACTTAATCTCTCAGGGTGATGTTGCTGACTGCAGTGTTGGAATACTACATATTCTACTGCTGTTCACATTTAACAAATTGGAGAAGGCAGAGAAAAGAACCAAAAATCACTGAGTGCTGAGAAAATGCCTTAGAGGAAGAGATTTAAAAACTTAATCTTTTTAGCATGTCAAAAAGAAGATTGAAAGGTGATTTGACACAATGCGTAAGTATTTCCTTGAGGAGCAAATGCCTGGCATTAAAGGTCTTTCTACCTCAGCAAAGAAAAGCTTTAATAAACCATAATAACTAGAAGCCAGTCACAGTCAAGGTAGAAAGAGGACATGCATTTTTAAAGAGAAGGATGTTTGTGCACTGATTCAAATTGAGGGAAAGAGACAGAGTCTAGCTGTTGATCTTTGGTACAAGACCAAATGTCTCTCTAGAAAACAAGCTGTTGGCATCAACTGGCTGAAATTCAATGGCAGATATCATACATAAGGTCAGAGTAGATGTTCTAATGCTCCCTTCTGGCCTTAAGCACAAGCAAAAAAATACCTTCCCCAAAACACCTCTGAATATTAAGTATCAGAACTACAAACCTAAATGACATCTGTGTTCACTAGTCCGTTTCAGGATAGATGCTAATAATTAGTTTCATTAGTAGATGCTAAAAATATGCATCTACTTCTTTGAGTGTTGAACTCTACAATCAGAAGTCTGAGTAGAGTATTGTGGCAAACAAAGCTACTTAATTCATGTAATATAATCAACTCAAACGATGGTATATAAATTGAGTTAGAATCTTGATGTGGCGAGGACAAAATCTGAGCGGCAATAACCCAGTGCAGTATAATATAGTGCTGCTTCTGTATCGACAAGAGCAAGTCACTTGTATCCTTCATCAAGTCAGCAAGCAGATAACCAGTAAATGAGTTTTCACCACACATACTATGTTGTGTAGCAATATTATCGCTCCTACTCCTTAGGTAGATCCCACCTGCTAGAGCACAAAATATTTTTTTCAGCAGAAGAATCTAGTGCATGTAAAGGGTCATGTCTTTTCAAAAGGAACTTCATGCAGCTATTCGAGAGCCCAGGAATACTTAACAGATCATGAGTGACTATACTGCAAGGCACCCAGGTCTTCTGCATCATGAGGCTGGCATCAGCAATGCCTGGCTCACAACTAACCCAGCATATTATGTACTCTCCCACCACATAACAGTATGCCAAACTAATAAATGGTAATCAAAACTATCCAAAACTTTGGATCAAAGGCTATAAATTAATTTCAGTCATTCTTCTTAACTGTGTGCTGTTCTTTTGCCTCTGGTTGTCATTTATGTATTAAAACATAAGAATTAATCCAATTACTTGGGTGACTTAGCCATATAAAAGAGAGGAAAATCAACATTCTTAACAAAAACCTTCATTTAGTAGACAATAAAACATTAACTGTGTATCTTACCTTATACTATCCTATAATGCTACTACAGGTAGTACTAGAAAAGAGTATCTGGAAATGTTTGCCAACTATAAGAATATTGAGGAGGATTTAATTTCAGTTGTGATTCATGCAAAATGATCTTCACCTCATTTACATATTTTCTTAAAGATTGCAAGTTAATTCTAAAAATGGACAAATGCACTATATTTTCCAGAGAAAAAAAATGAATGTAGCAAATTAGCAAAAGTCAAAATTCATATGGTGGTATTTTTCTCTGTGGCTGAATCTAAAAACATAGGTAGCAATAAGTCCTAATACGTAGAAAAAGCTGTTTCATTTATAGATTTGCCTGATTTAAAGTTGAAGCTTCCAGGCACATAATTATAGCTTGCTAGCAGTTATAATAGAGTTTAAACCCTGTGAAATTAACAGGATTTTTTTTTGGCAGCTATTTATTGCTACATCAGAGTAATCCTGAATGAAGAATAGAACTGGTAACAGTGTAGTTAAAAACAGTTTTCTGTACAGAAAAAGAAAATTTAAAAATTTGCAGCATTAGTATCTCCAAAACAACATGAATGCAAGACCTTAGTATTCCTCATTAGGATTGTATTTTACATAATGTCTGGATAGGAATTAAGTTTCTTTTAATGACTTTTGAAACATTTCATTGAAGTATTTGTTGTGTCTGAGTTTAAAGTACAAGTGGACAGTTTTTAGAGAAATTAATTACAAGTACACACAATAAAAAATTATTCCTACGTCTGTATAGTGAGGTCCAGAACATCTCAATTTCGGAAGCAAATGCAAGCCTTCATAGGTAGATTTTGATGAACAACTCTATGACCAGAATTAAAGGGTTCATAATCAATACCTAAATTGCATGTTAATGACTAAGCTTAAAGACTTAATGGTTCAGAAACTGACACAGGGAATTTGCCCTTGGGAATAAGTTGAGACATTGCTTAGTTTGTTTCTAGAGGTAATTATTATTAACTTAGGGTTTTTCTCAGTAATGCCTCAAGGGCAAATGAGTAAATCAAGTGTGTTTTGATAATTTGCATATAAGGTACCTTCTTAATTGCATTTAGCCATAAAGCCAAGGCACTTGAATGCTGCTTGGGTAATTGACCTCCTAAGTGCATCACCTATGTTCTCTCCCCTACATATTTCAGGTTGACATAGATGGCTTAGAAGAAACATTGTTCTTCTCCCACTTCCCTTTTGGGGCAGTCTCATGCTCCTAGAAATGCAGTGAAAGAGAAATCCCTGTGCTCCACCAAGACCGAAGTCTACAGTTATGCAATGTCCTTATGTAAGCCTCACAGGCTCTGGATGAAGAGAAAAAGTTGATTCCCCTCTCTCTCTCTGCATACATCTGCATAATTTCTGGGCACAGTATGGCCCCTTGTGAGGTAATATACATCTGTTTTGCAAGAAAACCATCCTTCCTGCCTTAGCAGCATCTTTGAAGGTACTTGCCAGTGGCAAAAAGAGTTGTAGCTCTTGAAGAACAATCACAATGATCACTTCAATTACCAGTGAGCGTGCTGGGCCCCTAGCAAGATTGATCTGATCTTTTTTGAATTGTCAAGCCTTCACTGTAAAGTTGTATAACCCCTGTCTCTACATTAACAAAGACACTGCTGACTCAGGACTGTACAACATCTTTGCCTGTGAAACAAAGCACACAGACTGTCATGGTTCAATCTTTGGTCTGTTGTAAGAGTCAAAATGGGAGTCACTTGTGCCTTATTTCCTCCTCTAAAACCAATGGACTGTCCACATTCCAAAAGGCACATGTGAAATACAGCTGAATCAAGAAAAAAATCTCACTTCCATGAACTATCTCCAAAGGCATCTAAAAGATGAAGCTTTTGCTTTAGAGCAGTTTAAGGCTGTCCTCTTACTGCCCAACCTTTAGTACTATATTGAATTTTCCCTTTATGGAGATGTAATAGAAATAATAGTTTACATCTTGAGGTAGTTCTGGCCTAATAAAAATGTAATAGTCTGTATGTAATTAAGTAAGTCTTTGTATAGCTCCTTTCTTTTATGGTTACTGTGGAAGATACTGTAATTGGCTCATGAGAAAAAGAAAAATATTCTTCTTTCTTACAGAGATCAGTGATAGAGAACATAGTGTTTTTAATGGTTTATGGTTCATAAAACTACTTTACTTATTTTCTAAAACAATCCCTACTAAAGAGAAAAGAAAAAGGGTTGTCTAGCTTACATCTCCAAATATGACAATGGCAACCCTTTTAAGATTTATCTGAAGTTAATTTCAACTAGTTTAGGTTGTGAGTTTCTAGTTCCTCTACCTAAACCATTATTAGTTCCTAGCCTGTATACTCTGAATGTATACTGAAGGCAGACACATGTCATAGCCTGAATTAGAGAACTCATCTGAGCAACGGATACCTAGAGTACTAAGGCCACAAGGTATTAGCTCATGTCTAGATGAAGTGTAGTTTAATAATCTGTAGAATTAAAAAAAAACAAAACCCAAAGCAAACCCAACCTTTGCATCCAGATATGAGCCTTTCAGCTTGATAGTCTCTATTCCCTTGCACTTCTGTTTTGGAGATAGTGTAGACAGAGATGTCTGCCTCCACCTGCTGGCTCATACACCCAGGACAGGGAAACTTTAAAAGCTAGGTAAGCTTGTGAGCAACTAAAGCTCATTGTGAGTGCCAACAGGTGGAAGTAGCATCAAGTAGCAAGTGCTGTAAATCACAGCCTTGAATGCTGTGTACTAATACCCACTTGCAGACAAGCTCCCATAAATCTTTTAATATAACTTCTACAGTGAAAATGTGTTGAACCTCCAGGTTGTTTAAAACGTCTTTCCACAAGATTTTGCACAGACTACAGTTGTTAATGGCAAGACACAAAAGAACACAAATATCTCCACATTTGAGGTCAGGACACAGATGCCCATTCAGCACCATCTTTGATAACTCAAAAGAAGCCCTATGTGTGGAGAGATGGAAAGCTTGCTCTTTACAATTGTACAGGATAGGTTGCCAGTCTGCTAAACACATCCCTTTCCCCTCCTTTGATTTATATAGATATCATTCCCTTAGTCTAGGGGCCACTGCTGTAAAATGTCCTCTGTTACATGCTGTTGCCCAATAAACCCTTTATATTCTTGAAACAACATAAAAGCTTCCCTGTAGATGAGAAAGTTTCAGTCCCAAGTAGGTATGTATCTGCTTCACCTAACTTCTATGCCAAGTTTCAACTCTTTTCCAGCGACAAGCAATTCCTCTTATAATTGAGCCTTGTCTCTTAGTTTTTGCATTTCTAGATAAGCATTAAGACAGTCAGAGGTTTCTCTGCACTCTAGGTTTCGATTTTCTCACTCAGTCCTGATACAATGGTGCTACCAAGAAAAAGTTTCTGTATGTGGGATCTTGGTTCTGTCATATGCAGAAATTCAAACTGCGACCGTTTCACATCAACAACCCTAGTAACACCATTGCCCAGGTATCTAATCATATAAAATTTACAATTTTGTACTGGGAGTGTAATACAACTTATTTTCTACTTTAAATGGATGACTATATTCTTAAAAATCAAGTTTATTTTTTTTTTTTATAAACCATCCACAGTGCTTTTCTTATTCAATACTGCTGTTGTCATGGTTTCACTAGCTGTGGTACTACGGGTTAACCCCAGTAGGCAGCTCAGCACCACACAGCTGCTTGTTCAGCTCCCCTCAGTGGGGTGGGAGAGAGAATTGGAAGGGTAAGAGTGAGAAAACTCGTGGGCTGAGATAGAGACTGTTTAATAAATAAAGCAAAAGCTGCGTGCATGAGAGAAGCAAAATAAGGAATTAATTCACTACTTTCCATCAGCAGGCAGACTTTTATCCATTTCAAGGAAAGCAGCACTTCATCACACATAACAGTGACTTGGGAAGACAAATGCCGTAACTCCAAATGTCTCCCCTTCCTCCTTCTTCCCCCAGGTTTTATTGCTGAGCACGGTGTCATATGGTATGGAATATCCCTTTGGTCAGCTGGGTTCAACTTCTTGTGCACCCCCAGCCTACTCACTGGCAGGGCAACATGAGAAGCAGAAGAGGCCTTGATGCTGTGCAAGTACCCTTCAGCAACAGATAAAACATCCCTGTGTTATCAAAACTGTTTTGGTCACAAATCCAAAACACAGCACCATACCAGCAACTATGAAGAAAATTAACTCTATCCCAGCCAAAATCAGTACAATCTCCATTCCTTACACCCCTTATTCCACACCATTTAAGTCATGCTCAGGTCCCTTACTATCTAATACATTTTCATTAACAACCAGTCCCTTTCCCCTCCTTTGATTTATATAGATATCATTCCCTTAGTCTAGGGGCCACTGCTGTAAAATGTCCACTCAGTTCATTTAGTCCATGACTTGGGGTCTATCTGTTGTGGTGGTCACTCAGGACAGGAGAGGTGGTGTGTTGCGTGGAGTTGTAGAGCACCAAAGCCAACTCTGGTCAGGTCATTGCTGCACTTGCACTGCTTCTTGTGAGGCTTGTCCTCCACTGGTTTGGGTGCTTCCTGTTATAGTACATAGCACCCGTTAGTCTGCTGCAAGCTACGGCACAGACATACCTTGAACTTTTCTATGAATTCATGTCAGTGATCTGGCTTAAGTTTCTAAGGAAGTTTTAAAAACTGGGCAAATGGCTGGGTCCCATGGGTGATGGGAAAATGCCAAAGGTAGTTTCTTCCATTTCCACAAAACTGGAAACAGTAGCACTGTAGAGAGCACTATAAGCAGATAATTGTTCACGTGAAGAAATTTGGACTAGTCTCAAATGCTCCCCCACAACCCAGCTAAGAAGTGAGCAGATGCTGTAATTGCAAGTGAAATAAGTGAAATAAATATACTTTTTTTTGTGAAGAAACATAAATGGAAAACTGTCAAATGTCCTTATAACTAGTAGTGAGCATTTCTAACAGTGCTTAAGTAGTCCGTGTACTTCCTCTGTGCTGGGCATTACCTTCTCCTCCATTCTGCTCCCAAAAAAGAAAAAAAAATCATTTGCCTTGTAGAAAGTGAATGGTTGTCACTGTCACTGTGACATCTACATTTTTAAAGTAAAATTCTTATAAATCTTTTGCAACACCTTTTTAAAGGACAATTAAGCTCTATTTTTTATGATATGCATCAACATTATTTTCAGCTCTTAAATATGCACCTTATTATGACCAGCAGCAAACTTTTGATTCACCAAATAATCCATGATATTAAACCAGAAATTTTGTTCACAGTGTAATGATTTCTTAACTGGTCATGTATTTGATAATGGATTAATTAATCAATTAAATAATGACTGATTTCGTCTTAAGAATATCTTTATCACTTCTGAACAAGATTACTCATAGTGCTAAACTTTAAGCCCAAAACCATAAGTTTTAATATGCTTTACTTTTATTAATAAATTGCATTTCTTTTTTTTTTTCCTTTTTTTTTTCCACAAAAATACTTGCCAGAATAATAGTAATTTTATGTACAGCTAACTCTGTCATTATAATTTACAGGGGAAAATTACACTGTTTATAAATTGGTTTTATAGTCCACATTAATCTTTTTTGGAATACATGCCATCTAATTTTCAAGGAAAGACTGTCTTATGTCTGGCTGGGACTCTTCTGAGCAAGGGTATGTACACAGGTGCTGTTTAGCATGCGTGCAGTAAGCCTCATACCTTCTGGAAGAGTCACACCAGCTAGGCATGAACTGCAAATGTATGGGGAATATATATCCCATGCACCCTGAGCAAGTCGAATCATTTGTGTAATACATGCACAGGTGGCGTGACATTGGCCCTACTGTAGATGCACTGTATGGCTGAACTGGTTATACTCCATGGACATGACCAAGTGCCTGCAAATCTCAGTGATCCAAGAATGTAGTAGAAAAACCCATGTGTCAGTGCTTCACATTCCTTCCTTGTCTCAAACTGAAATTGAAAATTCAGGTGTCAAGTTTGAATGATAAAATCCAAAGAAATCTGATTTCCAGATTCCAGATCTAGTTCATTTCTCTAATGACTGATTCTCACCTCTAGTAATGCAGCTTCAGCCTAAAAAAAAGACATAAAACAAATTTAGATTGCTAGAAAAATGTAAAATGTTCTTAGCACAAAAGAGACCACCCTTAACATCACCTACTTTGTGTGGGCAGGGCTGGTATAAACTTTAACATCTTTGGAGCCACACAGCTTGAGAAAGTACTCTTTCTCTGTGCAGTTATAAACCCAAGATGGTTTCTGGGCATGATCTACAGCTTCTGTGGATTATATTTAAGTGCTTACAACTTTCAGGAAAAAAAAATGGAATTCAGCAACAGATCAGGATAAGTAGCACTGGAATTGAGGCAGAAATAGCATATCCTGGATGTAAATAATGGGCTGAAAACTGTCTGAGGTCTCAGCAAAAAAGCTGAACAAGGAGCAGATCTAGAGGAACTAAGCTGCTGGTAAAATCATTTTATTTGTCCTCCTCAGAACAGTCACAGAAGGCTTCAACTGTTGTTCAACCTTCAGAAGACAGAAAGCTTTTCTAGGTAGCAGGTCTTTGCTGCTTTTTCTGCAAAGCCTTAAGCAACAGCTGTAAGAATGTGGAGTAAAATACAAAGCTCATGGACATTTGAGCAGATCAATATATGCAAATTAGACCTTGTTATCACACAAATATCTACTGCATCACTTAACTACAGTCTGGGTTCTTGGCTGTTCTATATAAAACTAGGAAATGACTACACACAACCACCTTCCCCCGACTAATTTAAAATGAAAATTGCACACTATATTTGAAAGGCTGTAAGAGAAATAAGAGCCTAATCTGCACTTGATGTGAACTGGGAAGCAACAGAGTTATACAGGGGAAAGCTATCAGTTTAAATCTGCTGAAACAAGTTAAAGCAACATTTACATGTAACTGAAGTTCAACCTACAAGAACTGCACCTGTATCAGCAGAAGTTTAGAAATAAGGGCTGCCGAGGCTTTCTCTGAATGGGGTTAATGCAGACACATCACCATACTTGTCAGATGACTACATATAAGCAATGGAACTTTCTTCCTGACTCTCTGGAAAAATCCAATCTTGTAAATAGCTTCTCCAACAGACAGAAGCCTCAATGTGAAGATGCAGGGTTTGTGGAAACAGTATGGCTTAAGGAGTTCCTGCCCTGGCAAGCTGTCACAGCTCACTGTCCCCTTCATTCAGCTGTTTGCTGGGTTCCCCTGGGGACTGAGGGCATCTTAAAACATAAGCATGCATAGAGAAAAAGGGAGGGAGGAAGAGAGACCAGTAAAGAGAATATTTTGGTCCAGGTTGAGCATGGCTACACAGTCATCTGGTTTGACACAGCTGACAACCTGGCAAGTTGCGGGAGCAATAACAAGAGCAGGAATGGTGAGGGATTGGAGGGTGACAGGAGGTCCTGAAATCAACATTGCCACTGAAGCCCTTCATCCAAAAATAAAAGCATTACTTTCATGTCATAAGGTGTGAATGACAAAATGAAAATCAAGTTTTATGGCTCGACAGAAAATCTTTCTACCACTTAAAGATAAGAGAATAAGGAAATGAGGGAAGGATAAATAAATTGCATTAACAGCATTTGATTTTAAAGTTAACTAAAATAAAAATAACATCATCTTTTCATTCAAAATCAGCCATGCTCCAGTTACAAGACAGACAATTAAAAGTTAATAAAGGAAATGCTTTATTTGCCTGGATGTGTAATTAATCCAATATAGAATCTACATTTTTTTTTTTTTTTTTTAATAAATGTATGGGTTCTGTAGGCAAGTTCAGAATTCACCATAAGATCTTCCACAGTTATGTTAGAGAAGATGAAAAGAATCCATTGACATTTTCATGCTTCAGGACATGTGCAAACACTAACTGGGGGGAATTGAAAAGAAACTTCTAAAAGTAGGTTACCTCATTGTTCTTGCATTTTTCTCTGATTTACACTGATCATTGTCAAGGAGAATATACTGGATTAGAGTGATCAGTGTTCTCATCTACATCCTATCTGTGATTTCTACTGAATAGAAACAGACTTGCCTGATTTTGTGTTATGGGTATAACATTGCTAATAACTAATGGTGATTCTCCTAGTCTGTGATATAAGACTAAGCATAGTAGCAGTAGGCATAGAAACATATCTCCAATGTCACACAACACTTGACATGCTGTGGCATGCAATTTAAGAATGTTTTGGTTGTCTTACAGGGGCTGAAGTTGGGGCTGAGTTCAGAGCCACCTGAAGCTGGTGTGTCTTTTCAATGAATTAAGCATGAGCTTAACCCCACTCTAAACCAACTCATATATTTCGTACAATGATTTTGTGTATGGCTTCCTGTATGACTTATTTTGGTTGTAACACATATGGATCTACTCATCTCTAAAGTACATCTAAAGGGACTATTTAAAAGTGCATGAAAATCTGTGCCAGTCAGACTGTTGCCCATTTAGGATCACAATTAAGTAGAGGAAAACAGATACTGTAATGGTTGGAGCAAAAGTCCATATAATGGCTTTTCCCTATAGGTTTTCCTAAGAACACTGCTATGATTTCTACCACCAATGTTATGGGCTACTTGTCTTGAAGGAAACATAGAAACCCTGAATTACTACTTTACAGAAGTGTTTTTAAAACCTGACATAAGTCAAAAAGGGCCAGGCAATAAATAGCGATCATTGGTAAGAAGTAAGCTTTTTGGAAAGCACTGAAACTAAATTAGGGACATAAAATAAAACAAATCAAGTGTGTGAACACAAAATCAGAATTTGGAGGAAAATATGCTGAACAGTAAAGAGGACATACAAATGAAAGCATTCTAAACAATCAACAAGTAATGAAGTCTGAATTTCGGTGCAAGACATAGTGAAGGTACTGTCAGACAATATCACTTGGTCAAAGACTCAAGCAAATTGTGTGTGATCTTTAATGAATTGCAGTGTAGGCACTGAGCTCATCTGCCAGATGAAGGGCCTCATGCAACTCAAAAGAAATCTTACTGGCTTAGGGATTGTCTAACAAATGTTTCAGCTGGTAGTTTGCAGTGATGTGTAGTTACATGCCAGCTTATGGACATAAAAACTCGTGTGTGTGCAGATATGCAGGTACATTATGTCAGCAAATTAATTGCATTTTTCGTCTCTGCTACTGAAATTTTCTACAAGTCTAACAAAGATAGGTGAAAAAAACCCATCGTCTTCTATGCAGACAGCTTACAGGCAGAAAAGCTTTTTACTTTTTATGGTGTGTGAGATTTGAAACTTAAATAACTAGAATACTTTGAGAGAGATTTTATTGGATTTCTTTAACTTTTTTTTTCCCCCTATGTGCACTGAACTAGAATTTTAGGACTTCTGAGTGATGTCATTTTCCTTAATAAAATTAGCTGGAGGGTCTTTGAAATTTTATGGCTTGTACTTCTGCAGCATAAGAAATCAGTATTCCCAGTCCTTGGCAGGAGTTCCCAGAGGAAAGAATTAGTTTTCGCTGAACCACAAGAGTGCTTAGGTCGCTTAGGAGAAAGACACAGGGAGCATCAAACTAAGGTTTGTTTCTGAAATGTTAAGACTCATTTGATGTTTCATACTTTGAAGAGAAGCTTAGCTTTGCTGAATACTGAAGCTGCAGTGAAGGATGACAACTTGTTCAGAGGTGCTTTGAACAGAACTTTAGCACTAATTACAGCAAAGGCCAAACAGAGACCCAGGCACTAACACTTCTGCTAAAGAGGCACAACAGGAACTAAGGATGAGCTAGTTTCGAAACAAAACTGATTGCTAGAGCAAAGAACATAGTCTTCTTGTTATGTAGTTTCTGTTGTTCTTTTTGTTAGGATTTTGGCTTTGTTTTTACTGTGCTGATGGCTTGAATGCCTTTCAACATTTCTGCAATAATTTCAAGTAATATGTCCTGAAAATTATTGGAAAGGACAAATGAACCAAGGCTGTAACTTGTGTTTTAATACATAAGCTATACCTTCAGTTCAGATTAATTTTTCCTTTTCCAATTTCTGTTAATTTTTGCTTTGAGTGTTTGAATAGTCAGTATCATTTTGCACGAAAAATTATGCCTAAGAATGAAGACTGTCAAAATGAAGGTGACAAAGGAGAACTCCCTTGCATAATTCATTTGGACATCTAAAACTCTGAAAAGTCATGGAGGAGGGAAGAATTGCATAGGAAAAAGGATTGGAAAAATTAGAATTAGCTACTCCAGTAATTAGGAATTATAAGGGGCCTCCATAGAATAGTCTTGAGGTATCATAGCTCAGTATAGCATGCAATTCTTTTCTTAGACTGACTGCAGTACTTGTAACAGAAGTTTTCTTGGCTCCTTATACTCCAGTTGGTAGCTTCCTTCGTTCAGACCATCACTACTGCAGTATTTAAACATTCTAATTTCTAGATGAATTGTGTTGTGACCTGTTTTAAACCCCTGTTCTCCACTAGCATCATCATTTAGTTCAAACAGTTCTCCCTCCCAATATATATCTCTGGCCCTGATTTATTTATGGAGAGAAGTCTTAGCCCCTCAGGCGTTGTTTCACTGAACTGTGCAGACTTCTAGTTCTTTGCCTCATCGCTACTGGAAATGCCCATTCCAATGCATCAGGTAGCCACGTCTTCCTCTCTCCCTCCCTCTTTCAGCATGGCCATATGCCAGCAGTAGGTCGGGCATCCTGCACCCCTCTAGTACATCAACTCACTGATGCACTACTCAACCATTTCTACACTGCAGTTATTTCTAACAAGACAGAGATCAAAGCAGGAATTATTAATGTGTAAGAGGTACCTTGCATGTTGCACCGCTGACTTCCATCCATTCTTTGAGCACATTCAGGACAGTATCTCTTCTGTTTTCTGCACTGACACCATTTTCCTTCATGGTGACACCTGCAAGTTCCATCAGGAATCTTCCAACCTACTTGGGAGGATTGTTTAGAAAAAAAAAAGTCTAACTGTTCATTGACATCTTTGTTTTAGCTATGTGCATACAGAGTCATGTGGAACATGCTGACCTACTAAAAACCCTTGCTACTGAATCAGACACTTCATTTGTTCATTACTGTGGTGCTTTTTTTTTCCACTGAATTTCCTAGTAAGAGTTTATTGGTTCCTCAAAATATCAGTGCATTAAACTCTTAAAGAATGATTTTGACTGGAATTGGCAATCGAAATTTCTCTCCTCATTTCCAATAGTGTGGTTTTCCAATTTATTCACCATTTTTCCTCATTCGGAAAAACTGAGATGAAGGTTCCATTTTGTCTTTTGGACTGTATCAATATCATCTGAACTGCTAATGACCACTCTTTCCTTATTCTGTTTTTAAGGTGTAGCTTGTTTTTTGTGCATAGAGTGTTTAATGTTTACTATTGGTTTTAATATTGTAAGATCAAACTCAACCCCACTTTATGCTATATTTATTTTATCCCTACAGTTGTTGATCTCTAACATTCAGCTTTTTTAAAATCAACGTTTTTGTCCCACTTTTTCTAAATTTACCCTTTAATCCTAATATGCCCTGTGAAGGGATTTTAAATCTATTTAAATTTCTGATAACATTTTTACCTTGCTTAGAAATCAATTTTCTTTGATTTTGAGAAACTCTGAACCTCTTCTAAATTCCAGCCCTTAAGCTCTTAGTTCAGATACTTTTACTAACCAGCTCTCTTCACTGATCAAATTTGAGCTTATGAAATTCAAAAATTTATCAATCTTCTATATAACAGAAATAAAGTTATGATTGTTGATAACACTTTTCCCCACCCCCTCTTGCTCTCACAACCACCATTTTGATCACATTTTAATGTCTTACTGAAATCACTTCTGGCACCGCTTTTTGTTAGTGATTAGCCGATGAAAAACTTTGTCAGCTATGAGATTCCGGAACGTAGACACTTGTAACTACATTGTCAGGTCTATCATTAGGAAATTAAGATCTTCAGTACTGACGTAATCTTCTGTACTTATTCTCCTGCTTTATTTCTGCATCCTTTTTTTCTATCCAGATCTGATTCAGGGACTCTGTTACAGTACTATCCTGATGCAATTTGGCTTATTAACCTTCCCCAAAATGAATTTTGTCTTGAAGCAGATTTTAGATTATTCCTGGCTATCTCTTCTTTTATTCTTTGCACCTGGTACAGAACCACATGCAGTGGTATTCATCATCTTTACTTTTATATCTGTCTTTCCTGAATGATTTGTGCCTGTCAGTAGCTGTGCTTTGCCATGATTGCCACGTTAATAACCGCTTTCAGGTTCTACACTAGTAATACTGGTGGCATTATTTGATGTCTCAAGTCCTGAACTGAGCACAAGCCTTTCAGCTACTGCTTGCTGGTTTGTTGTCCCATCCAAGCCTTTCACTATTTACATTACTTACTTGCAGTTCTCACCTGTAACTATACATCTTTCAGATATCTGATACAGTTTTACTTACTGCCGTACCCTCATTTATCAGTGCTTCTCTATGTTTTATAGTCATGTGTAAAGCTACATACATACCTCTCAAAATTCTTCATTTTTTAAAGCTTTTCTTGCCAGTTCAGACCAACCTCAGCCCAAACAATGTTATTTCCCTAGGCTGTGAGGTAAGTAATCCCTTCCCTATTCACACTTCCAAGTGCTCAAGCTTTCTTCAACCTCCCTTGAAGATTTATTAGTATTTGAGCCGTTTGTTCATCTTCCTTGTTGTGTTTCCCCTTTCCTCCCACAGGTCAAAAAAATTTCACTGAACATAAAAAGTTTCCACTGCTTTAACTATCTTCCCTGCCTGCCTCAATGGACTTTTCCATCTCTTCAGGTAAGTCCTAATAAGCATTATTTTCTGAAATTTGCCTGATGATCTTCTGTGTATTGAAATGGATCTTTTTTAGCGTCAGGTGCATATCTTGTAACATAAATCCTGGTGCTATATTTTGTATCTGTTCTTGGCATTCAGGCTAGTGACAAACAGACCTGTCTTTTGGTAGGAGTCTAGAAATCTCTCTACCTTCTCTGCTGTGATCAAAGAGAGGGAGTTTCTCTCCAGCTCTGAGCTGATGACTTACAATGCAAAGCCTTCCATTGGCAAAAAACCAGCAAAACTAACTCCCGGTGGAGCAAGGTGTGCTGTTCTTTCACTAGGCATAAGTTCCTTTCATATTTCCTCTTTCAGCTTTCAAATTCATCTCACAACAAGAGACTAAAGCTCATTAAAGGCAATGAGAAGCTTTGTCATATTTTCAATAAGGGACCAAGTCTATACCATCTGTAGTGCTTCTAATTTAGTGTTTTCCTGCAAATATACTTAGTTTTACAGTGTATTGTCTTCCAGTTTCTTTTAATGTTCTTTTGTTGTGAGAAAGGGTCTGACTATTTATGTCTCCATTTTCTTCTTTATTCAGTATACTTCTTACATGCCCTCTTATTCACCTCTTGTCTAAAGTAACTTATCCTATGAAATAAATTTTAAAAGAAAATTTAAAACCCCCTACATTTCTTTTCAGCTATCATGTTAATCACAGGATGAAAGCAAAGCTGATGAAAGCATCTAACAGACATTTCTAACAGCTGTTATGACTGGCAGAGACATGCGAATTGTTCACTACATCCTTAATCTTCCTTTTTTTTCCTCCAGATTTATCTAGCTTGATTACTAATTTGCAGTAACTAATGTCATCCTAAAATAGGCAGCTCCTGAACAGATCAAATACTTCAATCATACACAGGAGTGACACAGATTTCTTATCTGACCATTACAAGTTTATAGACTGCAACTGCCTAGTTTTCTCTTTTGGCTTGCTGCTACAAAAACAACCACCACCACCCCACCCCCTCCCCAAAAAAACAACCAACCCAACAACAAAAAAAGAATTTTCTCTTTCATACTCTACGACTTGCAAGATATTAAGAAATATATATAAAACACAGAGACTAATGGTTAGGTAGTAATTCATCAACACACGTTATATCAAGCAAAGAGCCTCAATCTTTACATTACTTTAGAAGTATCAGAGGGAGCTCTGTAACTGGAGTCAACATAGGGTACAGACATAAGTAGCATTCAACAGACATAAATTTCTCTCCTGACTTTTTCCCAAATTGAGTTATCTTAAAAGGATTATAATGAGGAGCTACCCTAGCACCAAAGATGCAAACAAAATGTTCTTTCTAAGACACAGAACCATTACTGAAGATGATGCCAGATACAATCTTTGATAGGGTATAAAAGTCTTGTTTAGTCAATCTACCCAGATTCATATAATCTAGGAATTTGTCCCCAAAATTGCAAATTTATCTTACTTAAACTCCACTTCTGATTACCACCCTTTGCATGTACGACCAGGTGTTTTTTTGTCTAAAGGGACAGAGTCAGCATATTTTCTTGCCATCCTTACTCCAAATTGGAAGTTATAGAAACTCAGTTTAAACCAAAGCATTCAGCTGTTCCCATCATTAAGTAACTGACTTGTCACTTCACCAGTTAAAGCAAAGCCAAAACCAGGGTTTTTTTGGTGTGTGTGGTTTGGCTTTTTTGTTTGGTTGGTTTTTTTTTAAAGCCAAACTACATCAGGCAATGTTTCTAATTTTTAGCAGGGAAACAAGATTTTAAAGATTTTTGGAAAAATAAAAGAGGTTTTCTCAATGAAGCAGTTGCAAGTGATGCCTGTTAGGCCCAGCACCTGTTTTAGGGAGCTTAAATTTCAACACAGAGCCTGAGGCAAGTCAATGCCCTGGGATGGGATATAGCTACCCAGCATGCTGAGCAGGAAGCCACTGAGTTAACAGGAAATACTGGGTACAAGAACTTTCTTCAGATTTCCTTGGGCATCTTATTTCAGAGCGCTAAGGCAACCCTCCATCCATCAGCCAAAATAATTCTCTAAAAAAAGATTTCCTTACCCTTCCTCCCCCTCCCCACCACGGATTTGACCAGGGCATTGCTTTTCCTTTTCACCTCCATTTCCCCAATGCCTGTGTCAGTGGAGAGGCTTCTTCTCCCCCTCCTAACAGTCCCTGGGAAACAAAAGACTAAGTCTTAGCTTTCATCTACTGCAGGGACCAAAGCCACTTTACCAGGAGTGCTCTAGAAGCCAGATGAAAGGCTATTTCAGGGTTCTGAAGGAGAAAAAACTCCACATGTTGGCTTTCAAGTCCTCACCACCTTTTCTGAGTTCTTTTTCAGCTGGGGACAATGTGCTCTTTTTTACAATCATTAGGAGCTTTCAGTGACTGTGATCTTTTGTCTCCAGGCTCAAGTTAGTGAGTCACTAGGCATCTCTGTTGATGGTATGCTGATGAGCATGATGCTTGTACTCGCTGGTTTCTGTCTCCTTATGTCGGTGTCTAATGGCTCCAACTTGTTCTTTATTTTCTTGCCATCATCTCTTACTGGCTTTAACCTCTTGTTTGGTTCAATCTGTCCCTCACTTTCTTCTGGGTGTCTCCTTTGCTGTTTGTTTTAGGCTGTCTTGTTTCTCTGGTCTCGGTGTCTTGGAAGCTGCATGTAGATGTATGGTAATATTCATGACCTTCTGACAAAGATGCTATTAACCCATGCCAATTTTATTCTTCTACCCTTCCTTCACTACTTCCACACCCAGACTTTCCCATTCAGGTCTCAGCCTTTTGACCTTTCTCTGTCTTCTTTTCTTGTGTAGAGGGAGCAGGCATTTGAGATTTTTTGTTAGGCTATTCAAAAAGTAAATTATTTAAAAGCAGCACAACTTGGTTGAATTAAAAAAAAGGTTTAGCTTATTTAATAAAATTTTCGAATGTGCCAACACATCGAATGTTTATACTAAACATTTAGTTTAGAAAACTTGATTCTCAGCATATTTCTGTGAATTGAACTCCTTTTCATCCCCCAAGGGCTGAAGGATGGATCTGATATCTTCTGGGATTTTAGTGAAACTCAGATATTATTCTGGGGGTTTGCTAGCTTTCTTTCTATATCTGTTCATTCGTCAGAGTCCAATTTACAGTGTGGAACTTTAACAAGATCAGCTGTAAGTATAAAACACAAAACTAATATTGATACCGAAAAGCTGGTCGAAGAAACTCTCTAAGACTTGTTTCGGAGTTTTAGAAAGCAGGCAATCTTTATTGCAGCGCTGGATGCACGGGGGATAATTCCACCTAGTGTGCATGCCACAGCTTTAGCACTAACAAGTTATATAGAATAACTAATTGCATATTAATCAGATTAGTATACATATACATAAAAATGATTGCAACTGATTATCTTAGTACTGCCTACATCCGATCATGCGCAATGAAGGATCCATTTGAGTCAACGGGCTGCTTTTGCGACCACCGACCAATTTGAAGTTCTTGTTGGCTGTCCTTGAAGTCTTTATTCTTGTCCTTGTTCTTTGATCTTGAAGCTTAACGCAGTTTCCATCACATGTGGTCAGTTTCAACATAGTTCTCATCTAGCATACAGGAACATCTAGTCATAAGAGCAAAGAACTGCAAAACTTATGAATAATTACTAGTTAATCACTTGACTAGACTTTGTAATTATCTCCCCAGTTACCCTTTGTCTATTGTTTCAACCATAATGTTAATACAGGATCATTTATCAAATCTCACTTGCACAGTCACCTAGCAGCAAACCAGTTTTCATAGAAGGCACAAAATATTAAAACCATAAAAGTTTGAACAAACCACATGAAATGAATGGACAAATGCTATCAATATTAGATGGTTTGGGCAAACCTTCCTCTGCTTATTCTTTCTGTGGGTATCCTCCACCTTTTTTTTGCCTCATTCTTTTAGGCTCAAAATCTATACTAAATTCCCCCTAACTCCTGACTTACATTATCACAATGTTATTCATTTAGAAATAAGAGAGAGGTTCCAAGACCGCAAAACTCATTGCAGCATGAGCACCAGACAGGATACTTTTTTTTTTTTGTCTCTGAACTTACCCCAGATCTAATCAGTACCACCAACTACTATCACAAAAGAACAGAAGCAACAGCAACAAACAAGGGGAAAAGACAGTGAGAGATATCTTCACATACTTTCTTTTGTTCTTAATGTTAAGAAGATCGACCTGCTTTACCAAATTCCACTCTTGGAATAGACAGGTTCCTATGTTAACTATATATTGCATTTTTACCAAATAGGCTTTAAAGATTATTATTCTGTACATATTGATAGTTTTCTTTGCATACGCTATATAAACCTCAAAAGTTATTATAATATTCATATCTGTAAGAATAATGCAGCTCTGCAGAAGTAATATAAACTGGAGGTATGCTTATCACTTTAAGAAAGTTTCAAAAGTGATCTTTGATGATTTAAGATTTGATTCACTGGCTGTCAAACTGCCAAAATGTCATTGTGTTTACCCACATAGCCTTCCATGATAAGTGTTTATCTAGGAGCAGTTTTTGTTTTGAACCTCACCTTTTTTGAAGCTGAGGAATTTCAGTTCACCTAAAGGCTTTGATTCCATGTTCAGCCATTCAGTTCAGCTGTTTACAAATGACTGCCTATCATGTTAAGATTGCAATTAGAGACAGCTTGGCAAATACCATCCACTAGTACTGTAATTCAGCTTTAGATGTGTTTTTTCCTTCCATGTGGAAATTTTTAAAGAAAGTGGTCTGATACATTTCTTAAACAAGAGTAACTCTTTCAGTACAATACCAAGAATTATTGTTATGGAGCTGATCCTGAAAAAACTCATACAAATACTGATTTACATTTCTGACTAAGGTGAATCTTTTCCCGTAAGAGCTCATGGGATGGGATCCTATGGTAATTTGCAAGGAAAGGCACGACTACATCGTAACGCTTGCAGGATATTAGGTATCTTCAACATACACTGTTCTTGGGAGAATCGGGCATTACTCAAATTCAACAGGAGATGCTAAGTAAATAAAGAAAATATTTTTGGACTGGTGTCTCTATGAAATTTTTCCCAATTACTCTGGACAGACATTTGTATAAATGGGTAGAACTGTTATATTTCTGTTTCAGTAAGTAAAATGCTTCCAGGAAGCAGCAGGCATATTGAGATTGCTTTGCACAGATGGTCTGTTCATGCACAGTAATTGGAAACTTTTGGGACATGTCAGACTTATTGGGCCTACAATTATAAGAAAATAAACCTAAAAGGAATGTGGGGAGGTCATCTAGCCTAGTGTCCTCTCTAAAGCAGGATCCATCTCCAGACAGGTGCTTGTTTAACTTGTCATTAAGTATATCCAGTGATGAAGATTCCAGTTTCCCTAAGCCACCCATTTCAGTGCTTTGCAGTTCTTACATATAAGAAAACATATCCAGTGTCTGACTGGAAACCTTCTGCTGCCATTTAAGGCCATTCCTTTTCATCCTGTGTACCACAGACATGGAGAATAGCTCATAATCTCCCCTCTATGGTAGGCCTTTAAATGCCAAAAAATGGTTCAACCCCTTCACAGTTTTGCAGGTACATATCACCACAGCTTATCAGTCATGCAGTCAGCTGCAGGGTTTCTGACTGTCAGTCTCACTGCACATGTGCAGCGGGTCAGTGCTTCATTCCACTCTTCTGAACGTTGCTGGGTCTCTTATAACGCAGATCAGCTACTCTCCTGCAATATCATAGTCAGCGTGAGAGCTCTCAAGAGCATCCCCTGTGTGGTGGATATGTCCTCGGACTGAGCCACACACGGCGAACACGTGCAGGATTTCCTGGATGCACAGAAGCTATCTGAGGACACAGAGCTGAAATACATCTGGAAATCCCAAACACAGTCTTCAAGGTCATCTAAAGCAATCCTGCATAGGAAAAACTGCTTGGGAGAGCCCAGGTGTGTGGCAGTTCTGTCAGTGGGGTAGCAGGCTAACACTGGCTTTTTAAAGTTCTAGTTGTTTAAACATGCAAATATAAATCTACAAAACACAACAGTAAACTTTCTGGTGGTAATCAGCTGCCCCATTTGCAGTGCTCCACTATCAACATCAAGCCAAAGTTAGCAAGAGAAAATGTCTCCGTATATACTATGCTGTAGAGAAATGACAGCTTGAAAATATAGTCTTAGAAACAGTCATTTGCAGCTTTGCCAGTAACAGTTAATTAAAGCACTTGCTAAGGGACTATATTCAGCCTCTGGAAATTCAAGGATTAGCATCTATATGGGTTTTATCTCTTTGATCTCAAGAGTGAAACTCCTCCTTTCCCCTGTGCTTCTTGCCCAGTAAGCTGAAATTTAAGTGTAACTTCTTTGCACTAGTAAGATAGAGGATTGAAACTCATTAAAATATGTCCATGCACTAACAAACACTGTGGTAGTTATCAGTAACATGGATTCTTGCAACTCCACTACCATTTCACAGTATTTCAAGGGGAAAGAGAGTAAGTAGGAGTTTTTACTTTAGGAAAGAGACATAGGCAGTTAACTGATGCCATTTACGTTTGGGTTCAGTTTGAGATCAATGTATTACAGAGGACATTCAAAACTAAATGGAGGACAATGGTTTAAAATAAAAAACAGGGAGGAAGTTTCTTTTCAGTTTTGTTAGGATCCCCCCCCTCCCCCAGTGAATAATCATGTTTATATGGGAAACTTTTGAGAGGAAAAGATTTTCCATTTCAGCAGGGAAAGTATATTTGGAATTACTAGAATCTGGAGCATATGGAAATGAAGCTTCCCAAGTAGACAGCTGAAAACAGCACATTCAGAGAGCAGCAGAGATCTATAAGGGATGGATAGCTGCCAGGCTCTTGGGAATGTTTCAAGACTATCACTGGAGCCCCCAAAAAGCCTGTCAGCTTTTGCTGGAAGTATGGGATATGAAAGAAACAAAATATTATGAAACAGAAAGCATCCTAAACAACTAACTTCATTAAAGTAAAATTTCTCCACCTAAGATGCACTGTTCTCCTATATTAAGGATATTCTGTCTTAAAAAGTTACTGAAGTTTAGTTTTATGAGACAGAAATAAAATAGCAGAAATGTGAAGTGTTCTCTGCAATCAATGAGCTATATCACCACTAAGCATGTGTCTAGCACTAAAATTATGCAATGAGATATAAAACAGTTACCAAAGATTCCTGGCTAAGTACCACACAAATCAGTGAAGGAAGATCTATATATAGAAATCCATCTGATACCTAGTAAAGGTATGCTGGGAGAATAAAAATCACTTTGACATGGTGAGATGTTGGAGTTTCTTGGCTAATGTCTGTCCTCTTCCTTATTTATCTACCCCCTTACTATTCTTCTCCAACCATTCCCTCCTCCAGTCCTTGCCTATACCGCCCTTTATGCCTTCGATGTTGTAAGGTGGTTAATAGCCATTTTATACAAATCTCCATCTTGGGACTCATTTTGGCATAACAAATTAAAACCAATAAAACTTATCAAATATAACTCATCTAATATTCAGGGCAATATGATGTGAGATAATCTGTCTGTCTTCATCTGTATTCAGGTGAGTTCAAGTCAGATTTAGTTCCTCACTGAACAAAGTCTTTATTTCTATCTATCCAGTAGAAATGAAGATAGCAAGTGTCATCTCCAGGTTTTACTTGGTACTAGGGTAAAGTTGGGTACACCAGGGTATTTGGTAAAGTTGGAGGATGTGGTTGTCAACAGCTGGTTTGTGTCACAACTTGGCCAAGTTCTATGATCAGAGGGAGATTGTGGTAGGGGAGCCCTGCAGCTATGAGTTCAGCGGCAGGATAGTACAGACATCCCCACTCCCCATTTTGCAGGGGACGAGACCATCACTTTATCACACATAACAACAACAGTGTCTTCTAACTCAACCAGAGAAGGTCCTAGCCATATAGGTCCACTTGGAGTGTCTGAAAGAAGTGATATCATGGCACAGTTCTTTCTCAACAAAAAGGAGAAATACTCTGAAAATAGAAGGGCAGAAAGCCAAAGGCTGGGATACCCCACTTCTCATCACTTTAAGCACCAATCATAGAATCCTTTAGGTTGGAAAATACCTTTAAGATCATCAAGTCCAACCATCAACCCAACACCACCATGCCCACTAAACCATGTCCTGAATACCAACTGTGGTATTGGAGTCCTTCAGAATGGTGGTGGGTTCCAATTCCACCTATTATCTGCCATTTCCCAAAACACAGCAATAGTAGCTCCTTCAGTGTATTGAGTGGCTCCAGCTGAGAGGGTGAAGAGGGAAAAGGGGGCCAGAATCTGGGAACAGTGAGGAACTGAGCCTCTATAAAGGAGTCTGGTGAGGGACTTGGTGCTTGGCGCTGGAAGACAGTCTGATTATTTCTCCTGCACAGCAAGAGACTTTCAGGAAGTGACTTGAATGTTCATGGATTTTATAGCTCAATAGTCCTAGGTGGTTCTTTCTACAAAGAGATGGAAGTCCTTGAAGGAAAGAATTACAGAACAAATTTTCTCCCTGCTTTGCTGATTTATATTACAAAAAAAGCCCTCAAAATTTTAACTCCTTTTCACTATCTAAACACTACTGCCTTTCACCCAGTTCTTAGCACAGCACAAGTAATATATTTCTATATATCCCCTTGGCATTCAGGAAGAGCAAGAATGCAGACTTTCCCTTCAAGTACTGTGTTTTTAAACATAAACATCTTTTTGAAATGCAAAGCTAACTGTTTCTAGCGAGAACAGAATTATAAAAACGTGGACCCAAATCCTACCCTCTGTAAAGTCATTCACATCAGTGGGATTTGCATACATGTTGCAAAAGATAATTATGCCTGCAGTTTTCTTATAACTGTCCAGCACATCTATGTCATCACCCTGAGTTAGAGACTAGCAGGATACAAGGGAGATCAAATACTAAACTTTCAGAACACTTCACGGAAAGTTGGATGTTCAAATAATATTCTTGGGATAGACTTTCAGCATATAATTTCTCCGCATCTTTGGAGTTCTTGTTCTTCATTATATTCTTTTAAGCATAACTGTGGACTGAGTATTGCCACCAGGGCTGTTAAGACTGAATCCTGTACTACACCAAAATACCTGTTCTGTAGAGTCATACACAAATTCTGTTGTGGTCTCCATCACTAATCCTTGATCTTATTTAATTGCTGCTGGTAAGTATTAGAAGTCCTAAATATCTGTAGGAAAGAAACTGTTGTAAGTTATTTAACTGACACCTAAATCTTGAATGTGTTTGAAGTTCATACGCCTTCAGATTTGGAGCTGGGAATCACATATGAGTGCAAATACACCTGTAAACACAAAAACTAATTCAGGGCTGGCTCTGCTAACACAAATATAACAATTTTCCTTAAGATCTCCAAAACTGAGAAAATCATCATCAGAAGTTCATCCAGTTTGTCAGTTTAAGTTACAGAAGAAACAATAAAAAGACTTTTTAAAGTCCATTATTTGACAAATTCCATAAAACCTGTCTCTCAGAGCATGGGAGTTTTCTTTTGAATGAGGAAAGTATTTAGTATCCATATTTATAGAAAAAAAAATGCTTACTATTTTTCAGTACCCAGCAACTCACTTCAGACTTTTGCAGTGTCTTAGTTTCCTCTCTTATTAAACACAGACTGCAAAGAGAAAGCTGTCCAAATGTTAAAATCGGTGTGGAAAAGAGTTTTAAACCTTGTGTCTTACATTTTAGCTAGATTCATAAGGATTATTAGGAGGAAAAATATAGGAGGTGGGACAGAGATGATCTGTGTAACTAACACAAGCAAATAGATGTGTATTAAGACGTGTCTCTTGATCCACATCTTATTTCAGTCAAGCTGAACTTTGTGCTGCATAACGACAGCTGCATAAGAACTCATTGCAGTGCTTTATACCTTGTCTGCTCTTCCTGCCCTCACATCATAGCACCAGTTTGCTAAGTGCTGCTTTACTAGACTATTAAAACTATTAGAAACTCCTGCAAAAGGTGCAGGACAGTCTCAGCACAATATATTCAGTTACAAGTAAAATTTTGCCAAAATCTTATACTGAAAAACATGGGTAATAGTGGAAAAATTATTAACAAATAGTTTTATATATACCATCATTCCAGTGAATAATCAAACAAAATTGACTCAATAAGCTAAGGCCTTCAAAAACAGATATTTGAGTTCAAGTCTTCCTGCTGAAAGCTATGGTCCCTCCAACGTTTCACTTAAATATACTTGACATGAAAATAATCTTTCATCCTTTCAGAGTTGAGAAAGCTTGTATTTGTACAAGTTATCTACACTTCGTTTTACCAGACAAAAGAGATCAAGCATACCATTGCTGATCATATCAATCAGCTCAATGAGTTACTTCTTTAGAGTATCACCAAACAGCAGGATTCTTCAAACGCAGGGTAGGATCATGCCTTTGTTTCAGGTTTCCCTTTGTGTCTGTCACTCATCAAGTTGCAGCACCTTTAGCTAGAGACGTATCTCAGCAGTTCCTTAAACCCAATTTAAAGTCTGGAAGAACTGCAGGCTCACAGAGCCAGGTGTAAAGAAGTCTTTCATCCTAGAATTTTCTGAAAGCCTCTAGTCTTGTGAAGGCTGGGCTTTTTTCATCCTTCCTTCATCTGCTCTTGGTTCTACTCTCTCATTTTGCTCTTGAAGTATTAGGGAATACCCCAAAACTCTTGTTAGTTTTTACATTTCCAAAATGCCCAATCCTATAACATTATTCCTGAACCTAGATTCTTCCGTTTCTTTATTTTGTGTGCCCATCTCCCCCCAGTCCTAAAGACTTTCCTACATAACTTCAGCTTTACAAGATTATTATTTTCCTCTCCAAGCCTCAGTTCCTAACAAAACCTCCACCTTTTCCCCTTTCACTTCTGAAGTTTTCTTTTGGGGTGGCTATTATTTCTCAGAGTTATTTCCTAGAGTTATCAGTAAGTCTTTCTGTCTAGAACAGTAAGTGAAAAATTAACAAAAGAACACAGAGTCAAGTTCTTAGAGTGCCACCCTATAATAAGATAACTAAAAAACACCTGTTTGAGAGACTAGAAACTCTCAGTAAAGGGAAGAAAAAAGAGAAAGTTCTATAGAAAATACAAAGCTCCAAGGGTGTTAAGACATGTGTATTGGTATGATGCAAAAGAATCATTTGTAAGCTTGAACTTCTGGTGATTTAGTTAATGTGTTCCTCTTAATGCACAGAAATGATTAGTTCTTGTGTCTAAGTAATATTAGAAGGTTAGGTATCCTATTAATTAGGCACTTAGAATTCAAAGCATAGATAATATTCAATGATTTTTGAAAATGAAAGAAAGAACATTAGCTATTACTAGTTCCGCCTGTCAAATTTTATTCACTTTGATATTAGGAGGAGAGAAACATCCTAAAAGTTTTATGAAGCATCCCACAGAAATCAGTAATGAATTTCTTTCCTGCTGTACACTGTTTGAACCATATAGAATGGGTCAAACAGATTGGGGGGGAAAAATAAAATATCTCCAACCTATACATTTTCAGTCTGTTTTCAATATTCTGATACTCTTTATATACTAATAATGTTTTAATCATGAGAAAAATCTCCAGAAGAGCTAGAGTTGCATTATGGGATGACTTCTGCAGAATTTGGAGATAGGCCTGGAAAGCTGCTTTTTTAAATTGATGTTAAGGATTAGTGTAATGTGTAATATAAAGCAATATCACAACACTAGTCAGAGCTTCCCTTCCCCCCACCTTCTAGAGCTTCCAATCTGATGCTTTTACAGTTATGTAGTATGATTCAGTGTTGGTCACAGAACTAGGTTACGTGTTATATTGTGATTAATATTTTTTCCTCCCACTTCTGCTAGTTCAAGGGACAATGTGCTAGCTAGTGCTTTTCATACTAAGTATTGCAGAGCTACAGATAAGTGTCTGCCACAAATATTTCAACTTTAAAAAAGACTTCAGAGTTGTCTTTGAAGCAATCTTGCACAGTGTAAAGCCTTTGGGCAGTTAATTTTCTGAAATACACTAGGTTAAAGTTGCTTTATTAGGAAACATGCTGCTACCAGGTTTTGGGGAAAACCACCACACTAAATTCTTGAGGGGACATGTGGCTGAGAAGGATGCAAGTGGATATTGATACCTTCATATGCTGGTGCTACACATAACATGAATGATGTGGAGAAGGACACACAGTGGCTCTAAGAGCCATCCACCCAGCCTGTTGATGAGAAAATTACTCCAGTCCCTGCATTTGTAAATCTGATACTGACTTCTCTGAAACATATATATATTTAGAAAAAAATAATCACTCACTGATTCATTTCCTGAGCAGAGACACAAAGAATAAACAGCACCTAAGTTTTCTTGTGGAGAGTGTAAAGTTAGAAGCTAAATTTATTATTATTTACATTAATGGAGGCATAGAGAATCTGAAAGGCTACACTCAACTGCTTCTCAAGGCAGGTGTGCACAAGTTTGGGCTCAAATCCAGCTGACCGCCAAGGTGAACATTAGTTTAGACCCACAGCATCTTTGCAAGAACAAGTTTCAATGTGCCTTTACAAATTTATACTCCACCACTGCTAGTCTGACACAGACACCTCAGCTTTACTTGTCTGTATCACACATACAGATCTTGTTTGAGTGCCTATTTTGGCTCCTTGATAGCCACACTGTACTTTCAGTGCAAGCTCCTTGCCTGCTTTGATTGCTGATGTGAGATACATGACCAGAAAGCCAAGCTCAGCATCATTCTGACATTCCAGGTTGCAACAGTGTTCAAAAGAAAGAAGCAAGACTTCAGTCCCTAATCCACAAAAGAAAGAAATATCCTAGCCAAAAGGCAGAGAAGGCAGAACATAAAGCAGGCAGTGGTACTAATGGTTTTTATAGTCCAAATCCTAGTCAGGTGGACCAAAAGTGATTATTTGCAGCTGAACCTTCCCTCAGCCTAAACCCTAGGTTCTTGTATGGGAAGGATAGATTCAATGCACTGAAGCATGGGGGATTCTGCAAGATATACATGAGTACAAGCCCAATAAACACATTTGAAGGGGACTATGAGAAAATCCAATGAATAAAAAAACAGAATCCTCTTTCCTTGGTGCAAATATAGACTGGCAGTGGCCACTTCTCTATCCAGATTTGACTAACACATTCATTGCCCTTGTCAGAAACACAAAAATACTGCAATGGAATTTTGTAAGTCAGGCAGCTGAATATGTTTATTCTTTCAGTCTGCATTCATTTTTCATTTAACCCTTTTGACATCATTGGTTTTATTTTTTTTTTATAAAAGCCAATTAGCAGTAGTAATAGCATAATACCAGTCACCCTAATTACTTGTCTCATGAAAATTCGAAGATTTTGTCAGACTAGTGGATGCAGTGTAGCTCATTTTCTATACTTGCTCCAGGCTAATAGCTTCTTGATAGAAGAAACTAAATTTTTAAGAATATTGTCTGACCTACTCAATAATTTTGAGTTTCACCGCATTCCTAATATTCTGATAATCTGAATCTTTCTGATAAGCAAACAACACTTACACTGACACCAGTACTACTTAATAAAGTCAACAGGAGGTGAACTTGTCATTTTAGCCAATATGCACGTGTTAAACTGAGAACCACCTATCAGAGAAGAGTTTATAGACATCATTAATCCAAGCTTTATATTAGCTGAAGGCCATGCATCTAGAAAGCCTTAGGGCTTTTTTATTTAAAGGAGAATTTAGAGAAATAAAGCATGATAGTGCATAATCTCCAATGTGCATAACAACAATATGCAAGCAAACAGTGGGTGGCCCGCTGAAGAGTAACAGAGGCACAGATGTATGAACCAAAATGTCAGCAGCTGTGGTGCTGTGGTTTCAGCTGGGTGAGTATGGGCTAATACTGCAATGGCTTGCTCAGCTTGCTTTCTGCAGTTTTAATGATGACTGATCCCCACAGTTTCTTAACCAGAAGCAAAATTCAGCTGAAGTATAACACAAGAATGTTTGCAGAGACTATACACAGCTTGTTTGGATTTCTACTTGCCTTTGATTTTCATGCCTGTTTACTGGTAGTATAAGCAGCTAATTATATGATCTTATTTAGACTTTAATAAACTTACTGTTGGATGACAACTCTAACAGACACAAGGTGCTTCCTGGATCCAAGCATCTCTTCCACTTAGAAGAAGACAACTTGCAGGAATAGAAACATTTAAGTTGGTAAATTGCTAAACAGAGACTCCACCCAGCATAATAGGGAAGGAAATACCGTCTAACTTTTACTGAGTACTTATCACTGCAGTCATTATTATAAACCACAAGTCAAATGTTACAATTAAAAGCCTATTGATGGCTGACCACACTCTTTGTCTCCAAAGTTTAAAGTATTTCCAGGCATTGTGGGAAAAATCTACAGGAGAGAATTATGTCAAGCATTCAGAATGTTCTAATACTGATAGAAAGTCTGTCTCCTTTGGCATATACATTATAGCACTAACATCAGTATTTAAACGTTTTATATACAAGTTTGTTTCTATCCAGATATTAGCATTACGTCCACAAAAGGCATATTCTGAAGTTCCCTTAAACATTTATGTATGCAATGATGACAAAGGCCAACAGATAAATCCTTTCTCTTATGTCTATATATAGAACTTAGAGGCCTATATAGCTACATATACCCATATATATGCCTATAACATTTAAATTTGTGAATTGACCTTTGTGGTATCTCCTTTGACTAATTATAGTAATATTATTTTGCCATGCTATTGTGTTGTATAATTATTAAGTGAAGAGAACAAAGAGGTAACTGAAATCCCACTTCTTAGATGCTACTGTTTATCATTTTCCACCTTGCAGCGTATCTTACATACACTAAATACCTCACTTGTTGACACATTACTTACATCTTGGCACTCAAAAAAGCTTCTACTTCCACACTAAGTTGTGCTACAGAACTAAAGCTTTAGCACTTTCCTAGCCATTTTGCAGCTTGGTAGACTCCCCACTGATTCAGCAGACTTTGTGAAGACTGGTGTTTATACACATCTGAAACACTTACTTATTGGGAAGGGGGTAGGGAACATCCAGAGCTGAGCTGCTCCTCAACAGAAGACAAACCAGGAGCTGAGGATGATGGCCAGCTAGGCTCACTAGCAGGCCATACAGTTCTTAAGCATTTAAGAAAAGCAGAGCAAGTCCCACAACAGTAATCGAGGTTAACCACAGCTCAGGGACTGCTGGAAAAGCCTGTAGCAGCAAGGCAGGTCTGAGGGTCAAGCCAGAAAGTCAAATCAGCAAGCCAAGGTGAGGTGAAGCAAGGATTAGCAACATAGAAAGCTAGGCACATGCATGCCTAAAAGGCAGAAAAGAAAAAGAAAAAGAAAAGAAAAGAAAAGAAAAGAAAAGAAAAGAAAAGAAAAGAAAAGAAAAGAAAAGAAAAGAAAAGAAAAGAAAAGAAAAGAAAAGAAAGCCAGGGCAGGAATTTAAATGCAGCTCCCAAGCCAATGAGAACAGGGTGTGTGGGTGGAGGCTTCCACAACACTTTTGCATACCTTAGCTGTTGCCACAGGTGCCTGGTGTAGGGCCGCCGTATGTCAGAGACAACCTTCAGTACAGATGCTCAGTCCCCTGTGGGGAAGAGCAGAGGTGGTAACATCTGTCTGTGCACTCAGGTGGCTTCTTAGGGAGGGCTGCAGGCTGAATGCACTGCTCTTTCCATACACTTTTCCCTGGTTGTGGTGAGTGTGATTGACTCTGTAGGATCATTCATTTGTGAATACTTGTCTGAATATATTTCTCTCTGAGTTACTCCAATGTAGTGTCTTTGAGCTTGCAGTTCAACTTCTAATTCTCAATATTATAATTCTTTTTTATGTTCTGCAAGTTTGTCTTCTGTTCTTTCATGCCACTATTGTCTGTAATTGGCTGTTTCTGCATGGCATTTGTATCAATAAGTACAAATGTTTACATAAAATAAAATTGATTTCCAGGAAATGGAAGAGTTCTGTTTACTCAACACTGCCAAACTTGCACCTTCAAAAATCATGTTCTCCTAAAAATAATAACATATGGAAATCCTTTTTTATTGCATTTTAAACACTTGGGATTTAGACTTACAAGGTTTCTGCAGTGAGATCTTTGCAACCGTCAATAGAAGTTGATAGAATGTGGTTTTTTTAAGTGCATGCTAAAACTGTTATAAAATCATTGAAATCCACAGGGCGGGGCTCTATGAAAAGATACAGCAACTGCATCAAAACTTTTCTGCAGTGCTGTCATAGGAATTTCATACAAAAAAAATGTTAATAACTTCACAAATGTTTTCTCTAGGTAACTTTGAAGTGAAATATTCCAGCAATGTGTGATAGCAAAGGATTAGCCATGTACTGTAGGAGCCATTTTTCCTTTTTAGGCCTGATTCAGCAGGTAAGCGTCCCTTCATTTCCAGTCTTACAGCATCTTCAAGAAATCTCACCTTGCCCATGAAAACAGTATCTTAGATTTACAGTATAGTTTCTTATTTAATGGCAGCACAGCAGTCTTTTCATTCTTTTCCATGTGAGTTTCTGAAATACACTCTTCAGATGTATTTCAGAGAGGCTACAAAATATATTCAGGCTACTATTTGACATTTCTTAGAAATAGCAAGTTTTATTCCACTCTCATCTAACAAGCCAATTTTGAAGTGATGATGTAATAGTTCAGAAAATGTGGATTTTGAGATGTGAGCTGGATTCATGACACATATATTATTTAACTTAAGCTGGAATACAATGACCATGAGACAACAGACCTATCTTTGTTTCCTGAGTTGTAAAACAGTCTTGACTTCTGTCAGTGTAACAGCAGCATGATAGGACTTTTTTTATGATTGTGGCTCTGTACCATATTTGCTCAGGTTCTAGGTAAAAAATGAAAATCCTCCCATCTGTAGCCCTGCTTGCTCAGCCTGAGATCTCAGACATGATATATCCTTTCAGGCTGTCATATATTTACTGGCAAAAAAGGCGACTACAGGGCCAAAGTCTCTCTTTGCACACGCTATTCTCTCCATTAGGTTTCCCAGGTGTAATTGAAGGTAGAATTTGACACCATTAATGGAATTTAGTTAACACTTCTGTTGCAGGTGTATGAGATGGAAAACCCTCCCTAGCACATTATTCAGCTATTTATCTCAGCCCTGTGGCTGTTTTGGCTCTCTAGTGCTACTAGGTATAGGGAGTAATAACAGTTTATTTTTTCCCTTGAAGCAATCTGATGGAAACCTGAAAACCCTTGAACAGCAAGTCTTGGAAGAAGATGTCATTGTTGCACAAGTGCTTTACCAGTTAAATGGATGAAAAACCATATAGCTGAGACTATTCAGAGAGTCCAAATTCCACGAACTACAATGTCCGGCTTTACACAGCACTAGCAGCAGACAACAATTATACAATAATTTTGGAGTGTGTAGCAGTATGTAGTTGTGGTTTAACCCCAGGCAGCAACTAAGCACCATGCAGCCACTCGCTCACTCCCCCAGCACCTGGTGGGATAAGGGAGAGACTCAGAGGAAAAAAAGTAAAACATGGGTTGAGGTAAAGACAGTTTAATGGGACAGAAAGGAAGAAACTAATAATGATAAGAATAACAATAATAAAATAAAAATAATAATAATAGAATTATTGGAATATACAAAACAATTGATGCACAACGCAATTGCTCACCACTTGCTGACTGATGCCCAGTTAGTTCCCAAGCAGCGATCCACTCCCCCTGGCCAACTCCCCCCAGTTTATATACTAGACATGACGTCATATGGTATGGAATTTCCCTTTGACCAGTTTGGGTCAGCTGCCCTGGCTGTGTCCCCTCCAGCCTTCTTGCTGGCTGGGCATGAGAAGCTGAAAAACCCTTGACTCAGTCTAAACACTACTGAGCAATAACTAAAAACATCAGTGTGTTATCAACATTATTCTCATACTAAATCCAAAACATAACACTATACCAGCTACTAGGAAGAAAATTAACTCTATCCCAGCCTAAACCAGGACAGTAGTACATGGCAAACTAACTAGCATTTTGCTGTTTAAAGCTTGTGCCTGTGGATATATATGGAACTCAAATTACAACTGATTATGAATTTATAGCTAAGCATCTATTTCCCCTCTTCAGCCCTGTGAAGATATTCCAGCTATAGAAAGAGAGTAACTAATTTTGAACTTGCTTAATCTCTTCTCTGATATGCTGCCTGCTAAGATTACAATAACAGAGGTAATTATTAGGGCATTTCATCAGACACGAAATGTACAAGAAACATGTATATCAGGAAAATTAGGTGCCTACAGGATGGGTCACAGACTTAGATTTACAAAACTCAGTTCTGGCACACCCTATTCCTACTACTTGCATCCCTAAATGGATTTACTAGAAAGGTTTAGACTCTTGGTTACACTCACCTGGAGCCTACTGGAATTGCTACCAGCCCGTCAGTGGTGCCACAGGCTGAAATGGTGCAGTCCCTTGGTGTGAGCAGACAGTTCCAGGGTTATGTGCACTACGTTAGCCAAGTGGCAAACCTGGTGTAGCCGAGGCCACAAGTACTTGCAGCACCATTGCAAAGGCTGTTCTGACACCCCCTTAGCTCTTACCATGGTACCCCTACATCAGGTTCCTCTAGTGTCTGTGTGTGTTTTGGTTTGGGATATTCACCCTCCCCATACACATACTCTCAATTATCTCCTTAGTGTTCACAATTTAAGCTGGGGTTTTTTTGCCCATGACACTGTGTCTGCATGGTGCAAATGTACACTAAATAGAACTTTTCAAAAGCAGATGGTTGCCAAATGCCAGAATCGGTAAGATCTTCAAAGTTTGGAAGATTTTACAGGGTTTTCACCCTTTATGTTAGTCTTTGGAAAATAACCCGCAAGGACTGCTGACCCACCTTCAGGAATTCTGGGAGAAATGAGGCACCACAAATCAGAATGTTGTACAGCACATACTAGGACAGAAGAAAATACAAAACATTTTCTATCCTTTCACTGGAAAAAAATCTACAGTCAGCAGCAGTACTCAGAGCAATTCTTTAGTAAGATTACCCTGTTATTGATACAGAAATGGGCAATTGGGTATCTCCAAGGTTTTCTCTTGGAGAAAATGAATAATTGGTCCAAAGTCTTTTGAAGTTATGGGCACGAAGGGAAATCTAGCAAAGAAATTTGCTAGTGAGAAAATGGCGAAGGGCTCAGATTTATCATATTACTATCATGAAACAGTGGTAGACATAGAAGACACATGGCAAGCAGCTCATTTCAGAAGCAGCTGGAACCTCAGAAGTCTGATGAAAGGACCAGAAATACCATTTGGGATTACTCAGCTCTTGGGCAGTGTGGAGAAGTTAGCTAATTAAAAGCTTTTGGATGTGATTACTTCTATAGCAGAAACACCTGAACCCGGAAGAGTTTTACAAATGACTCAGATCTTGAACAGTTATGGAATATAGTAAAAGGCAAATTATGGGAGATGCTACAGTTAGTCATTACAGCATTACACAGAGAATGCTGCAGCCTAATTACATTAGTTCCGGAACCTTACCAGCATATCTGCTTTCTGTATCGATTTCTGGAAGCTAAATGTAATATCTGGTTCAGATGTACATCCAATACCTTAGATTAATGAAATGCTACTGGGCTTGGATGATGGCCAATATGTAACTAAACTTGACTTACCAAGTGATATTTGCAGATGCTTTTGGCTTCCCGGATTCCAGAAGCCAACTGTCTTTTCTATACTCTATGAAGCATGCTAGTTTTAGCAGTCCATTTAATTTATATTAAGCTCCAGCAGCATTTCCAAGACTGATGGAGAAAATAATTTTTCTTAGCCAGAGATACACACCTTGATGCAGTGATCTACACCACTCACTTATCTGGATATAGGTGGGACACCTAGAGAAGGTGAAAATGACCCTGGAACCTTTCAGGGTGCTCATGCTTCCCTGCTAACCTGGCTAAATGACAAAATGGGTGTGCTGAGATGAAATACAAGGATTAATTTTAAAAAGGAAAAAAATAAGACTGCATACTGGCTTTGGCTGGGAAGGAGTAAATTTTCCTTATAGCAGCCCCTACGGTACTGTGTTTTAGATTTGTGGCTAAAACAGTGTTGATAACACACCAGTGTTTGGGCTGTTGCTGAACAATGTTTGCACAGCCTCACAGCTTTCTCTGTTTCAAAATCTGCCCCCCATAGCGAGATGGGTGGGGGTGGGCAAAGAGTTTGAAAGGGACACAACCAGGACATACCTAGATTGACCAAAGGAATATATAACACCATGTTCAACAATAAAATCTGGGGAGAGAATATTCTGGGGGAGGTAGCCATTGTTTCGAGGCTGGCTGGACATCAGTCTGCTTGTGGGAGATGGCGAGTGAATGCCTTTGTATCACTTGTTTTGTGTATTTTTTTTCTTCCTCTTTCTTTCACTTACTCAACTGTCTTTAACTCAAGCCATGAGTTTTCTCATTTTTTCTCTTGCTATTCTCTCCCTTGTCCTGTTGCAAGGGGGAGAGTGAGCAAGCGGCTCTGTGGTGCATAGCCACTGGCCAGGGTCAACCCATCACAGACTGATGAAGAAAGGGCTTCTGCAGAGTGCTCCATTCTTACCAGTAAGCAAAAGATCATTCTTCGTTTGGCTTTATCTGAATATTCACAAGTTACAGATGGCTTTTTACCTTAGTAGATTTGTTACAGAACAATGCATTCTGTAATGCATTGTTGTAAGCAACTTGTGTGAGTGGAGTAGATGAGACATGCATCTTTTGCAAAACCTCATTTTCTATGTGAAGACTTTCATTGGAGCTTCAGAGTTAAAGGTGTTCAGATCCATTCTTTGATCTTATTTCTCTCTTCTCCATGGAAGAACAATTAGATGGTGATAGAAAATGACTGTCTGTTTACCCAGAAGACAATTGAGATCTTAAATACCATCTGCTTGAAGTCTGTTCTTTTAAGTGACTGATGTTTACCCATTAAAATATTTGCAGTTTATACATGAGAGAAATCCATACTGATGTTACGACATTAATTGGGACCACATATATAATTTACACTTTTTCTCAATGTTCTCAATATTCAGTAGAAGAACCTATGCAGGACATCCTGTTTTACAGATTATACAAGGGAGAAGAAATGCAACCTTTCCTTCTGCCTCATGGTCCTCAATTATCCTATCATGTCTCCTGCCACCCCAATCCAGCAGCCTATCTCTGCCCCAGCCTGTGACTGCCTACTTGAGTATTTTTAAGATGAAGCTTTTGGAATAATGGAATGTTTCAGTCAAGAAAAAAACCAAAACCAACCAAGATATCCTGTGGCTGCAGATAAGTTCCTAGATGTGAATATTACTTCTATACAGCAGTCATGTCAGAAAAGGTAGAAACAATCCAATGCAAATCAGAGCCAGCAACAATATGTGTCATAGCACAGCAGCATGTGGATTTTACCAGGTCAGGAACAGATGTAGTTTAGATGCGTGAGTTCACAGTAACATGGAAAATCAGTTCATGCATTCTTTTAAAGAGAACAACAGTTGTATAATTGCATTAGTGCAGGGCCAAGCCACAGCTAGCATTGCTTTCATAAGCCCAAAATGAGGTTGCATTTGATTCCAGTGTCTCTGACATCACATAGATTCTTGCACGTATCTCTGCCAGACTTTGCAATGGATGTTGAATCTCCATCAAACTTTTGAACATAGTCAATTTGTTCAGGGTTGACTCAGCTCTATGCTGCACTTAAGAAATCCCTTTCTTCTTCTGTCTATCTGCAGTTTCGTTAACAGTGACTGCCGCTGTTTTCACATGCATAAATGCATGGATTTTTTTCTTAGAATAGCTCAGAACTAAACAGGCAACAAAAATATGTGTATTGAGTTCTGCTACGGGCAATCTCTTGGGACCACACGTAAATTGCACTGAGCTGGAGTATACAAAGAAAAGAATCTGTACACAGCAGACTAGAAAATAGGATGGAGGGAGGCAGTTTTTAAAGTTGGCCTCAGCTCCTCCATTACATTGTCTGTTTTCACTGAAAGCAGTCCTATTTAATGTAGATTAGCAACATATATGAGTGGTGACCAGAGAATAGGCACTGCACTTGAAATCCTCTTCCTTGTCTCCTCTGCAGGAGCTTCTTTGTGGGACTACAGTCCCATGTATACATGTGACTTAACAAATACCTTTTTTTCTTAATTTATGTGTATAAACTCGAGGGCAGATTGTATTGTCTATCACTGCTTTTGCTATGGGACCAATGTTTAGACATTAAAGTAGGTAAGATTTGTTGTCTTACATGTGGCCATGAGAGGTTAAATGAGCTCCAAGCAGTTTGACATCATTTAGTTCCTGAATGATGAAAAGGGAGAGAACAGCGTGAATGGAGCTCTCTTTACTGGAAAGACAAAAGAGAGACAATGATTGACCCGACTCTAGGTCCGTCTCAAACTTCTAGAAAGAAAAGTCATTTACTGCTATCACTCTATCCACAAGTTACTTTAGAGAAATAACATATCCCTTTATTCCCACCTCCTTGAAAAATAACTGCAACTTTGGTATTGACTTTAGTATGAACAAGACCAAGCCATTATTGCAATATTACTATTAAAGTTTCATGGGATTTTTCTGTAAGGATAAATAACATTCTATTGAGTTGGGGGTTCCAATGAGGTGCCCCTTTTCTTTTCCCTGCCGCAACTTTTTCCACTCCTCCTCCTTTTTCATGAATTCTTTTCACTCCATAATGATTATGAAATACCCACATTTCATCATGATATATGTGTCCTTGAGCATACTATCTTAGTTGGGTTTTTTGGTAAAAAAATACACATTTGT
The DNA here is from genome assembly GCF_000737465.1 of Haliaeetus leucocephalus. Classification (NCBI taxonomy): domain Eukaryota; kingdom Metazoa; phylum Chordata; class Aves; order Accipitriformes; family Accipitridae; genus Haliaeetus; species Haliaeetus leucocephalus. The sequence continues at coordinate 10,529,387 of NW_010972720.1, forward strand.
TTTAAATCCAAAGATAATAGAAATGAAGACATTTTGAAAGGTCTTTGGTCAGATGCTTAACGGTTGCACATATGGTAGGCACAATAGATTACGTTCAACATGACTATGAGAAGTAAATAAACTCTAAGCAATTTCACATGATTTCATTCCTGAAAGAAACTTTGACCTCCATATTCCTTGTTATGTATATAAATAAAAATAAATGAAGATGCTTTGTGCTGAGCTGACTAGTGGGTTCTAGAATAGCAATGAAGCTCTATATTGAATCAAGGTGTTCCATAAACCTTTAATTTCCTTGAAAAAACAGTAATCTATTTCACGGTAATCTCCTTTTTGCTGAACAAGTGGTTGCGTTTTCTCAGTAGCAAAGTAAACCAGCTGGAGATTTAATGTAAGGAGTAACTCAGCACTGCAAAATACTACGTATTTGCAGTTTAATTCAGAGGTCAAAAGGCATGTTGCTTCTAAATGATATTGGAGAAATAGCTTGGAATGATGCCCCTTCCTTAATTCTGAGCAGTAAAGAACAGACAAATTAAAATGTCAGTATACTGAATTGAAAACTGTTTTATGATAAGACACTTGAGCCAGCAACCAACTTTCCAAATACCATACGTGATAGTTGATTTACAGTTCTTGATGGGAAGACTAGTGCTAATTTTCAGCATTCAACATATCAGTGAGGCAGTGCTGGAATTCAATGCTTACTTTTATATCACACTGGTATTTAAAAACTAAAAAATCCTAAATTGGGGTAGATATGGCACCCTAATTCAGACCACAAAAGCTATTTCTGTTGGAAAGAATTGGGTTTACTTGTTACAGGCACTGATACTTGTAGTTTTACTTAGTAAAATGCTGTCAATAACTTCATATCAGCTTATACAACTGACAGAGAAATATTCTACTTGAGACTGAAGGAAATAGATAACTATGAATTAAAAAAGAATAGCTTCCTCCATGGCACAAGATGATGATGAAAAAAATAATGGTATTTCACTAATCCTGCTGCAAGCCTATAAATTCTGGAGATATGTATGCTGAGCAGATTCCTTTGTTTAGCTATGAGTTCAATAAGCTCTTTGCTTAATAACAGCTGATTTGGAATGCAAGTATATTTGGAGTATAAAATCCAAGAGTAATGGCTCAGTCAATATTTTCATTGGCTAAAAAATTACCAGCTGATTCATAGCCTTATCTTCTACTTCTCAGGATAAACTTCTTGTTCTCAGAAGAGTGCCTGAATATTCAGATAGCGGGATAAAAATACTGTTGTCAGATGATGAATTTTTGTATTGCTAAGCTTTCTTAAGTGCTATATTGTACTAAACTCAAGCAGTTGAAGATCCCACACTCTTTCACTGCTACAAACGCTCAACTTGAGACTGGCTTTATCAAATCAAATCCAAATAATGAAAGATAAAATTTGGCGCATTTTTTCTCTGCAGATATGGTTGTTCCTTTAGGACTTCTTTGTCTCAGTTCTCTTAGCAGCTTATAGGCATCTAAAAGTTCTTTTAAATTTGCTTTAAAAATTTCTAGTCATACTGGTATCTATCTGCAAACTCTATTTACCTTAAAGAGCTAAGGATTTCCTCTCGCACTGGATTCATTTGGACTCATAGACTTCAGCATTAATACTTCAGCACTTCTGCACAGAAATGGCTACACTTCAAAGCCCAGTTTTTAGGAATTCTCACTTCATCACATTTTGTTTAGTGTATTTTAAAATATTTTCCCTAGATATCCTAGTGTTTTAAAGCAAAAAGTCTCCATTTCAGTCTCACATGAGTGTACATGCAACCACATCAATACACAGAGGTAATCTGATGCACTTTTCTGTATCTGGATTCTGAGGGCAAATATGTGGATGGCAAGAGGAGCAGCTACACAAACAGCTACAACATAAGGTGAAAACCAGAAAGTAAGAAATGGAAAAACATTTAATCTCCAATATCCCAATAATCACCTGTCAATTCTTCTTTCCTTAGGATAGTGTCAGCTTCCTAATAGATAGATTCACTGTCCTCTTAGCAAAACACTATTCATTACATCTCAGTCCCACAATTGTCTTGAATTATCTAGGAAAAAATGTGTCTATAAGTACACGCATCATGTGCTTACACTATTTAGCATTAACTAAAATCAGGAGGAATGTTTGGCATGTATTTAAAGAAAAACATCTCTCCTGCAACCTGGGATTCTTGTAGGAATATTCTCATCTCTGAAACTCCACGCGTCACTTCTCTTATTTTTCTCCTATTTTTGCATATGGGATTAGACATGTTTTTCCGCTGGATATAATTTGCAAATCAGAGTTATTTATTAGTCCTAAATCTATTTAATAGAGGTGTGCTAGTTACAGATTCAAATTTATCCTTGATGACAGAGGGATATTTGGGTCTGGAGAGCTTGGAAGAAGATCTGGCTGTTTGCTCCATTACAGGTAGATGTGTCAAGAATCACCCTTGATTTATACAAAGCAAGACTAGAAATAAGACACATATTTTAACAGTAAGAATAATTAATCTCTGAAATATTTGATCTATAGAGGATGTGTATCCTCAACTCCATGGAGAATTTGCATCAAGACAATTTGCTCTTTTTCTAAACTGTGTTAGCTCACCAGATGATGTTTTTGAGATAACAGATGACTCCCTGAAATTCTATGGTCTTTGCTAAGTCAGAATGGATGTTCTTAATGAACCTCTCTAGCTATAAAATCTATGGGTGAATTTAGAAAATTACATTTCTCTAGAAAATACACTGATTTCCTCTATCTGATGTGGAACTGATCTTCATAAGCGCATAATGATCCTCACCTGAGGCTTTTAGGTCAGTATTTTTTATGTGCTTTGGAAGACCATGACCAAGATAGAAATAGCTGGAGAGCCACCTATCTTCTGTTATGACTGTATCCTTGCAGGCTTTTTGCTCTCACATAACACTAGCTGACAGGCAGCTCCTACTCTTTCTTTCCTCCCACATGTGAATATTTCTGTTGGCAGATTAGCCAATTTGCTGGCAGAGTAAAAGAGAATAGCGTGCATATAAAACGAGTAATGTGAATGTAAATAATTTCTGCTGATGACAATGTTTGAATTGACTCTACCACAATTTGGAATTAACAAAATTCCTTAGATACTACTCTCTGGAAACTGCAGGCAATTGCTGACTTTAACAGCAATCCCTGCACCTGCAATTAGGTCAGCTATTTGCAGAGTGCCCCCAGGGGAACTGTGGCCAGCCAGGTGTTCCAGTGTCTATCTATCACTGCTACCCACTCCAAAAAAAAAAAAAGCATATCTGTGCTATATGTTGCTGTATCATTTTTTCCTCTACCTTTGTCATCTATTCTGCATTTTATCAAGATAGTTTTCTGGCTAGGTAGATGCTAATGTAGCCTTGGGTTCAATCCCTCAGCTGATATATATTTGTGGGAAAGGCAGAAACAACCATGCAAAGGCAGAAAGTTTCTTAACCATGTTCATACACAGTAACAAGCAGACATGCTCCAGTGTTAGGGATGTAAATGTCACCTCAAATCTGCAGGGTACCCATTAGATTTCTTCAGTATATAGGTTAATATAAAACACATTTTTTAAATGGTGGTGTTTTTGTGAGGAAATAGCCACTAGTGTTAAACACAATTACTAAAGTGTATTTTCTATTAATTAATGTTCTTTTTCACTGGATGTCTGTTGTCTACTTAAATATACTTTAATGTAGTTTCTTCTTAGGGATGATGTTGGCTTGGCTTAGCAGGTGACTACCATTCTCTGACATTTAAATAAAGTGACACAGTCTTCTAGGACTCTGTTTCAAATCTATGTTTAGCAAAACTGACATCATTTTAGGACCTCCTTATTCTCCATTTTCAAGGGCATGGGTTTTGATCTTTCTCAAACTCCTAAGTTCTTATTATGAACCAATTAGATGTATGCCTTGGTTTCTAAATGTATGTAGCTAGATGATTTTCTGGTTAAAAAATATAAAACTTCAAATGATAAAATAAAGCATTTCTCCAGTACTAATCACTTTATGACTTACTTCATAATATTTTATTTGTAAAATTTTTTACTTATTTTTCCACATTTCTCCTTACCTTTTCTCTCTGTAATGTAAAATAGTCTGGTCTATCAGTTTGGTTTATTCAGATTATTGTTTTGTATGATGAGTTAAACATTTTCCAGCAATGTCATGACGGAACTGAGATGAAAAGTTAGAAGTCAGAGGTTAATGCTAATACACTTCAGGAATCTTCAAAGCTGGAATTTTAGTTCAGGTCCTCCTCTACTTTGATCAGAACAGGGGGGTTTTTGTTTTTTTTTTAAAGATGGCCTTATTGGGACATTCCTGAAAAGCAAGACAAATATTGGTTGGGGTCCCGTTATCAGAATATAGTAGATTTGACAGAAGAACACTGAAAGGAATAAATGCAAATAATCAAACAATGAATCTACAAAGTCTTTTGGGGCCTGTCCTCGTTTCAGCTGGGGTAGAGTTAATTTTCTTCCTAGTAGCTGGTATAGCGTTGTGGTTTGGATTCGATATGAGAAGAATGTTGATAACACACTGATGTTTTCAGTTGTTGCTAAGTAATGTTTACACTAAGTCAATGGTTTTTCAGCTTCTCATGCCCAGCCAGCAAGAAAGCTGGAGGAGCACAAGAAGTTGGGAGGGGACACAGCCAGGACAGCTGACCCAAAGTGGCCAAACGGATATTCCATACCATGGGACACCATGCCTGGTATATAAACTGGGGAGAGTTGGCCTGGTGGGTATTGCTGCTCGGGAACTAACTGGGCATTGGTCAGCGAGTGGTGAGCAATTGCATTGTGCATCACTGGTTCTGTATATTCCAATTCTTTTATTTTTATTATTGCTAGTATTATCATTATTATTTTCTTCCTTTCTGTCCTATTAAACTGTACTTATCTTGACCCACGAGTTTTACTTTTTTCCCCAATTCTCTCCCCCATCCCACTGCGGGGGGCTAGTGAGTGAGTGGCTGCGTGGTGCTTAGTTGCTGGCTGGGGTTAAACCACAACAGGGCTTCAAAAAAATCCACTCACATTCCCTTTCATTTTCTCATGTTTTACCTTCTTTCAGGGAAAGCAGCTTGGAAAGATTCAGGTGGAAGCATTAGCAAGCAAATGAAATTGTGCACAGGCAACGATAAAACGAGTTACCTCCTCTACTCATCACCTTCCAACTACAATAAGAACTGCTTTGGGCAAGAGAGATGCACCATTAAGCAACCTAAAAGATGAGAAAAGGAATATCTACTAAGTTTCTAAGTAGATTTTCTACTGACTGGGACTGAAGGCCATTTTAGTTGCTCACAGACTAACATGCGATCAATATTAATTATCAAAGAAAGGAGTGAATAACATTCTTGTGATAAGATCAGCACAGAGTAAAGAACTGAAGCAACATTAAAGCGTTCTTTCAATATGGTGAACTCATACATGACATCAGAATTTAAAAAAACCCACAAGATTATTACAAGAAAGCTAGAGACATTTGACTAGACTTTACTTTCATTTTTTTTGTCTGTCTGCAAAGTTAGATACAGCATACTGCGTAGTTATGTCAGAGAATAAGTAATAATGGGACCCTGACTGAAGTTTTTTCAATAAGACTATATACACATAGGAGAAGTCCAGTTCAGTTTTTAGTGCTAACTCCTTATACAGTACCAAGACTGTCAGTGTTTTACAATGTGGCATTATCAGTTATTTAATCAATATTCTCTGCCAGAGTATGCTGTCATAAAAGGCATTCTAAAATAAAATGAAACATCCTTCACTATGCATTGTTAAGCTCTATAGTCTGACCATTTTCATCAGTTGTTATGCACTGCATAACATTAATGATAATCTATTTTACTAGGTAACAAAATAGATTTGGTGGGAGGTGGAAAAAAGGACATGGAAGAATATCATGGCTAAAATTGTTTTCCTTCATTTAATATTAAACAAGTGCTGATTAAGCAGATAACAAATGTAAGGCAACTGGAAATTTATCATTTTTGAGCTTGATCCCTCCTACTGATAGGGGTCTCCTTTTTGTAGGACAGTAGACTTCAGGAGACAATGTTTCAGTCACACAGAAGTGTTGAGAATGTGGTGGAGATGGATCAATGTTTACATTGCTCTGGACTACAAAGTTGTGAAATGAACTGAGTTGCCTTTGTGCATAGAATATGCCCACTCAGCACAAATACGATCTGGTTGGGTAGCATGCAGTAGTGAGTCAAGAAGTCTGGACCATTCACACATCCTACAAAAAGTACCCAATGCAGCTGCCAGAAATATCCTCCTAGACTTAGAATACTTTATCACAGATGCTAAGTTGTTCAGAACATTCAGCCACACCACTCTAAATCAGATATTTATATCAATACTTTTATAGATTAATTCTATATTGCACTTGCAGCAAAACTGACATATTGCCACAATTCTGAAACCTTTAGGTGGGACAAAACATGTGAGTTACTGAATATGAATGCTAATAAATGGTTCATAATCTGGCCAAACAGGAATACTCACAGAATAAGATTCTACTAAATCACAGTGTAATGATCCAAATCCTGCTTTTACAGAAGCCACTATTTGAAAAGCCAGCACATGCCATACAGTGTTATAGATGATATCACAGTTATCCACTGCTCCAGAAGACAACTACTTGCTCAATTTATAGAATGTCTTGAAAGCATCAGATGAATCAAAGGAAGGAATTATACTGAAGTATTTTCAAGCAATGCACCATCTCCTCACCACTAGTGATTTTATTAATTTCCTTTCTTAAAGTATTGTTCCAATTTCATTTTTCAGATGCTTATAGCTGGATTTTACATTTTTCTTTATTTAATGAAAACAAAAAGAAATGTGACTAGTATTTCTTAGTAGAAAACATTCTGTATGCAATTTTCATCTCTTTTCCAGGGTAGCTCTTTTATTCTTGAATAGCTTTTAAGGGAAGCTTCCAGTCGGACTATATTTTCAGTTCTAGTTCGTATCTTGCACAATCTGTCTCGATTGATAAAATTGTGGATTCTTGTACCTATCATCTAGTTTATCATACAAAGGGATGTTGACCCCCCAAGCCATAAATGTAGTAGTGAAGGACTGACTATTCTTCTGGATCATGGATTCATAAGACAGTATCTAGCTTGTATTCTTACTTTGACAGAGCCTCTTCTCTCATTTCTGTCAGTCTTCAGAGACTTATTCAGCACTGGAATTTTATTCTATAGATACTACAGGGAGATAGATAGTTCCTTTAGGATCAAACCCTGCAAGATATTCCACTTGCATTAAAACCTTTGGAGACCAATGCTGTTTAGTATGCAGAAAGACCAGACCCTTTAGCTCCCCAAGTAAGTATTTATAATAGAGTTGGTCAGAAATTGGAATACTTCCATGGAAACATCTTGGTCTTGGCAAAATTACAACTTTTGACAGCAAACTGGTCAATATTTTTCTCTAGTTCTAATGTGTATGTGTAGCTTCCATCAAGAAACAGTATCATTATTCTTTTCAGGAAGAATGTACATTTAACAGGGATGTCAGTTAAGGGTTTAGTATTCCTTTTTTCCAAAAAATGTTCTCATTGTTATGCTTGCAATTACTCTTACCTACTTATTGTTGTGATGTTGATAATATTGATTATAAGAATGTACTCAGACTCTTTCTCTCTCCACAAATTTTGCTTCATGACAGGGTGTTGTCAATAGTGGGGAAAAAAAAAGGTCTGTTTTCTGTTTTATATATTCTTTTAATATTCTGTTTCTAGAGAAATATATCCTACTAGGACATTTCTTGCTATTGCAAACTTGTCCAAACAGACACTGGAAAACAAAGACCATTAATGCCATCTGGGTATTCCGAGGTGTGGTGCCTGCTGCGGTTGTTCATTGAACCAGCTGGAAATTATGCCACTTCAGACTTTAACTTAGTCTAATAAAAATAAAGATTAGTCTGCAACTTAATATTGGCTTCAAATAAGAAAACTTTGAGAAATTAAAGGAATTAGGAATGACATTATCTAGGCTGAAGAGCTTAGACACCTCAGCATGAAAGCTTTAAAGGCACAGAGATTTTCTGGAAACTATGTTTCAAATAAAGGAGAAAAAAAAGTTTATTAAAAAAAGACTCCAAACCTAATTTATTGAAAAGTGCATTAGGAATAGCAGCAATGATACAAAATAAAAAAGGTGGATTGTCAAAGAAAGGAAATGCAGAGCTTCAGAAGAAACTCCAAAAAGGAATTTGATCTTGAAAACAATAAATACAACAGTAATAAAAAATGCAACTGTTTAAACAAAAAGAGAATAAGAAAAGAAGAAATGTGTTCACTATAAACTTAGGAAGGCTAAATTGTAAAGGTGAACTAAGTTATGCTGCAAAGCTAAATAAATGTTTTATCTCAGCTTTTGATAAGGAATACACTATTAGGAAGGACAGAGAAACCCTGATGGCTGAAAGTAACTGAATTGTTTACAGTCAGGTGGAAGGAAAACTCAGAATTTAGTGCACTCCATGCTGAGTGTGCGAGAGGGCAAAAAAAATGTCCATGTTCAACTTCTGACAGAACCAATGAAGACTGTCATAATTTAAAGGTAGATAAGCTAACGGAAAAAGTAATAAAATGCAACATGTGTTTACCAACAGTGAATAATGATGGACAAGTGCATGGTCTTTTTTTAAGAAATAAATGATTGCATAGTTAATCTATGTGAAGAAGTCATATACATATATGCATGGGAAATTACTGGCTAACTTCAGAAATGCAGAACTATAAACTGCAACTGTAGACAGGATACAGAAGGAGAAATTTAGACATGAATATGGGATGTAAGAAAAGGAGAAATATCAGGTGACAGGCAAGTGTTTTGTGGAGTTATCCAAGGATTGGTTCTGGGACAGATCTTACTTAATAACATTAGTTGCTTTGGCATAAAACAAAGAGCTGTATGTTCTGTTCAGTTATGAAATTTGCTTATAAGTAAGTTGGCAGACATCATCAATACACTGCAGAATTGGAGTATTCTATAGGAAAAACTAGAGCTTAACAGTAGAAATAGGATGGCATTTATTATTACAAAGTCAAAGTTATTGCAATGCCGCAGATAACAGTTTTGTTATTGGCCTCTACCAGTGAGTGCCTGTCACCTGGCAACAACAGGGCAGGAGAAAAAAAAAATTGTCCCAAGACTGTGAAATCAGTTTAAAGATCTTCCAAGTTTTAGAGGGCTTGTTTACGGGATGACTAATATGTATCAAAGTAACATACCATTAAGAAGGTATAGAGACTATAGATAGTAAGATAATTCTATTAGATATTAGAAAATATTACTGTTATTGTACAAGGACATGCTGAAAGTCCACCTGGAATACCATATATAAATCTGGTCACCTATATTCAAGAAAGATGAATATCTATCAGAACAGCTACTGAGAAGGACTATTGAAATGCTGAAGGGAGAACTAAGTTTGTTTAGCCTAGCAAAAAATAGAGGTTGTAAGGGTATTGCATTGTTCTCAGTCAATACATAGAAAATGTAAAAATTGGGAAGGAAAAGTCATCTATAAAATCATAAAATATTTTTTGAAAGAACAAATATATTTTAATAAGAGAAGAGTAACTTTGAAAAAAACTTCTAACCATGAGATTGACAAAATCCCAGAAGCAGCTATGCAGGAAGCCAATTCCCATTCATAACCAAATTCAGAACCATAATAGCTGCCATACAGGCATGCTATCCAGACTATTGCATGGTTTTCAATTTTACTTCACAGGCAGAACACCTCCTAAATTTGGGTACAGCCAAATATTATATCGAAATCCTATACTTCAGACATAGCATCTTTTGTTTCCTCATGTGTGTCAGAAGGGGAACCATTAAGCAGAACAAGGATACTGTTAAAAGTTTCTTGATGAGGACTTAGTAAATTGATTTTAGTTTTGGGGGTTAGCAACATTTTTCTAGATGATATTTTGGAACTTCCCCACCAACATAAACCCTCTTACAGGATCTTCTATCACACATGCAACAAAAAAGAGAGTTTACTCTTTCTCTTTTCCTGGGACTCGTGGCAGAGAGAGTGTGGAAGGGACTGGTACTACAGTTGGCCACCCAGTCCATGGAGGAACATATGCGATTTGGTAAAAATTACTTCTGTCCCTGGGCTGCTGCAGTTTGGACCACAGCAGAGAGTGAGAGAGCCATGACAGATGCTGACAGCTGCATTCATAGGCTCTGCTCAGTCTATTCTGCTGAGGAGAAATAAGTATTGTGCCTTTACTTACTGAAGTCAATATATTTGACTAAATGCTGAGTCAAAACTGAGACATATTTCAGTAGTTCACTCTTTCCTAAAGTAGCAAAGCTGTAATAATTATGAATATCATTGATGGAAAATTTTATTCACTCACCCTTAAGCTGTACAGTTCATACAGCATTCATTCCAATAATCTTGTAATTCTGCCCTTATAAATAGTATTCATTATACCTCCCTGGGTTTCATACAAAGAGTGTCTGAAAAACACATGAACAATATAATTTAATTACCGAGACATAAAAGATTTTAAGGGTGATAAATGTATTTTATGACCTTTAAAATGAAGCCAGACAACATTCATATCATTTCTGCTTTTGCAAGCCTTGGTGAATGTCTTGAGTTTCAGAAAAAAAACCTATTTTGATGGAAACTGATTCTTATTCCACATTTGTAGGGGATTGCATTGCTGGTGCTATGAATGATATATCAGTTTTACAGTCACCACACAAGGTGCTCAGATAAACTTTCTCCAGGTCCTGTCATACAAAAATATATTAAAATAGACAGAAATTACTCATTTAATGACAGACTAAAATTCAATATTGTAACTACAAAATATATTTTAAGTACTAGGGTTGTTTGAAACCAAAAGGAATTTAAAATATAAAATGCTAGCTGCAGATGATACTACTCATAACTGTGCACAATATTGTATATAGCCATATTGAATTAGACACATTCTTTCTTACATACAGTTATTTACAATTTCACTATCAATAGAAATCATTACAAAAATAATCTCTGCCAAACATTAGAATTCCAAAGATCATCAGGCTGAATGACTGGGAGTGTAAAATAAAGGTTGTATTGAAGTTTCCTTATGTTCCAAGAGGTTATATATTTATTTTACTTCCCTTTTTTTTTTTTCCTTCCACAATACACTGTATTCATTTATTAACAGAAATTGGAACCCAAGTAGAGAGGCCTAAATAGTGTGTGGAATTACATTGTTTGACTATAAATCTTGGACTGGCTCTATTGTAACTGGCTTAGAATTACTCTGAGTTTAAATCAGAAAAGGCAATTTTGGTGCAGAAATATTTCCATTTTTAGATGGTGGTGCTAATGTTAGTATACCAATGATTAAGTAATGTATAAACATTATTTCTCATAATTTTTTGACTGTTTCCTCCTATTTTACTAGTGTTATTTCCATTTCAGAGATATTGGTGGCCAAAGTTTTAAAATACATTTCATACATAATTATTTTTGTTTTCCACAGTGAGACCAGTTGTTTTAATTGATCTGACTGCTTTAGTCCAGAGATCATATTTCACATCATATGCAAGGGTAAGTAAAAATCCCTCATGATAGCCTACAAGCTTAATTTAGCGCTTGAAAAGTTGCGAGTTTCCCATCTGCTGAGATTTAGAAAATACATCTTTGTAATGGTCTCTTTCTGCAGATGTTAAAATTGTAACTATGTGATAATTTTTAGCTGTGAATGTCAGAGATAGCAGGTATGTTCCACAAGTAACAAACAATACCAATTTGTCTTTTTTTTTTCAATTCTTTTTTCAGGACCAAGGCAAAGGAGTTGGTCCAGAACTGAAAGGAGATTAACTACTGCTAGAACTACTGCTCAGCTGTTATTGCCTAGTTGGATGACAAAGACCAGAAAAGAAAGGTCACGGTGAGGATTCCTAGTGCGGACAGGGATTATATAACCTGTAATTAATTTCCTTTTGCCTTCTTTACTGGAATCCACATTGAGGCCATCAGCATTAAATGAATGTAACAATTTATACTGCTTAGAAGAGGAAATATCTGAATGTCTTACATAACACAGTGAGTAACTGCTGGCATCCAACTTTATTTTGACCACTGCACATATGGAATTTTGGTTGTCGTGGGAGTTATTTCGTTTGCTAAATAAAAAGTTGCTCTTCTCTTTTGCATATATTATGCCTGAGTCAATCCAGATTTCTTTTGGCTTTGTTGTGCAAGTCTGTATTTACATCCTTCTTTCTGCAGACAGAAAACCATGTGTTGAGCACTTTTATCATCTCTTTTTTTGTTATGGCATAAGTATATTACCTTTTCTCTCTGTGGATAAGCACTTCACTCATGAGCTTTCTGAAGCTGTGCTGCAACAGCTTAATTCTGCTTATAACCTACTTCCAGGCTTTAACATCTACTTTTAAATTGATTTTCACACTGTCAGCTGAAGATCTTTCCCTGATACCTCGTTCTTCTAAGTCACGGCAAGCATACTTTTGTCTCGTACTAGCCACTGTTCTTGATAATACTTACCATCTCTATAGGAAGTAAAATTTCACTTACCTTATCCATAGGATCTGGATATATTTCAGTCATACTTGGGCTTTAATTATAAAGAGCAAGGCACTTCACCATCTCTGCAAAATGAAGAGATACTCAGGTTGAATAAATATCAAAATATCCTAAGGTCTGGAGTATCACTCCACAGGAATAAATATTTGAATGTTTGATTACATGCTAAATACAGTAATCACTGAGGACAGTGTGAAAAATATTATTTTTACTCTATAATCAATCCTGTGTAAGTGTACACTTTAATGGAACTAATTACCAATGGAAAAATTATTCTTATTTTTGAGAGAGTTACAGAGAAGGGTATGTTTTGTCTATATACAATCTATACTTTAAAATACCTAACATATGCTGTAACTACCCAAACACTATACAAGTAGTATTAGAGAAAGGGGACATCTACATTAACTCTGTCTAAATAAACTCATTCAGATCCACTGAGGCTTATTCACCCTTTCGAGCAAGATTAAAGTTCCTCTCCAGTGCCAAGCCTAGGCAGATGGGTATCTCCTCCCCACCTCTGCCCCACCCCGGAACTTGGTTCTCTTTCCTTTTGCTGTATAACAAGTTGAAATGATAAACTATTTCACCTATGATGTGAAAGGCATTCTTTAGCATCTGCATCTTCCTTTCTCACTACACAACCTTCTTCACTCATGTCTGTGAAAATTATTTCTTGTCAAAGAGTAAAAGGGACACTTTTATCAGCTATTAGTGCTGTACTATGACTTCAGCTGTGAATGTGTCTACCAAGTAGGTAGAAAGACTTGGTCAAACACTGCTCTTGCTTACACTGCAAATACTCTGGAGTCACAGCAGTGAAAAAAAGTCTAATTATGTTGATCTGTCCTCTTCTACTGTGTTCAGGGTGGCGGTGAAGTTAGTCCCCTTCCTAGATTCTCTGCAAACTTTTGAAAGCCTGTTCATGCTCAGCTTGAGCAAGTATTTCCTGGAGCTTGATAAACAGGGTTAATACTTTGTGGAAGAAATATGACCAAAATAACCAAGTATCTATCTAAGAACAATGAATAGGAAGAAGAGAAATACCACTCTGGGTCAAAGCTAAAAAGCTTGAGGGAGATCTTTATAACCAAAATTTAAAAAAAAACCACCTTTCGATCCCAAATGGGGCAGAATAGTGAAGCAAGTCACAAGGAAATGCAAGAAATAAATTCATGCAGAACAGCAGCAGCTCAAAACAGAAGTTAACAAGGTAATACACTATCTTTCCGACTCACAGCATATAAAGACTGAAATAAATACAAGACATGACCACAATATATGCGGACACCTATTTAGATGTGGTGTACTAACAGTTGCCCCAGTTTCCTTATTTTGAAGGTGTCAGGGCAGGTCCCCGTCAGGGTGAGTTGAAATACTGTGAATTATCAGCTGTTTTGCTAGTTTTGTTTTGTTTTTTCCCCTGCCATTAGCTGTCCTGGAGTTTCATGCATAACTTCTTTGCTGTTGGTACTTTATTTTCTTCTCATCTTCACAACATTTTGCAGTTGATGATAGAAAAATATACATGCTTTGAATATATATAAATTTATGGTACCTAGCACAATGGCCATCTAACTGGGACACTTGGGTACTAGTAGTGTAAAAATAGAGAAGGAAAGAGAATTATCCACAGATGAAGTAATCCCTGAAGTGTAGATCCATCAAACTGCAAAATTTTAACTGCAAGGCATCTCTCAGCTATAAGTGAAATGTTAGCTTTCAAAATGGAGAAGTCATTTTGTGCTGCTTTTGGCTGGGATAGAGTTAGTTTTCTTCACAGTAGCTGGTATGGGGCTATATCTTGGATCTGTGCTGAAAACAGTGTTGGTAACACAGAGTTGTTTTCGTTACTGCTGAGCAGTGCTTACACAGAGCCAAGGCCTTTTCTGCTTCTCCCACCACCCCACCAGTGATGAGGCTGCAGTGGGGCACAAGAAGTTGGGAGGGGACACAGCTGGGACAGCTGACCTCAACTGACCAAAGGGATATTCCAGACCATATGACGTCATGCTCGGCATATAAAGCTGGGGGAACGAGAAGGAAGGAGGGACTTACGGAGTGATGGCGCTTGTCTTCCCACATAACCATTACATGTGATAGAGCCGTGCTTTCCTGGAGATGGCTGAACACCTGCCTGTCGATGGGAAGTGGTGAACGAATTCCTTGTTTTGCTTTGCTTGTGTGTGCAGCTTTTGCTTTCCCAATTAAACTGTATCTCAACCCATTAGTTTTTGCACTTTTACCCTTCTGATTCTCTCCCCTATCCCACTGTGAGGGAGGTGAGTGAGTGAGCAGCTGGGTGGTGCTTAGTTGCCTTCTGGGGTTAAACCACGACACATTTATAGGCAGGAGTTTTACTTTTTAAAGTATGGAACTAAACACAGCTCAGGTGCAGATCAGAATTTTTCCTGGAGTGTAGTAGCTATATGCAGATAGGCATATATCACAAAATTCTGGTTGTAGTCTGGATGTACTTGATTTACTCATTGCAGTTATTCCAAAGCATATAGCAAGCACTACTCTTATATTTAATAACTAGTTTCAGTCAGTCCCTAATGTCGTTAGTACAGCTCATTAATATCAGCTATCTCCTGTACCCTCTTCCGCTTTCAAAATTAATTAAGCTAGTGCCACATTAACTGGAAGGAACAGTAATCCCATAGCTTTACTTATGCAGAAAACAATAAGAACATAAATCAAGAGGAGTAATCGTAATGTTTTAGAATTGACCTTATGAAGGTATACTTTGCCAAATGACAACAGCATCTGTTCAAACAGAAAAAAAAAACCATACCAAGTGAAAGGAATGCATCCACTCCTCTCAAATATCATGGAAATGTTGCTCATTTCTTACTGTGCCCCATCCCCATCAAGAACCTTCTTTGGTACCTATCATCCAGTCCATTGTACCATTAGCAGTCAGATTTTCCTTTTACTGTGTATTTTTTCATCCACCAAAAATCTTAGGAGTCTTTATTTGACTATAAAGATATGTAATGTAATAATGATAACTGATGTGTTATTTCCCTTCTGTGTCTGATAATATTTTAAAAGAAAGGTTAGCCTTCTGAATTGTATACTCTTATATAAATATATATATTTATACATGAATACTACCACAGAATTAGCTTAAAACAGCTACAGAAGGTGGATACACCAGTTATTTGCAGATAGACATGGAGAAGGACTGTTTTAATCTGCAGCAGTTAGAACAAGTGGCAGAATGTATCAGGGAGAAATGTTTGTGAGGACTGACATTTTATTGGATTTTAATTCAAATATTGATGATTAAAAGGTGACAGACCTTCCCCTGCAGGTCAGCCACTACCACATCCACAGCTGCAGGCAGTGTTTTGGCACTGCAGGCTGGGAGCAGGAACCCCCCAGCAGGATGCCTAGATGTTGTGCTGAGGATGCCTCCCTTGGCACACGACTGGAGAAGGCTTTCCATCGCATGCCATACGGTGATGCATGGCTCTGGCTCCTTGCTTATCCTGCGCAGCTACGAGGTCATGACCCTCAGCCCTGCTGAGGCAGCATCTTCTGGGAGGAAAGGAGTGGGGATGTCAGGGGATCCCTGTGGTCTGAGCACAACCTGAAGGGTGTTGGGAGGCCCCTGAGCTTTCACCAGCCTTTCCTTCTGAGATGAAGGACCAGGATGTAACTACCCATCTCCTAGGGTCACTGTTGACTTTTCAGACTTATTTCCACACGCAACCTGCATCTACTCTCCCCCATTATCCCTCAGGAGGAACAAGTTTTCTGATTTGTAATTAAGACACTTTGGATACTGTGTTAGACAGACGCTAACTGACCCTTGGGGACTGACTTTGCTCACAGGTATTGAATACACTGCTGATTGCTATTTAAAGTAATAATTCAAAAGGCCATTCTTCCCATAAGCTTACATGTCTTTGTAGGTCCCTGAGATCTGATTATGTTCAGTCTGGCTGCTTGTGATCTCTCTTTTGAGATTTCGTTTAGATGAGGAGTTAAGACTACCCCTCCCCTCTTTCCCACTACACAGCCCTCTCTTTCTCTCCCTCTCGGACTCATGTCACCTGCCCCGTGTACAGGAACCTGGATTTCTGATCAGGACCAGGTTCCTCCTCAGTTTATCCATTTCTGAAAGTACCTGTGATATCCACAGAATACACTGGAAAAAAATACCAAGCAGATGTAACATTTTGGACTCTTCATTAGCAGAAAGTATTTAGGAAAGCTATTGTCATGATTACCGAGCTAAGAGACACCTTTCAGGACCCCTTCTTTGCAGGGTCTGAGTGCACCCACTCAGATGTGTGACCTTCAGCAGAGTACGCTACAGTAATATCACTCAGACCAAGGCCTGAGTTACTTTGAGGTACAATTTTTAATTAATATAGGAGGTTTGAGTTTCCCTTCAAGGGCTTCCTTCTGGCAGCCCATGGCAAAAGTTGATTGAAGCAACTAATAGAGCTTTTTCCAAATACAGCACGTTCTGTTAATTTCTCAAAGGTATGAAACATTTTGAATAAAGAGGACTGATTGCTGATGCACCTGTATTATTTAGACCTTTTTATGCTGCTATCAGCCTAGCCAGCTCCCACTCTGACAGACTGATCCCAAAGTGCTTACAGACTTCACTTTTCTTGAGGTCTTTCAGCCCACCAGCTTCTTCCTCTAGAAAAAGCAAAGGGGTTTGGATTGTGCCTGGTTCCTTCTGTGTCCTTTAATATAGACTTGAGACTAATAAAGTTGGGATGCAGCAGATAATAAGTACTTTCTTGTCTTGCCCTTATGGTGACATATTAACTTGCCACTGCTTTGACTGGATCTACTCGGGCGGCCTGCCAACCTCCAAAATCTACCAGGATTTTTAAGCTCAGAATCCTGGTTTTACTTGAGCAAAAACTGAAACAGTGTTAAAAACAAACATCTATTAAAACAGAAAATCTTTTGAGCAGATAAGTGAGACAGAATGAAAGGCATCACAAACACACTTCCTGAAGGGCAGCTCCTTTCTTCCAGGCTTTCTCTCAGCCTGGCAGCCCCTCAGGGACTTCCTATGCTGTGACCACACAATCCACATGCAACTCCACACCATATTGTCTGCTTCCTGGAATATCACTTTTTTCCCCCCATCCTGTCCTGGAGTTGCCTTTGTGTTGCCCTTTACACCTCTCATGGCTTTCCCAGTTTTTGTGATGCCCAGTCTCCCTTGTGAGACCCATCCTGCCCCAGGGAAGCTCCCCTTCCCGGCACAGTCAGCTAGCACCTGATGCATGCCAGGGTGGGGAAGCGGACAAGTGGAAAACAACATGCAAAATCCCTTTCATTTCAGAGACTTAAACCTAATCCAAACATTCCTTACTTTAAGGAATCTGGCACAGTAAAACACAGCAAACAGGAAAAGCAAATGCCATCTATCATGGATCTAAAAAAGAGAAAAAATTGTTTTGAGCTTATACATATAGATGTTTATGTACATATATATGCATATATACATATATTGCACACACACAAAACTAGATATATTTATAGACATACAAATTCAGAAATGAGAAGCAAAAGATAATAACTGTAGATGGCATGAAATATTTTTGTGATATGAAACAATAATTTTACTTTTGTTTTGAAAATATTTACTGAAAAAAAAATTAAAAAGAGCCTGATTAAATACCTTTCACAGAACTAAGCATATACGTGGTGATGCTGATGAGAACTCTTCTCTCGCATACTCCAGACCCCGTGATTTGTATATCCTCCCCATACCTACCTCCTATGGTGCCTGACCCAAATTCAGAGTTGTCCTCTGACTTGTCAGATTTCATCTACCTCCAGAGTGTGTTAAGTACCATATAATGAAATACTCTGGGGTAAGCTAGTTTCAGTTGCACCTGGTGATGCTTTTCTACTTAAATATTCAATGGTTGAGAAAGACAACAGCACGATATCTTAACTGTGGGGCATATTTAATTGAAATTCTTGTTCTCAGTAAAATTTTCATGTCTCAGATCAAATCGCCAGGCTGGAAGATACTCAAAAGGCAGCGTTTGCTCAGTATCTGCATTTAATGCAGGCCACTAGGCTCAGAAGACAGTCTGTCAAACCTGGGGGAATGACTGAAACACCCTTAAAGCTATCAGCTTCTAGAACCAGTCTTCCTGATACATATCCAATACTTACAGGGTCACAGTCAAGGGGAAATACTGAGTGTAACCCACCCCAAAATACATCACAGTATTGTGAGAAGGAGTCCTTGTTACAATATGGGATTAATCCCTTTCAAGCAGGGGAGAAAATTGATTTTGTGCCTCCATCAACTGAGATGAATGTCCTAACCACTAGGTGGGAAGAGAAAGAAACAGAATCTGTACCACTTTCTTCCAAGTTTTATTAATCTCCTCTCTCCTACTTTTTTTTGCAGAAGAAACTATTGAGTAATTTTAAGTAAGTCAACTGGACTATTTTTAAGGAATTATTTTATCAAGAAGGAAAATATTTCCTATATTACACCAAGGCTCCTATGCTGAATATAGGCAGTTAACCAATTTCTCCCCCAAAAGTTGTTCCATCCGTTCTTAAGTTGTATGAAATAGGACACCTAAGGCTGACTTGTGTCCACTGCTTACCCTGTTGTTCAGTCTTCTTTAACACAGTCTTCATAAACTCCTTTTAACTATTCAGGCAGCCTACAGCAATATACAGTTGGAAGACAGTAAATCATGTAAGATTCACAAAGTTAACACAGCCAGTCTCCCAGATAATCTCAGCCATAATAAATAATGCTACTTCATTAACAAGTAATCCATAAACTTTATGTATTAATGCATTAAATGTTTTTGTATAGAATTTATATTGCAATGAAACCTTTGAATTTCTTGCTGTGTAATGTTAAGTAATAATGAAATGAGAACAAAACACCATTTTAAAACTTCTAATTTGAAGTTATGCTTTAACTGTAATTAGACTTTTAGCAAACTTCTCAAAAGTTTAATATTCTACATGACTTAAGTTTCCAAGTAACTTCTAGCATTCACAATCACACATACACGCTGACTCCCACTCACCACTTAAGATCAGCCCATTATGAATGATAACTCCTCATTGAGACATACCAGGTAGGAGACAGACATTTGAGAACTAAAGTTTATGAATAGGCAAAGCTTCATTTAAATGAATGAAACTACAATATTTACAGCAGCTAAACATCTGACATTCATATTTCAACTTCTTCCAATTATTTCTGTTCTATGAAAAATGAGCTTTTCAAAATACATCCTGTTTTTTAAATAGATGTTTTGTTTTTATACAGATTCTTGGTGTGAAATGTGTTTTGCTAACTAAAAAAAAGCTGAACGCACTTCAGTCAACCAGTCAACCAAAATCTTTAAGCTTAACCTAAGCATAAGAAGTTTGAGCCCAAAAGTAGAGTCTGGAATGTTATAATAGTGCACAGGGAACTGTAAGGCTGCAACTCAGTTGTCACTAACAATAGCTTTTACTGTGGAGAAAACAGCAATGATAGTAAATTTCATTTATAAGGTGCCATTCTCAGAGTCCCAGGGAGTTTTGCATCCCAAGCAAGTAAAAACAACACAGAAAATAGATCTTTCAAATTCTGCTTTAAAAAGCCAAATCCACAGCCATCTTTCCAAATATAAATAGGAACTTCATTGCATTGTGAAAACACACACTAAAAGCTCAGATACCCACAATATTTAAATTATATTTAGGACAAAATCATGAATCAGGATATTCTGACCTAAAAATTATACCAATAGGAAAAGGCAGAAAAGAAAAATTGAAGAACTAGGGACCAATATTGCCAGAGGCCTTATAAATAAGGAAAAATACTTTAAAATCAATAATATAGTCAAAAGAATAAGGAAACAAATAATATGTTTTTGTATTTTCATACATTTTTCTTAGATCTATAATTCTGAAGAAAAATCTTTAACTCAGCAAAACAATATACCAGACTATATATATATTTAGCATTGTGATAGCTAATATCCCACAGGACAATGAAATAGAAAAAAAAAATGTTTAATATGTGATCCAAAACATATGATGCTCTGGTCCTTGAGGGCAACCACATTAAGAAAAAAAAGTGTATTCTTTTCTATAATGGGAACAGAACATGGACTTCTTGTGCTGCACTTGTATTCAGATTTCTACACTGAAAGGATTAAATTTGTTCCTTGCTATGGGGAAGAGACAAGATCAGTAAGTACACTGTAGAGGAGGATATATCAGCTCTGACTCTTGAGAATGCTATGCTGGCACTCCAAAGGAAAGCCTTCACCAAAACACTAAAATCCTATTCAGGTCTCTTGAAAGGGAAAGGAAGAGGCAGGTGGTATATGCAATGGATCTCTGCTGGCAGTCAATCTGTTTCTGTGTGCTTTTCCCCAATGACAAGGACAAAGTTCTCGCTGGGAACAGCTCTCCCATGTCCTTTCTTCCTTATGGACTATGGTATGTCAGCAGTGTAAACTGTGGTTACAGATGAGACATGGCACCTCAAGCAGGACACAAAAAGTTGTGCTATGCCCAAATTCTAATCATTAACCTGGTTGTATGCCATAATCTGGAATTTTTTAGTTGTATCTGTAGTAAGCAGCTATAATCACAAGTATTCTACATCATGTCATTACTTTGTCAGAGTCACATTATCTGGACAAATCCATATTTGGTTTCTAAGTGATAAGTTCTATCACAAAATTACTAATTATTCATTGTTGACCAAAAATTTGTTAACACTGATACACTGTAGATAAAGAGCTCCAACACTCTATTTATTTGGTCTGTATGAAAACTAAGGAATAAACAAACATATTTTCAAGCACGTAACTGAGTATTGAAAATCATGGGACATCACACGTTATTTTCAAGCCAAAAATTTTGGCTGGATGATGACACTTTCAACCATGCTTTATTATTGTCTGCACTTTCCAAATCCAGGTTGGCCCAATGTGATGACTGTGTCATTACAATTTTTGAATGGGACACGTTTGTCTTTAGATGCATCAGAAAGAATAGACAAAGGTCTTTTCCCAAAAATAAGTACTGAAATTAGCTAACAGTGTTGACTGATATGTATTTTTATTCTTTTTCTTTAAGAGTATCTATATTACATGGGAAGAAAAGGCAGCAGAGAATATATCATGCCACTAAAGACACACCAGTGGAAGAGGGTATTACTTACTATGACACTTTAGATTAATTATATCTGTTCATAAAGATAAATCGTTATACTAGAAGGATCTTAAGATTGAATTGGAAATTGACATTTTCAAATGTGACAATGAAGTAGAATGTCTGTTTTGTTAATGAGGCATATATATATATATGTTATAATTATATTAGCCAAATAGGCAAAAAATAAAGCCTCCAGCCCCACTCAGTGTCCAAAAAAAGAGAAAGCATTCTTCTTCTGAGTGTGCAATCAGTTACCAATGATCGTTACAAAGGAAGAGAAGCTTCATCATTAATGAAACAAGGGAAAGAAATAGAATGCTAAAGCCAAATGCCAAGGGTAAGGTCAACACCAATTCACAGAAGTGCATTATACACTAAACTATGTCATGCCTACACTGCTTTAGAGCAGGCTACAGCAGTTTGTCTGTAATCAACAAGGCAAAGATTCATCCACGTTTTAGCCCAGGCTCCTAAACCTTCAGTGTAATGCTGCATTCAGTTACCAGTTTATCCTGCTACAATAATTTCTTTACCTCTCCCCATTTCTTTATAATTTAGAAATATATCCAGTGCTCAACTTTTTTGAGCAACAATTGCTCAAAAAAGGTATATACATCTTTCCATTTGCTTCACTTAAAGCTTCTGTAGACAGTCCCAGCATTTTTTGTCAATGTGTTAATTGAAATTACATTTTTCTACAGTCATCCTCTAATTCTAGATGAGAAACAGTTCTACTTGCTCAGTGCTGAAAGCCATTGTTCATGACATTTGAAACATAAGGTTTGCAGTGCTTTTATAGCTGAGCTCAGGTAGAAAAGTCCTTAGAGTGTGGGTGGTTAACAGAAAAGCTGCAGAGTGGCACCAACTGGGTGATGAATATAAAAGTACCTGTTGCCCTTTGAGTCTGCACTTCGGTAAGGCACAGTAAGAAAAGGTGTATCAATTTTCTTTGACTAAGATCCTGTCTGACAGATAGAAAGCCATCTGCTCTAAGGACTTGAGCTTTACCAGGTGTTGCCACTTAGCCTCCATGATGAAGAACAAGGGATTTGTCCTGATGTTACAGCCCCTTGTTTGGGACTCTTTGTCCAGGCACCTTTAGCCAGGTGCAAAGAGACTGCAAGCAGGGTATACACAACTTTAAAGTATAAAGGAGTTTTAGGGAGCTGTTTGGCCAAGCATTGTCATGCTCACCTCCCCTGATACAGCACACCAAGACCGTACAGCACAGCATACAGGCACCGGAAAGGTGGCCTCCAGGGGAGAAGAGTTAGCCTCTGTAGCTACATGGGACTGGTCCTGGGTGTTGCTGAGCTGCTGTCTCCCATCAGTTGACAGTACTGTCAACTTGGCCCAATGACCCCCAGCAAAACTAACTAGCTTTGGGTTTTATACCATTTCTTGCTGTCGTTTTCCCTCTTGATTCATTAATGAACCTGTCTCACCAATCCTACTTCTGCAACTTTTACCTTTTTCTGTCTCTACAGACTCCCATGGCTCTTCCTCAGCAGTCTGAGTCACGGTAACACAGCTAAGCCACATCAGGGCTGGATCCTGGGTCCTTCATACCCACACAACTATACCCCTGGGAGTCGGGAAGCTCATGGCAGGGCTTTCAGGGAGAGGGTTTCGTCAGAGATCCTTGAGAAGATCTGCAGGCACAGAGCTGGCATGGAAGCTGCAGGTTTTGTAAACCTCAGCATCAATGACCTTATATTCTTCACTCCTATATATATGTCCTTTGATCTAGTACCTACTTGTTTATGTATATACAGGCAATTTTTTTATTAATGAGCCCCATAATAACTCTTGTTTCTCATACACATGTAGAAAAGGACCACTGGCACCAACTAAGATCATGAATGCAGCTAGAACTGATTGCACAGCATCTGCATGCTTTCACGTTATTTCTTGTTGTTAAATAATCACTACCCTAAAATCTGCCACAGTCTTCTATGAAATATTACAAAACTGTGTACCTTCATGACTCAAAAACATTTTTCTTAGTGTTCCAGGAGAGCAGTGTAAGGTTAAAGCTGAACTTATTATCCAATTAATAATTAAAAAGCAATCATTAATTGTTTCAAAACCTTGCTTATGAGAATAAATTAACAAAGAATTAGTGCATATTTCAAAAAATTGAATAGAACTTTCTTTGTTTATGAAAAAAGTCAATTAGGTTGCTTTTCAAAGCAACTTGTTTCACAAATTGTGCCTAAAGATAGTAAGAAATACTTGTCACAAAACATAAAGTCAGAAATGGCAGAAGTAGCAAAATCTCCACTATATTGTACTGTGCTGTTGGTGATTTTCATTTTCCAAAGCAACACAGCAGTTGTTCATTTCTACATCTGTTTCTTCATCTGAATAATGGGCAAAATGTCCACTGAACCTTTTCTGTAGTTCTCCGCCTGCAGTCATGGAGCAGAGATCGCATTGTATTGCACTCTGTTTCACAGGGTGGTCAAGGTTGGCTGCCAATGTGCAAATTCTAAGTCATGTTACAAGCATCTATTTTAAGACATGAGAAATAGCATTTTATTTAAGATTAAGCTTTCTGAAACTCTATAACAGAGCTCATGAGTTGCATAACGGGTGGTTTTCTGTCAGTAATGGCACCACTCCATGAACTGCTGAACTCATGTACAAAACGTACTCCAAATGCTTCATTGATATAACCATTTGATTGCAAACGTGCTCTCTGGTATTAATTAGGTAGCTGTTAATCTTAATATCATCATGTTGTCACTAGGTGTTTCCAGTAAGTAAGCAGTATGGTAGGGAACTTTTTACATAATATGCCAATAAATGTTTATTAGTTGTCTCCATATGCAGTGAAAGACTACAATAAATATAGTATGGGAAAACTCATCTGGCAACAACACAGAGATCATAGTAGCTTTGTATATAGCCTCCACTATCTTGCTACATAGTCTTAAGACAAAATTTGCACTAGGCCTCTTGCTTTCTGTTATCCTCAGGTGTTATGGTAGAGTACAGAAGAGTGTGTTAGTAGCTCCAGGTTTTCCATGTAGTACTACATCCTAAGCTGAAGATTTCCTACAGCTTGTTCCATTTTTCTTTGCTGCGTCTTTTCTTTCACCAGTAACTTCACTGAATGGTGGATTTCGATTTGTACCAGATAGAAAGAGACAACAGGTATATCACACAAATAAAGGCACAAGGGCTAGGATCTGGTTTATATTTTAAACAAAAGGTAAATATTTTGGGCATGGTATGAATGAAGTAAATTATTTACTTGTAAAGAATAAGGTTGTAAGAAAAAGAATATAAAATGGTCCTGGCACAGAAACACAGAGCACAACATTAAAAGGAACTTTCTGCATTATCTTGCTATCACCGTAACACAGAATCTTATTCGTGTGTTTATTAAGGTCTACCTCAAAGCTTGTTAAGCGGCTTGTCTCCACTCCACTCTTACTTAAACCTGTTTTGGAAGGTCACTGCACTGAAAGTGGGAAACTTTTTTTTCCCCTTAATTTCCAACCAAAGTTATTTTTGCAACACCTACATCTACTTTATCTTGTTTTGAATTTGTTCCTTTGAATTTTAAAAGAGTCTTCCCCATAGCTGTTGTGTAGTCCTTGGGACATTCAGTCTTCACCTTCAAACATTCATTTTGCTAGTTTAAATAAACCAGCCTCTTCATTTGCTCTCACAGAAGACCACTGGTTCTCTGGTTCTCCTGTTACCTCATCTCTGTACCAAAATCAGCTAGAATTCCCTCTTGCACTTGAATGTCTTGGAACTGTATAAAGAAGTTTCGATGACAAATGTTATTAAACAATTATATTAATACTTCCCCATCACTAGTAAAACCAGATAATTTTGCTGGTGGCTTCTTTCAGGATCTGTCTTCCACTGGCCACTGTCCATTTTGGCTCACTGGCCATTACTGGCACTGCAGGGACTCCTTCTTCAGTGACCACAATTGCCATCTTAGAAGCTATTTCTAACATCAATCCAGAGATGACACTTATTTAACCTTGTCCAGCCACAAAGCTTGGTCAAATACCAAAGCTGTCACTCAGTGTCCTTTATCTCACAGTCTGGCAAATGAGCATAACATTGTGTAGCAGTGATTAAACAGCACACAGGAGGTTTCAGCAGCTGGCAACCAGGGACTGCAACTGATGACTACCCTTTATATCCATATGTTTTTCTATTTTATACTGTCTTCTGTCATGCATCTACCACGCATTTTAATAGGTATTTAGATCAGCCAAACACTAAGCATGTTTTCAAGGTCAGATGCCAAATGTTTAAATCTTTGCATGCTATATAGTGCCATTTCCTGATCTGTTCATCCTCCCTGCATGATATTACATCTGTCTTGCATAGATCCTCATTGGTCCTTCAATGGACCACAGACATCCTGCTCTTTAGCATATGATCAGTTGCACATCTGCAACTGGTTTTAATGTTTTTCAGGCCTTTCATAGCTGCATAAAAATGGTAATTCATATATTTGTGTGTACATGTATACATATATATAATACACACATATATACACTGAAATGAAAAATACACTATGAACTCTCCAACTGATAAACTGAAGCTTATGGATTAAATTCAGATTAGTTAAGTGTTTAGCTTGTTAAAATTTTATCTGATTTATATTTTGCCAAATGTCAGGATCATCTGTTATTTTCTGTCCGACATCTTGGAATTCATCTACACAATGAGCATGTAGCTTCATGTAATCAACAGATTTACCCTCAGTCTTTCCTTCTGTGCCAAGATTCTCAGTGAAACGTAGACCTTTATGGCCCAATAATTGTCTTTTCAATACAGTCTGTTGTCTCACCTTTACTTGCTTGCTTTTCTCCCCTACAGTTACTGCATTAATCCTGTGTTCCCCCTTTGAACTAGTAGTCTTTGTGGTACCATATCAAAACCTTCACTAAATGGTTATTAAAAGAGATAGAAAAGTCATTGTCTTGAAAAATTAATTGTTTTTTTAAAGCCAAAGATTGCTATCACTAATATGAACTATCATTGATAAACCTACATTATAGGTTTTTTTACTTTTTTTTTACTTCCATGTTGAAATCTTGTTCAGTACCACTGCCTGCAAGATCTGACTGTTAAGACTATAATCTTCCATATTATCTTCTTTCCCACACCCTCCATCACGTATAAGGACTATATTTGCTACTTTTCAGCCACGTAGTCTCAAAAATAGTTAAAAATACTTCCTTTCAAACTTTCATTTTTAATGCTAAATACTTCAGTTTCCTGTAATCAGCAGTCTATTCTAGTTAATTTGAGTGATAAAGCTGTGAGTGTTTTTGTCCAAACCTGACACTGCTGCCTTCCATTCATATTGACAATTGCCACCAGTGGCTATTTGATAAAGAAACTTTCATCTACATATAAACACAATGGTCACAAAAATCCTGCAGTTCCTACCAATACCATCATAGAACCTTTCATTATTCATCTCCAAAGTGACTTTAGCCCAAACAGATCTTAAACTGTCCATGTTAAGAGAAGGCTCAGGAGGACCTCATCACAGTATTCCAGTACTTTAAACATCAGCTACAAAGAGGACAGAGGCTCTGTCTTCACAAGGAGCCTCATGGAGAGGACAAGGGACAACAGGTACAAGTTGTACTGGGAGGGGTTTCATCCTAATATAAGAAAGAAATTTATTACAGTGAGAACAATTAATCACTGAAACAACATCCCCAGGGATGTGGCGGAGTTCCCATCACTGGAGATTTTTAAGGTGTGACTGGACAAGGTGCTAGATAATCTCATCTAGCCTCCCTTTCCCATGAAAGGTTGGACCAGATGATCTTCAAGGTGTCTTCCAACCTGAGCTATTCCATGACTCCGTGTTACCCTTCTAGAATCTTTTATATGGTTACCATGCAATAGGACACTACCAATTTTACCTTTTCAAAAACATATATATACATATAAAATTCTTGGGGTTTTTAATCTTATTTGCAATGTCTTTTCATCATGTCTTTGGTATCCATATTACTATAACAGGTCTTGCACAGCACTTCCATTTTCTTTCACGAATTCCTCAGTGTACCTTCATTTTCCTTATTTCCTTTATCTTGATCATTACAGCCAAAAGTGGAAATCATTACTTTATCTCATCCCATTTTCTATATTCTTTAGTAAAAGATGTTCTTTCATGCCAGCTTCAATCCTAAATGACTAATATCTCAGGTAGAATCAATCCTTCAAAAAAGCCTCCTTTGTTCCATCAGTGGTCCCAGTAGTCATATATTCCTTACAATACCAATCCTTGATCTTGTCACTCTCTGATCAACTTTGACAGGACTTGGAAAAATGTGGCTGAATATCACCTAAGTTGTCACTTTTTGACTATCTGCAATCACTGGGCATATGTGTTTTGTTGCTATAATTTAATTTACCCCAGCATAAAGGGTGATGAGTGAATTCTCCCATGCTCTAGCCAAGGTTCATTCTTAGCTTCTGTGCTACACCTAAATACTTACTCCTGCAACCTTCTGTCTTCTGTATCCTCTTTAGATTATCAGTTGTTATTAATAAAGGATCTTGAAATATATTGCATTGGCTATGTTCAGTAGATGCCTACAGATCTCGTAATGTAGAATCTGAATTGCATCCCTTCCTTGTTCTTCCCCTTTGTCATGTCTGAAACTTACAAATATCTCTAGTTGAATCCCTAGTCACTGGATCTTCTCTTCCATAAGACTGATCACATGATATCTTCTATATAATCAGCTTTCACTCCTTTTCATCAAATAACCATTTTGCAGTCTTTCTATCTCTCCTTAACTTTTTTCAGCCTTTCTGTTGCACTCTTTCCACATGATCTTCTACTTCTCCAGTCCTTCTTCTGTTTGTCTTCTTGAGAAAGTACTCATTTTGTGACTACTGAGCTCAAGAAGACAATCCAATATGTATTCTCTATCCTTTCCCCATCTTATCCTATTAAAAGGAAATAAAGCTTTTAGCCAACATCTCAGAGACCACAGAATGCAGGTGAAAGCTAGACCACCACGAAGGCTGCTATGAGACATCCACTGTCACTCACTATACCACTCATTCATAGGTCAACTAAGATGTCTTTTCCATCTCAGCAATGCAATTATAGTAGTGAAACTTGCAATACATCAAACTGCCACTTTTGCATTCATCTTCAAACAGGAAGCAATTCCTGCCATTATCATAATTTTAAATAGAGTTATATACCTGATGCCCCAATTTAACAGTTAACTGCTCTGTGTCCTGAATACTTCTCTTTACATCAAACTAAGCAGTGAGAAGACAAGGAAAAAAAATAAAGAACTTTGTACATCTCAGTCGTGTAAAAATATTAAGCCAAGTACTGAAAATTAATAGATTTGAATAGTGGATTTGTGAGAAAGACTGATTTGTTTTGTCTTTTTTAGAGCAAGTAGGATCACATCTTTCAGTTCACCTCTTTATTCACTGTAGAAAGTTGTTATGTAATGTAAAATTCTAATTTAATTTTATATGATCCCAGAAGCTAAATCTCTCAGAGAAGCTTTAAGATGGTTGGAATTCATGATACTAAGGTATTAGTTTCTGCTACCCCTTAGCTCTTTTTTCCTGGTAGAGTGAAGCATCCTACAACAATCTACTAGGTCTCCTTGCAAGACTATCCTCCAGGAAAGAAAAGAAAAAAAAGAAAAAAACCCCAGCTATTAAAGGTTTGGCTGATTCAGTTTTCATTTCTGTGAAGTCTCTATGCCTTCATGGAACTAAAGAGAGTTGAAATAAGATTTTGAACACAAAACACAAATAGGGGCTTCATAGCTCTTAAATGTCATCCCTGAAGGATAAGGCTATTATCTGGGAGAGCAGGAAAATCTTGTTAATTTTATGAAAAGGTAAAGATTTGCTTTCAGCCTGTTTTCAACTTAGGCTAGTCTGCATTTTCAAAGTTGTATTTTGCATGGGAAAGATCTGCAATCTGACACTTTTAAAATGTGAACAATAATTTACCAGGTTCAAAAGGATCAACCTCTTAATTCCATGAACATTTCTTTGGGTAGATCAGTGAGGACTTGAACAACTATTATGCATTACTCCACAAGTCATCCTTAAAAAGGCATTTTTGTTTGAACTGTTAACATTATTTCCACTAAGCAAAAAGGCAGGACAATAATTTTTATTCTACTTTCCAAATAGAGGTATGTTTTGTCAAGCTTCCTGAAAATATGATTACCAGATTCATACTGCTAAATATCAAAGGTCAAAAGTTCTCATTTAGTGTCGTTGTAATGGATGTTCTTATTTGAGTTCTAATTGGACTATAAAAGTCTTGAATACTACAGCTGATGATGTGTTTACTTTTTGCAACACACACACACTCATCCATTTTCATTATCTTCTAGTCAATGTTTCTGTTCTTCTTTAGCAGACATCAACACAAAAAATATTCCTGATTTTGAGTCAATTCTTACTTTGCTGTAACTGATTCTCTGTAGTGTAAAAATGCAACAGCAATTACCTTGTACTCTATATCACCTGGGTGTGTTGCCATATTTGCCTGTATTGTTTAAAAATTTCTATTATTTCCACTACTGAAGAATCAATGTATAAAGTATGGCCATATGCCATACACAAAATGGGTATAAAGCCAAAATAGTGTGTGCACCTTCAAAATTCATTTGTTATAACTAAATATAATTTTAATATTTCTCCTAAAAAAACTGCAATTCCTTTACACATACTCTAAGTTCTGCTGTAGATTTATCAACACTGAGTATTTACAACAGAGTAATCTGCACTCTGCAGAACCTCTATACTCTCTTAAGAAAGAGAAATAAGTTAATTTATTACATATCAAAAGAGAAAAATTTCCTGGCTGTAGCCAGTGCTCAGGGAAAGCATATGGTGTGCAAAATTTTGCCCATGAACAGACTTGTGGAAGAGTTTTGTTCCTGAGATGTTTAGAATTTGATTCTTACTAAATTTTAATAGAGTTATGCTTAAATATCAAGAGTGATCTCCAAGCAACTACTCTAATAACATTAAAACCATGAGTATCTAGAAATGCTTTATATAATAAAGCAAGAGCATGGCATTAAGTATCAAGACTAAGGGAATGAAAGCAATGCATGTAATTATTTTAAATTGATTATTTTAAACAAGCAGTAATTAAAAAAAGAACCAAAATGCATTTATGTACAGTTTAACCAAATGGTAATTTATGCCCTGTAGACCTAATCTGTTATAAATATTCATTATTTCTGTTCTTGTAATGAAAACACAAACAAATTTTCATATTTGTCACTACAAAGTTAATAGATAAGGCAATAACACATTCCATAGACAGATATCATGGTAAAAAAAAAAGAAGAGGGGTCTTGCTTAAGACTACATTTCTTTGCATGAAATTATTCTCAGAAGACCCAGTGGAAGGCTCAGTTGCTGGCTGTTTGTTTTGGAGCTCTGATGGGGGGGTGAGGCAATGCTCAGGCCAGTGGGGAGTACGGAGATCTTTTTTTCTCAGCACAATCCTTAAGAATTTCAGCTTGAAATCCAACAATGCTTTACAAGTCCAATCCCAGTGCATTTTACATCTTACCAAAACCTCCTGCCTTTAGTATAAGTTTGTCCTGTTATGCACAAACAAAACATTGAGGCAGGTAGACTTCTGCAGCTACTTAATCTGTTAGCTTTGCTTAAAAGTTAAAGAAAGAAGAGGAAAATACAGACATAACCATGTTTTTTTTCCTTTCCAGGGTTCTTTTGCAAAACCTATTTTCAGAAGGGGAAAATTTACCACATTTTAATCAGATAGATATTCTTTAGATTTAAGCAGCCAAAAATAGTAAATGCTATAGGTTAGCCTTATACTTTGTATTCTAGCTGTGGTATAGTTCATTAATAAGTCTGCTGCAGGCAATGATAGGCATTTACCAGGAAACTTCTTTTCTAAGGTGATTTTCCCAGCTTTCTCCCAGCACTATTAATAGGAGTTACCATCTAGATTACTTTAACATTTAAGCCATTGACCTGCTGATATTCTCTGTCAGAACTTCTTAATAATTTTAGTTCAAATGAAGAATGAAAAGCAGGAGGAAAGGAAATATCAATATATGGCTTTTTTCTTATAATGAAAAATGAGATCATAATCTCAAGATGAATTAATAGACACAGTACCTAAATCATTGCAGTATCCAAATAAAAATACCGAAGCATGACACAGTCTTTTAAAAATGCCAAAGTAACCCAAGTCTACTAAAACTTGACTGCTAGGAATAAACCATGGGGGCACATATCTTCTAAGAAAGTAGAAATTACTCATTTTGCATGTAGATTGACTCACGAAATCCAAGCATACAGAGATGGATTTTGTTACTGGCCTAATGTTATTGGAGAGAAAGGTAAAGACATTTAGTATGATGTGCCAGCTGAAGAGATAAAAATCAGCGTCAGCATGAAAGATAAAAGTGCATGTGACATGCATTTTTGTAACTAAATGGAAGATGTCAGAACATCCGAGTTTAATGATAAAGTAAAAAACTGACACCTGTATTTGTGGTATGTATAAAATTTCTTGAGCCAGGATAATATTTGAAATAAAATCTCTGAAGTCAAAGAATTATTGCTGAGTTTTATTTACTGGGAGTAGTAAATATTTCAAAAATAGTTGAAAGAGTCCTCAAGTTCTGTTTATAATTAAATAGGAATAAAAATTACTTGCATAGTTTTAAGTAGCTTTTGATCTACTACAAAATCAACAATACGAACGGACAGCCAGTTTGCATGTCTGAAAGGGAACAGAAAAGAAAGTGGTGTTTTGAAAGTGTAGGAAAACAGGTGAAGTAGATGAACATCCACCAAATTTTTAAAAATGTCAAAATGTTTTAAAGGAGATATGAAAACCACAAAAAAATACATAGTCTCAATGAGAAGCTTCAATAGAGAACATATTTATGTGAAAGTAAACACCAATGCTAGCTCAGCAGCAACAACAATTTTAGCTACAACAGCTCAGCCAGGTACAGACCAAATGCTTATAGAGATTACAAAAGGGAAAAATATTAGTGGGCTAAGTTTAAATTAGAGACTGATGTATAATTCAGCATAATATCCATAAGGGCATATGAACAATTACTGCTCTGAAAACTCTTCACATCTGCCATAAGAAGATTGCTTGGTCACAGAGGGGAGAGGCTACACTGAGGGTAACGGGTAGGAATAATGATCACAGATCACACAGAAGGTCAATTTTGCACTGAAAACTTAGAAATACGCCAAGGCTTGATCAAAAAATGTGCTTGGCTCTTTCATTAATTAAATTAATGTCACGGAGGCTCACACAATCAAATTAAACAGGTGTTAAA
Source organism: Haliaeetus leucocephalus (assembly GCF_000737465.1). Lineage (NCBI taxonomy): Eukaryota > Metazoa > Chordata > Aves > Accipitriformes > Accipitridae > Haliaeetus > Haliaeetus leucocephalus. The sequence continues at coordinate 10,562,568 of NW_010972720.1, forward strand.
ACTCAACAAAATTTATTCTTCAATCAAAATTGTTTAGAACTCTGACAACACCAGCAAACCACAGATTCAATGATGTAAGGGGAAACTAATACTGCACAACTGACTTAAGAATTCTTAAGCTTTAGAAATGATGATGCAAAATGCGCATATCACTCACCTAAAAGATGAGGGCTCTCAACCTGCAGGAGTTATCTTGGGTGGTGTCCTGACCCAAGGGGTGAGTCTCCAAATGCAGGCCCATTGCTCCAAGGAAGGCTGGCTCCATTTGCCCTCCAGTGGGGCTCCATTTATACCCTAGTCGAATCTGACCTGTGGTAATACATGATCAACTGTCAAGAAGTTTCTTTCAACCAAAGTGTTTCATTGGCTAAGGGTCTTGCCTTTCAACCGCAGTGTGTACATGATAGTTGTCACTGACTGAAGTGTGTACATGACCACAGCCACCACACGGGCCAGGCTTCTTGATCCCCAAATCATGGCTTCTAGGGGTTTTTTTGGTCGAAAAGCTTCAGTCTCTATCAGGGTGGATGTACCTGCCACAATTAATAACAAGATAGCTTTCCAAGCCTACTAATACACAGCAGGTGATTTACTCAAGGGCAATGCAGATGTACCTTATGGAAAGGGCACAGTTCTGTTGAATATAGATCTCAGACAGGTACAACTATGAATCTTCCAGTAAGCCATCCTTCTCTCTTCCCTCATGCATTGTTTTTACATGGGTTTTTCATAAAGGAAAAAAATAGGAATGACTGTGAAACAAACTATACAATAGGAAAATCTCCTACAGGAAAGCTGATGCTGCATGAAATCGGCAGTGTCAATGAATGTACAATGAAACCAGACCATTAGCAGATGATGTAATGAGCTAAACTGAATGACATTTAATTTTTCAGAGTATAGCCCCTGGAAGATAAGCTCAACACCAGCTATGAAAATCAGAGATTCAGTGTAAAGAACTGTCAAAATATATACATACAGAAAGGATTGGGCGATATGGATCTCCAGTACTGTAAATACAGGTTTCTGCATCTATGTAAAAGAATATGATACTCTGGACCATACCACATTGGAAAGATAATGGGGCAGAGAAGATGCATTAAATCCAGTCAGATACAGCACCACAGCTACAGAGATTTTATATCCTACTTATGTTTCTTCATTAGAAAATATCAAACTACTTTTGTGGAGATAGGAAAAGGGTAATCAGGAATATAACCTCATTCCTGATTACCCAAGTCCTGTATGTATGTACCCAAGAACAGTGTGTTTGTGTTGTTTCATTCTATAATTGTACTTACATATATGAAGTTTTATATCTGAAGGTGAGATCTATCTTTCTGGGTTTCTGAAATGATTAAATTATGTCCCTGTATTATCTTTTTAGCATTCCTGTAGCATAAACTCTTAGTATCTTTGTTGTTACCATTAAGAGAAGTTTGGATGTCATGCAAATATTGTCTTTCTAATTATACAGAGTATAGACTTTTTTTTGTCTCATTTGATTAATTTTGTTATAACCAACCTTTAGCAAGGGCGGGCTGAGAATTGCTGGAACCTCTAGGAGTTAATTTCCTCTATCTCAATAGTTTTCTATCTTCCAATCTTCTTACTCCAAGTGCTGTAACCTGTGCATATATATAGTTATTTTCATAAAGAAAATATTTATTTTTTTTATCCAAGCCCTGTTGCTTAGTAATATGTATTTAAAGCAAGCATCTTTTCATTTGGTCCTTGGTCCTAAACCTACAGATATCATAGAATGATTGTGTGAACAGTTCTTGCTGAAAACTCTTGAAAGATCCTCAGAAAAAAAAAATCAATTCTTTCATTTACAAACTTACATTCAGAACAATTCTACAATTGCATCTGTTTCAAATGCATGTTCATACTTTTGCAAATAATTTATCTTGATTTTCACCAAGCTATATGATGAACAATATCCGGGAAAAAACAGCTTCATAACAAGCATTCATAAATTCTATTTTTCATATCACTTGATCAACTCACCCTCTTCTCTGATAAAGTTGTATTTTCATGTTAATTACATTTGTTGCAGAGAGAAGACAGGTAGCAATTAGCTATATCATTCCCATTCTGCTATTAACTAAAGAGGGACATACAGACCTAAGTAAACTTTTGGTCTGCTTTTCAGTCTCTCTATATGTGAATATACACCATCAAAAAAAAAACCCCCTCCAATTCCCTCTGCAAAAAACATAAACTATGTTTTATGAAAAAGGATGTACATTGTTTACATTCATATAGATTTCTGCTTTAAATGATGGAACTCTTACACAAATTCACAAAAGTAATGTAGGAGTAAATCCTCCCTACATAGGAAAAAAACCCAAAACACCCGCAAACAAGCCCTTAAAATATTTCTGTACTTAGCACCTTGCCAATATTCACCAGAATAAAAAACACATACATATATATATATATATATATTACTTGTTCTGCTAGTTATTCTTCTGCTCAGGAACTTTTGAAAATGCTTTCTGTGAGGGAATGATGCCAGTTCAATAATGACATTGCCAAACAGGTGAAATGTTAACTGCTGAAATTTCCAGAGAGTGAACGTCAACTCTTTTCTTTGGGTTTTTTTTTTTTTTTTGTAAGGATCACTTCTAGGCATACTTTAGGTGCTTTATTCTCTGAATCTGTTGCATCAGTAAGGTAGAAAGTTGCAGGGATAAGATTAGCACATGCTTCTTCCCCTTGGCTTACAAACATTGTGCCATTTGGCTTCTGACTTCTTAAAAGAAAGGTGGAAATGTTCCCATAAAACCCTAGGGATTCAATTTCTCAGAAACATTCCTTTGTTAAGGAGGAGATAGAAAGGATAACTATTATAGAACAGCTAAGAAATTTTAAAGGGCCTCAATAGAAAAGTCTACTGCCCTGTAGGATTAATATATGAAAAATAATACATTAGAAGCCTCATACATTTTGACATCTTTGACATGTGTTATTGGTGGATCTTACTGTTGTGATTAGAGAACTCCTTTTCATCGTGATTGCAAGTTGTGAGCTATATGTGCTGCTGTTTATGCAATGCTGCAGCTTCTTTGCTAACAGCATTGGTCTATGACCTAGCTGGCCCATAAAACCACTTTTAAAAATTAAGCTAATATCGTGGTTTAAGCCCAGACGGCACCAAAGCACCATGAAGCTGCTCGCTCACTCTCCCCTCCCGCCCATGGTGGGATGAGGAGAAAATATAAAGAAACATTCGTGGGTCTAGACAAGGCCAGGGAAAGATCACTCACCTCTTGTGGTCATGGGCAAAAGACAGGCTCAACTTGGGGAAGAAACAAAATCAATTTAAATTACTACCAATCAAATCAAAACAGGGATATTGGGCAGTAAGCCCAAACCTTAGAACACCTTCCCCCCCACCCCTCCCTCAGCCCCACTCCCGGTTCTCTCTCCCTCCTCCCCCCGG
>NW_010972720.1:10566025-10628804 GCF_000737465.1 Haliaeetus leucocephalus
CAGCTCCCCACACCTTGTCTCTGCCGCTCCTTCCTCCTCAGGGGCAGGAGGACTCCTCACTCGTCCCCTGCTCCACCGAGGGGTCCCTCCCACGGGACACAGTTCCTCACAAACTTCCTGGCGTGGGTCCTTTCCACTGGCTGATCTTCAGTCACAGACTGCTCCAGCGTGGGCTTTCCCATGGAGTCACGGCCATCTTGGGGGGCCTCCACTCCCCCGCTCCCCTCCATGGGCTGGGGGGACAGCCTGCCGTCTCACCACAGGCTGCAGGGGCATCCCCTCCTCCTTCCTCACTGACCTCGGTGTCTGCAGAGGGGTTCCTCTCACATTCCAATCCCCCCACTCACTGCAGGTTCCCCTTCTTAAATCTGTTCTCCCAGAGGCACTACCACCATCGCTGATGGGCTCGGCCTTGGCCAGAGGCGGGTCCGACTTGGAGCCGGGGAAGCTTCTAGCAGCTTCTCACAGGAGCCACCTCTGCAGCCCCCTCCCCTGCTACCAAAACCCCGTCACACAAACCCAGAACAGATAGTTCAGAGTTACTCTCCACAGGCAGACAATCTGAGGAGGAATGAAGCGTGACAGCCAAGACTAGCGAGTTACGTGCACCAATTTGCTGGCCAGGGAGCGGGCTGTGTTACGCTAACATGTACGTCAGGCAAGAACATCACATGGTGGCACTACACTGACTCCTTTGAGAAAAACTGAAATGAGGTATTTGCAGTTGAGAACGAAATACAGTAACTCTGAGATGTTGAAGCCATTTTTTATCACTTAAATTGTCCTTAGCAAGCTCTGGAATAGTATGACTATAAATGGGCTACCTTCCTCCTAGCTGCAGCAGAATCAACCCTTCACTGGGGTGAAGATCTGGCTTTTGTTTTAAATGAAATCTTCAACACAGTTTGATAACAATTTCTATCTGCTTTTCTCATTTACTTTCATATATTTTACCTCCACACAATTGCAAAATTATTGAATCATATTCTACCCATCATGATACATATCTCCTCTCAAAGCATTTTCCACAGAAATTATTCCCCACTTTGTATAGGACTAGATGCACTTCATTCTCTCAGAAGCAGGTCTTGAAATCACTAAAGGGAACAGTTTCACAAGCTTTACCATATTCTTTACAGCTGACAATAATTTCATAAGAACGCCTCCAGCTCTTTAACTGTTTCATTTATAGCTACAGCAAATGTCAGTAAAATTAATATGAATGGCAGAACATTTTTTTAAAAGCATTTAAAATTGTAGCAAAGAACAGTGCTCACAGGAGTGCCTCATTGGAATTTTTTATTTACATAAAATTATGTTGTGGCTTCTGTGTTATACAAGGCCACTGTACTGCCCAAAATTAGGTCCCACCTGCACTGCTGATTCAGCCAAGAAGTCATCCAGGCACTTGCATACACTTTTTAAAACATTGTCTTTGTTGTTTGGTGCCAAGCTTGAGAGATGCACTGAGCTAACTGAGAAAAGAACAAGGACATCACAAAATAAATTAGTCTTTTTGAATTAATAATCTCTCACATAGTGACTTTTTTTTATGATATGTAGTGTATCCAAATTATCTATGTGCTGTTCCATAAGGACCTTAATGGAGCATCAGGTTAAAGCTGTTTCCCTTAAAATAGGATTTTTAATTTTTAAGACCTTGAGGCTATGTTTTCTTTCTTTGTTTATACTGTTATGTAACTGTCTTGGTTGGAAACTTTTTGTAGAAAAAAAGAAGTTCCAATAACTGTCCAACATGGTGGAACCTATCAGCAGCGCCAAATAGAGCAGAGAGCAGCAATGGTTTAGGGTTGTTATTTCCATTCCAAATGTGGTTTCATTTATTGAAGATGGTATTTCACATGGTATGTTTTTTCAGGAATTTCATAAAAAGGAATGCTGTCCTAGAACAGACAAGCACCAGCTAATAGGAGACTGGTGCTCATGATCCCACTCAACAATTTTTGGAACAGTGATTTAAATCTGGGTCATTTAATCAGGGGTAAATGTGCAATTTCATCCTTATCACAAAGAATCATTTAAGGTATACAACAAAATAAAATTTTAACTCTTTAAAGAAATTGGTTTTTATTATCTGAGTATATTCCAGTGAGAAGGGTGCAGGTCAGAGATTTATATCTCTCCTTAAGGTATTCAGGGAACTACATGTATTCCAGACATAACCAACCCGACAACCCAAATTGTAATTGCTCTTTGCTATGTGGTGACTTCTACTCCCTCTGTCTCAGGAACCCATTTCTTTCAGAATAATATTTATATCTTCATCAGTGAAGCCTATGAGAGGTATGGTCTAGATGCCAGATTTCAAAATATAGCTCTTGCCATCTAATAGAAAAGGTAATGCTTTTTCTCAGTTACTTTGCAATGCAAGCCAAATTGTTTTAAAGAGAGCTCTAAAACTACGCACATAAAAGCAGCCCTTGCAGACAATAAAGCCTACATGATGAATGTTTATTCTCAGTGCTACTAATGATGAAGATTCTTGGCTTGAATGATAAGTGGGCTTGGTATCTATCACCAAAAAGTCAGCAGCTTAGAGGGCAGACTTTTAGCTGTAAGGACAGGAGTTTCTGAAGACCTTTGCTCATTAGTTATTGCTTGTGCACAAGGTTAAATCCTGTTATGGACAGTCATTCTCTGTTCTGAGTTAATCAAAGTAATAGTTAACATCAATACACACTTGAAATAAAGCTTACATGCAACTGTGGCAAGCAGTTAACAGAATGAAGAAGGCATAAAGGGCTGATGGTGTTAGAGCAATCACTAGGGGAACGGGAAGTTCATATTAAGAGTGGTTGACTTCAGAAATAATATGATTTGTGCAATAGTTTTAGTTTTTCTGTGTAATATACATGACACTTTCTTTAAATTTAGAGGAATCCAAGAATATTTGAGTATTCCAAGAAAACTTCTCTGATTGGGATTTTATAGCTGACTCCAGAAAGGGTGTAAATCTGCACTGCTAGTCTTTTAAGAAAGGGAATATTTCCAATATCCAAGAGTTTGGTTCACGAAATCTGAGGTATTAGTAAACTGAAGGACACAATACAGGTTAAGAAAAAATAGCAATAAGAGAAAAGTGTACTGTATAATCTCACCATGATGCAAATGAAAGCACTAACTCATCATTTTGTTAATTACTGCTGTAACAGCATGGTAAATTAATTGGGTTTGGGAATCAGTTGAGGAGGAAACAAACAGGAATTCACAGCTGTTTATAGAAGTAACAGTGAGAGGTTTTGTATGAAAAAAATGTATTCTCAGCAGAGGAGATCTACTATTGGGACTTCTTTTTGACAAGAAAAATGGCAGAGAATATAAACATCACATTTCTTTACATTCAGGCGTTTGGTTTTAGTGGCATTTAGTGATATGCTATAAAGTAGGCCTATTTTGAATAATACTGGAGAGACCATAATCTAGATATCAACTTTTCAGCTGATATGAATCAGTGTAACACTAAACTTCAGTAGAGTGACCTGGGATTCTTACTGGTGATGGCTCTTTCCAGCATGTAAAAATACGTGAATAAAGGCAAGAATGTGAAAGCAGTCAAAAGGATGGAGATATTATAGATTTTTGTGATTTCTGGAAATAGTTTCAGGTTTTAATTTTATCTTTCATGGGTAGCAATAATACTTGAATTCTGATTTTCTTACATTTTGACACTAGAGAACTATTGTCTTTGTCAGTTCATATATATGGGAAGAACAAAATTAGCTTCAGTTCTGTTCCATGGCAGGAAGGAGGGGACTACTAAACCAAAGATTCTTGTACATAGCTTTTACATCTGTACAGACAATTTACAAGATGGCTTTTACACCTTCTTTGTGGTGTAGCCTCTACCAAAATAAAATCTGCAGTTTCCTTGGAAACAAAATTTCATGTTATTCAAGACTTTGAAGTTTAAAAGGATTGTTACTCTTTCCTTAGTCATGCTGCATTTCAGAGTCAAACATACTCTCTTTGGTATGACATGAAAAATCCAAATGCAACAGACAATTAGATAATGAAAATCATAGCTGATGTATGTGAGGAATCTGAATTAAGAGAAGCTTCATGAAATTGTAATTTTTTTTTTTAAGTTATACGCCACATTTTCTGTACCTTGAATTCCATAATCAATGGACAAGTGATATGGACTAGAGCACAGAAATACATGCTTCATATTCTGTCCCTACCAGAAAATTCACATGTGACTTGAGCAAATCACCTTACTTTTCACCAAAACTTTTGAATGCTTTTAACCAAAAGTTGCCATTTGGAGGAGGCTGAATAGTTTAAAATTTTCAGAAACATCAAAATAGTTTATGCTGGCAATTCTGAAACATTTTTGATGACAACAAGAGAAAGTAAAGTCTACTTTCTCTAATCCATTGAAATGTAAAGTCCATCATTTACATAACACATAATTATTTCCTGGAAATTACTGGAAACTCTCTCAATTCTCTCCTCATTGTGGAGGACTTGAAACATTTTTTTTTATTCTCTAAGGTACTGCATAACATCTTGCTGTAGATTGCTTTCAACTGCTTTCCACTGAAGCCATTCCATCTTACATGGAATACTTACATATGCATTGAAAAAGAGAGGTAATAACTCTAATAATGACTAGAAACAGCAGAATTCTATTTTTTAGATATTTATATAAAGTAGAACTGAAGACAACAGAAAAAATGAAAATTATCTCATTTCATTCTCCCTCAATGTACACAAGAGTACTGTGATTAGGAACTTGACTGGTAAGATGGAGCTAAGATAAAGAGAAAATTCATTCTAGGAGAGCTCTATAACTAAGATAAAGGGTAGAAAGGAGCAAGACATCTTCCTTAGAAATGCAATGACATTCTGTAAATTTAGTGCTTTCTTTCCATGGTTTTACTCAAAAAAAGATATTTTTTCACATTGAATGAAGCACATTTCTCAGTATAAAAGAAATACTTTTAATTTTTTTTGACCAAAAAGAAGTTTGTTTTCAGTCAGTGCAAATGTGGGTTTTTCTCCCTTCAGTCCTTCCCTAGAAAACATTGTTCATGCATCTCCTGAGTCTGTCCCTCAGCTTCTCATCTTTAATAAGTAGTTAACAATGCTTCCTTTCTTCTGCTGTTTGCCCATCTATTCTATTTAGATGGTAACCTTCCAAGAGCAGAAGCTATTTCTCATTTAATTAGAGGAATTTATAGCTCTCTAGTCCCAGAGAGGGCAACTAGACACTATTGTAACATAAATAATGAAAGTATATCTATGAATAGTGGATTCATACAGAAATTTCACTGGGACAGTTGGTAACACAAAGCAACACATTGAAATGCACTGAATGTATTGAAATGGTGAGACTGTTGGTATGCAGTGTAATTCATGTATTGCTCTGTCTGGTTTTAGCTGCTCTTCCAAATTATTAAAACTTTGGGAGGGTGGAGGGGTGGGTGGTTGGAAGATAATGCTGTAGCAACTATTCCAGAGCATTGTCTTGGTAGGGGACTATTACAGCCAGGACAATAGTTTTGTGATTTTGAATAATAAGGCAAAAATCTAAAACTATTTATTTACTAATGACCTGTTTTCCTTTACATCTCATTCACAAGAATGCTTAGTCATATGGACTCCTTTTTTTCATATTTTTCAGTATTACTGTTGGCTGTTGTTCCTGTTCATTGTTGAACTGTTACCTTTAATAAAGATCTATTTTATCATCATGATCATTAATCATGGTGTATTCCAGGAGAGGCACAATCAGCAAAACCTTAAAATACAGCTCATCTCACACCTGTCAGGACTTGCACAGAGACAACAGACAGCAATTAATTCAGTTTTTTGAGCTTTTTTTTAAGTTGCTTTACACCCATTTTCCAGCAATTTCTGAGAGTTCATAGGCCTCTTGAAAAGAAGCATATATTCAGAAGCATTAATGAAACGTATGTAACTTTTTGGCTTGAAAAATTGGTGCATTAAGTACATCAGAGAGGAAATGGAAATGTAATGATTCATATTTTAACCTATTCTAAATTAAACTTAGAACATGAACTCTTGACTCAAGTTTATGAATTATTTTGTAGTAGTGAATGTGAATACACATTATCAGTGTTGAACAACTCAGCCCATCAGGTTCTGAAGTTGAAGTTCCTGTGACATTAGTGGGTGCAGTATTTAATCAAGGCAATAAGTATGTGCACACATTCACGCATGGATGCACATGTCCAGATTCATTCTCTGTGGGATGATGCATACCACTAAATTGCAGTCTTTTATTCTTAAATGCAAATGTGTAGCAGCTGGCCCCATAGATATCATAAATGAGCAAAGAGAGAGCTTCTAACAGAATTTAGGAAGCAAGTAAATGCAAAACTTAATGGAACTACATTAACAACGATACAAGATAAAGTTACGAATAAGTTTCTTAAAAACCTAAGCAGAAATATATAGCCATGACAAAATAATTACAATGTAGGTCGATATCTGCCTTGCTTTAATATCTATCTTATACATTACAAAAATGGAAATATTCCAGCAATACCAGAATTATACAAATGCATGAAAATGAACATTCAAAATAAGAAACTGCAATTTCTGCTATGGTCTGTGCATGAAAGAGTGAAACGGTGCAAAGAATTTACTGACCAAACACCTAGCACTTATCTTGAAAGACCCTGAACATTAAGATTGCATTCAGGTCTGCAGTCATTCACTATCTTTGTAAAAACCTTCAACCTTAGAAGCTCAGCTAAAAAGCATCTGGATCAAACAGGGAACTCACTCCTTCTGACAGTCCCAAACTTAATTTCCTTTATAATGAGAAAAACTGTCACAAACTTACTCAGCACATTTGAAATTCTGTGTTTCTCTCTGCCTTAATGCCATGATATAAGATATCTAGAGCAAACATGTTTTTAAAAGGCTGTGCAAGAGAAACACTTCTTGAACCACCTGGAACCCACCCTGAGGTATTATGAAAAGCTCACTTTGCTCCTGTGCGCCAAGATGCACCCTATGAATTTAAGGTTAGTCCTTCAGGACCTAGTCTGATTCTTCTTCCTCCTGCTTCCACCAATCTGCCTCATTTTGCAAAGAACCTTTGACACTTTGATATTTCAGTCATGCCCACCAAAAGCCTGGCATAGCTTCTGTCTAAACCTTCTTAGTTGTTGTTAAGGAGAAAGGTGGAGATATAAATAAGGATGTGATTGAGCAAAGTAATTGTTGATCACAAAAAAACTACCAGGCAGAAAACAAAAGTTTAAAGGGAGGAATCTACTTTTAAAACATATTTAATTACCATCAGTTAGATGAAGAGCATGTTTCTATCCACCTTATTTTATGTCTTCCTGTACACTGACTGATTTACCCGGTTTAAAAATCTAAGTAAAATAAATTGATGCAGTCCATTACTTCACTGAGAGCAGAACAAGCTGAGCAACCATTTTGGATGGAAACAGTTTTAGATTTAGACTGCCAAAATTTATATGCTTTAATACAAACTAGAAAGGATCAAGAAGCAAAAACTAGAGTGTTTTTATTTTTGCAAGCAGTAGGCCATGATAGAAGCAGAAAAGGGCAATTTCTGTAACTTCTGTTAGATGACAGTGACCTGTAGAGTTGACAGTTTAGGCATGTCTTAGGCATGTTTAGTGAAACCTCATCTACAAAACCAAGTGTGTATATGGATTATTTGCCACATTTGCCTTTGTTTTTAGGCAAGTACAGAATTGCCAGGTGATAGACCAATTTCTGTATCAGCTTAAAAACAGTAGCAACAATATGTAGATTGTTTCAGACTGTGAAATCACAGTGGGTGATGGGATTAATTAAATGAATTCTAGAGAATAAGCACTAGTAGATCAGAATTTCTATGAGACATTTGACAAGGCATGGAGTGCCTAAATCCTACATCTGAACAAGGAGAGCATTGTATGATCTTTGTGCACACTTTGAGCACTTGAAGCTGACTCCCAGCCAGCCAATTCTCAACCTGTGTACTAGACACTTGAAATATTATGTGCACTATGCAAGACATGGTGAGAAGTAATACTTTCTACATCAGTGCATCATTAGTCATTAATGTTAATAGCCTATCCCAAATCTAGAAAGTATCTACCAAGTCCAGTAAGAAAGCAGACATTCTGCCTGATGAGTGGGGCAGATGTATGTCCAGGACAGGAGAATTCAAAGGGCTGACAGTGAGCACCACTAAAGACTCATCAGCTAGTCCAAGGTTGCCGGCTCAAGTAGATTATGGCAATACAAGGAACACACTGGTCAGTGCCTATCCAAACTTACCTCTGCAAGGAGGCCAGAAATCAGGAAGTCACTGGGAATCTTTCCCTCCATGACTGCACATGACACTATTAAAGAGCATTATTTCAGACCATGCCCTTGTTTCAAGATAGTTACATTTAATACTGCTAAATAAAGCAAGGTCAGAGAGCAAGCCAAAGCATGGGACCACTGGCTGTTCACTCCTTTTAGTTGTTAACACACTTCCTGACTCCAAGACAATAATTTCCAAAATTATGTGTAAGGCAGAATGAGGTTTGTCTCCTTTTAGATTACAGTCTTCTGCACTGCCCCAGCGGATTCTGCAGCCTCAAGACTCCCACATAGCCTCCCACTATACACCAGAAAATGCTATGGGGTAGGTGAACATCACTCTGTGGTGCTGCAAAAAAGCAGTCACATTCATGTCAGGCATTCAGGACTGAAAATACCCACGCTAGACACAACACACAGTAAGTCTGCTTTAGGGGCACGTGGACACCACATGGGGCCTATGGAAGGACAGGGAAAAATCTCAATATACCATTAATTCAGCCGTTCAAGACCACTTGCACACAAGACCTAACAATGGTCCATGGCCCTGTTATATTAAAAGGGCAAAGTAGTTCATAAGTTTCGAGATTAACTCCAGCAGTATTCCAGGGTGCAACAAACTGGGAAACAGCAATGTGGAAGTACGTACAACCCCAAAACAAAATAGAAACCAAACTCCCAATTAAAAAACAGCAAAAAATACAAATATGTAGAATGGGAAGTTTCAATGAATATATAGCAGGTAAAAATCAACAGATATTAAAAATAAAAATGGGAGGCAGGTAAAATTCTAAATAATATGAACTTAGATTAATTTAACTGTCCTTGAAATTAAAAAAGAACAATCAGTAAGTATTTGCTCTAAATGTTATTGACAATGAAGTAGAAGTTATTAGCTTAATGTTTGAAATTATTTTATTGGACTACTAATCCATCTTTTGACAGATGTTTCTTCTTCCACAGGTACAGGAAGAACATATTCTTTGGTTCAGTTTCCAACTAATTCAGTTCAATAGCAACTTCATTCAAAGCTTGAAAATCAAATAAGAGCAGAAAAAGGAGGGAAAGCTTATTTTCTGTTTCAATCTGAGAATATAATAAGGTATGTAATAGTGAGGTCTCAGAGACTTCTGAAACCTTGAAGGAACTGGCAGTGACATTTGCTTTAAATTGTTTGAATCAGGGTTTTTTTGTGTGTGTGTGTCTGCGGTCAAAATATAATTCGACATGGTGTTGGGAACCTATTCCTGTCAGATGTTATCTTCCTTGTGATTTTTCACTAGATGAACTGATGGTGTTTTGAGGTGCTTCAGGGCCTCTTGAACCATGCTCACCTTGTGACTGAGGGTTTGTGGGTCTGATTTTACACTTAGATGGCAACTCTTTGCCTGCATCCCTGATGAAAAAATGCATAGGAAGCAGCAGCAGCAGGGCTTTCCTGGCCAAAAAAGGGCTGCCAGATTATCTCTTTCTTGGCCTTCAACCAGTGCTGGCAGGCTGTTGAGTGGTATTCTATCAGGTAACAATTACTCTCTGATATCACCTCAAGCTTGTGATGCCTTTTTCCATCTCATCTCTTTTACAAGTTGGAAAAGTGGAGATGAGAAGCAGTAGTTGACTCAGGTTTAGAAAAGAAATCCATCCAGCACCACCGCAGCAGCTTCTGAGAGCTCTTAGTTCATCTGAGAGACTAAAGCAGCAGGAGGATGGCTAGTACTATTCTTGTGAAGTACTTAAAAGTAGCAAAAAAATGAAAGAAATCCCATCCTTCCTGAGGTCTGCTAAGTCGGAAAGATTACCAGGAAGTTTTGCAGCTGGAGTCCTGGTAGCAAAAGGAAAGATCAGGATTGATTTTGTGTGAGGCAGTCAGTTTCTCTGATGACAAATTATAAATACTTTTTACCATTTTGCATGGAAAAGCTGGTGATAATAAAGATGATATGGGAATGAGAGCTTCTCCATGTAGTGCAATACCATCTATTACTCTTCTGGAGCTACAACAACACTGTGTGTATGTAAGTGTGCATTCTCAGGCTGTACTCAGCTTTCTCCATACTGGAATGGGTGTTACTCTGTAACTCATGTGAGCAGGATGTGGCAAAAGATTTCTCCTAGACCAGACATGGCACAAGTGAGAAAATGAGACTGTCTCATCCTCACTGATCAACTTCATAACTCTGTTCTGTAGGATGATCAGATTCTCCATATAACTTCCCAATATCTGCTCAGACTATTACCTGTGTGTGCCTGTGTGGACCCACTGATGTAAAATGCCTGTTATTACTGTTTGTATAGAAGATGCATCACACAAAAAAATGGAATTATGCCTGATCACTACTTCCTGCTTCATTTAATTGTGAGGCTGTTTGCCCTGCAGGTTTGCAGTGCATGGGAACTGGGATGACCAGGCCTTTGTCAGCACTCCTTGTATCTCTGCAGCATGATGCCGCCTGATGAAAATTTCTTTTTATAGCATTATTTTAGAGTACTTTCTAATATCTTTAATAGTAATAGAGTGCCTAGATACCAGCTGTCTAAAAATACCTATGATGGTCTGATAGACTGATTAGGCACAAAAAGTGAAGTCATGAAGAAAGAACTGAAACACAAAGTAAAAGATTTGGAAAATGCTAAAGCAAATCAAATATTCCAGAAACTGCAGCTTGATATGAAAAGCTTGAGGTAAAATCCAGAAAGTACATGGAAAAATGAAGAAAAATTTTTAAAAGAACAAAATTATGTTAAATAATGAAGAGCTCAGAATGTAAGTAGGGAGATGTGGAAAAGTGGTAAAAAATTAAGCCGCTGCATGTGCATTTTAAATGCAGTATGGAGAGACTATAAACATAACAACTATAATTTTGTAGTTCTGTCTTCTCCAGTAATGTTTAACTATTTACTGAAATACAGGCCAGAACTGGATGTTTTCTGGAATTTTTGCATTCCTGCATTTGACATGCTGATGCTTATGGTACTTATATTCTTCAAAGACTGAATAACATGTATTCTTTTTGCTCAGTAATAAAGTAACACCAAGAAACAGCAAAAAATTATGCATATAATTTAAATTATTTTCAATCTTCTTTAAAGAGGAGACACTAGTTGATCAACTGGCAATTTTCATAAAATCTATGATACCTTGCTGCTCTTTATATTAAATATAAGATTCCATTAGAACATAAAAGATACAGTTTACATACACACACACAGAGTCTTCTGATCTGTATTCAAAACAGATTTGCTAGTCTTCATAACATGATCATAACACGTGCTGTATCCACACTCTTCAGAGCTTGAAATGAATGACTTCATCATATTAATTTTTAAAATGCTCAGGAGCTTGCCAGTAAATAGACTGTCTGTGATCTCTACAGCTGGTGGAACGTCCCTTCAGTCAATAGCTGACTGCTTCTTATTTGCTTGTGGTATAGGTTGGCAGATCCATCTCTATTAGCAGGCAAATCTCTAAAAGTTGCTTTGCTCATTTATTAGTTCTACATAGTGGTCTTTAAGACCACATTTATAACCTTTCTTCTTAACTCTGTATCTGACTGAATGTCTGTTTTCATTGTACTGATGCCACCTGCAAACTCCAGAAGAATCCCTGTCCCCTTCCATTATTTCTTTTACTCTGGATTGTACAAAGTCCAAAACTTCCGTGTAAAGGACACAAGCCATCATTTGACAGTCTAGCTGAGGGGAAAGAGAATGAGAAAGATAAATACATCATTTTGTCTTCTACTCAGGGTTGTTCATGGATACCAAGAAAAGGAAACAAGCAACTCCTTGATGGAAGAAAATGTTGTGCACAATCACTGAAAATCAGGGTCATCTGCTGATGATAAGAAGCCTTCAGACAACTTTGCAGTAGTTAGCTAGAATTCCAACTTTACAGCATTTAACCAGAAATCTTTTCCTTTCTTAAAACCATTGCAGATAAGAGACGACAAGGAGACTTCAGAATGTAATCAAATATGAGAAATATGCTTGTATAAGATAAATAAAATAGGTAAGAGTAATTGCACCTGTTTACATGAAGAAGCCTATAGGATGACTTTAAATCCCTGTACATAGTGAACTTATTAGGGCTCTTGGAAGTTTCTAAAGCATTTGGGGACAGATTGTAAGGAAGTGTTTCTTTAAATCAGGATGCATTTGTTAGCTAACATGGGAACTCAACTCCGCTGGCAGCTGTTTAAAGAGAGACTTTGTTCACTGTACAGCTAGAGGTCTTCTAAGAAGAGTGAAAACCTGCACCTGTGATTTACCTTCTACAAGGCAGTACACATTTCAGGATCCTCCACAGAAATTCAAGTTGGGAATGCACTGTAAAGGTTTCTCCTAGGGGGATGCTAGTTGCCCACTGAACTTTAATGATTGCTCATGGGTTAAAACTAGAGAGGTATATGAACTCTCGGAAAAAATTGAATCGAATTATCAAGACTCCTGCAGATAAAAGACCTCCTACTTATCTCTGATAGAGATCGTGCCTTGTTGTTTCATAGCTTTAAATTTTTCCCTCTTTAATGATGAGCTAATTATCATTCCACCAACTCTGACAAAGCCACCATTTTTCAAAGTAAAATTCCATACAAGATGTGGAGGAAAAAAGAAAACATTTAAAAGAAGACTATTAATAAGATGAAATTGCACGTGAATTTTGAGAGCATGATTCTTACTCACTTGGAGTTCTAGTTTAATTTAGCATCACTACACTTCAACAGAAATTTAAGCACATCTTAATCAGACCTGAAAAATACACAATTATTTTTTAAATACTATGTACAGGACATTATGCCTGATAAACTGGTGGACAAACTATAATGTGTGTAAGTATAAATATATGTATGTATATATGCATCTACACACAAATACATGCACACCTGGCGGTATTTAAAAGACATGTAGATGTGGCACTTAGGGACATCGTTTAGTGGTAGACTTGGCAGTGTTAGGTTTACCGTTGGATTCAATGATCTCAAAAGTCTTTTCCAATGTAAATGATTCCATGATTCTATGATTCTAAGAGATGCAGATGACACCACCCTGAGGACACCAGGTGATGCGCTGGTGTGCAGGACTGCCATCCAGATGGACCCAGACAGGCTGGAGCAATGAATGGGCCAACAGGACCCTTACGAAATTCAGCAAGGGCAAAGTCCTGCACCTGTAAAGAAACAAGCCCCTGCAACGATACAGCCTGGGGACTGCTGGGCTGGAGCAGCTCTGTGGAAGAGGCCATGGGGGTGCTGGTGGGCAGTGAGCTGAACATGAGCCAACAGCACCTGGGCAGCAGAGAGGACCACCAGCCTCCTGGGCTGCATTAGCAGGGGCATGGCCAGTCAGTCAAGAGAAGGGATTATCCCCCTCTATGCAACATTCAGGTAACATCCAAAACGTTGCCCCCAGCTTTGGTCCCCCCACTACAACAAAGATACAAGTCTAGGGGAGAGTGACCAAGCTGGTAGGGACTGGATCACTAACCCTATGAGGAGAGGCTGCATGACCAGGGCTCATTCATCCTGGAGAATTTTTTACTCTGTGGGACTTAATAGCATCCCCCCAGGATCTTCAGGGAGGGCATTGAGAAGATGGAGCCAGGGTCTTCATGGTGGTGCATGGATGAAAGACAATGGGTATAAACTCAGAGGTCCAGACTGGATGTAAAGAGGAATGTTTTCCCCATGAGGAAAGTCCATCAGGTCACCCAGAGAGGTTGGACAGGCTCCATTCTTGGAGGTTTTCAAGACCAGACTGGGTAAAGACCTGAGCAATCTGGACTGATCTCACAGCTACCTCTGCTTTCTTAGCAGGAGGTTGGACTTGAGACCTTCACAAGGCCCTTCCCACATGAGTTATGCAATGATGCTATAATATACTATTTATTTATGCTATATATCTGTATGTATATTGATACTAGATATGTTAGAGAAACTAATAGACTAGACTAGATGGGCTGTACTAGTAGAATACGATAAATTATGTATAGAATTTAATTGCAGGGACAATGTAGGAAATGTTCTTAAGCTACGCTGCTTTCCCTATATCACAGTTTCTACAGGTGCTTGGGCTTGAGAGTAATTTTATATATTCAAATCGTTTACTGAAATCAATAGGACTTCACAAAAAATGAAAATAGGCACTTGAGGGCATATTGCTAGTCTGGGATGCATTCGTGTGCTTGGTTCCACAGAAATTATTTCTGAGAATAAGAACAGCAGGATGGAGTTCAATGTCTGCATACTGGAAAAATTGAAAAAAAACCCACCAAACTAATAAGGACTATGAAGAGTGCTTACTTCATCAAATGTTAAGATTTTAAGTATATGGAAACAGAATTTTTGTACTCTGACTGGAATGCTTATCAAGATGCACAAGACAAAGACGGTCTTCTGGGTCAGTTAATCTTCTGTGGTGATAACTGTCTCGTAATCCTTTTTCATAAACTTATAAAACACGTGTTAAGAGTATTGTATTTGAAATTTTACATGTGGAATTTTAAAATATCTCTAATAGAAAATCAAACCTGATTTGCTTTAGCTGCATAAGCAAAACTGAATTTCCATTTTCTTCAAAGAACAATATCAATAAATAGGCAGCCAAGCAATACTTAGTAGGAAATGGCATAATTTTTTAAATATCCATGCAGATATAAATAGAATAAATTAAACATTCTCAGTTCTCATATTTCAGCAGTTCATTTAAACATTATTAACAGGTCCAATAATTTAAAAATCTACCTCAGTAGGAAAAAAAACCCTCCAGGTGATTTTTTTGAGGCAGAATGCTGTTCTGTTCACCTCTGCATTTTACTTTTCATTGCTTTTCTATGATCTAGTTTATATTCCTTATAGTTTATGTCCAATGGCTGAGATACTGGAGCTAGCCAGAAGGTGGCTGCAAGAAGTATTTAAATTAACATATATAGCTATGTGTATAAAATCAATTACAAAATTTATTGATGGAAGGTATTTTTAAACAACAAAAAGCAGAGTACATAGTATAATCAGATTTAGCAGGGAAAAAAACCCTCTTGCTTGTCAAATATATATATATATATATATAACTATGGATTCAGTCTTATGACAACAGGACAAAGCCTTACTCACAGGAATAGTGCTGCATTATTTAATTGGGATTACTGACATGAGCAAGAACCTGATGGATTATGCTTTCGCTTTGCGGAAAGAAAAAGGTTTCTTATACATCATATAGATTTTTGTAATGAAAATACAGAAAATATTTATTCAGAAATGCAATAAAGGTATTACAATCTAGCTTGTACCCATCTTATTGATTTAAAAATAATCTAATTTACACATTGTTACAGGCAAGCAAAACTTTCTAGAAGGCATAGTCTATAATAGATGGTGCCTCATGAAGGCAATGCCGCCTTTGCTACAGAAACCTAAAATGACATTAAAGTAAATACTAAAACCATAGTTGGCCAGAAATTGATCTTAGAAGTCTGGTCCTACTCTGTGGTCTCTGTGGTTCAGAAAACACGTTTAACCTTGGAAATATGAACATATAGATCACTTTCAGAAATTCTCATCTTTTTAAAGACTTCTTCTTGCAAGCTTTTAGCTATAGCTTGGCGTGCTTCCCTTTTCCAAAAGAGACTATGCAATCCACTTACTTGAAACAAGAATTTCATCAAATTAAAGTTAGATTTGGAATGTCACCTAGACTTTTGTGTGTTATCCCTTTTAAAGTGTGTTAAACAGCACAAACTTTAAAGATTCTTGTGCTTGTTCTTTTTCCTGTGGCTTGTCCCCTGGTATATTATACTTGGGTTATGTTCCACAAACACTTACACGTAGTGTTTGTTTATTTAAGTGATCTTGAACTGAAGAGTAGACCCAGTGTAGATAGTGTTTCTTCCACCCCACAGAAGTTTGAAAAATCTGAACATTTTTAAAATAAAATTTAAATTCATCACTTTCTTCTTTGAAGTAAGCAAGAGGTCAGTCAGAGACTACACATAAAAGCAGAAAAGGAAAAGGGTGAGGCAGAAAGGCAGGATCCAGCAAAGCCATCTAAAGAAGACACCAAGGACAGGAAGAATCAATCCCCTTTACTGGGATGGCAAGCATGGATTGTCTGTCTTAGTGTAATCAGTAGCTTAATTTTCCGTGACAGGAGTGAAGTCTGCACTCCAAGGTTACCAAGGTTGAAGCACATCCCCTGCACTTTGAGTAAGGCACATGACAGGAGCAGACCAGCTCCAGCTGGAGGTGCTGTGGGGGCTCCTGAGCCAGTACTTAATAAAACCAAGAAATTAAGTTCTATACTAAGAGCCTGTCAAAGCTGACACAAATGGGCATCCTGAACAAATAGTTTGTGATAGTTTTGCATAAGGATGTGCTTTCTGCTGGTTAACGGCAGTTAAAGATTTAAATCTGCTAAGTTACAGCACTAATCATGCTACTGGGAAAAAAACCATCCATGAGGTATGTTCACAACAGCATGACTGTTCTTCGGAATTTTGTCACACTTATGGGGTTTTTGGCTGTCCAGCATCCTTTACGGTGATGTGCTTATTTTATCTGTCTATAGATCATGTCAGAGAGAAATCAAGCTTAAGGTGACCACTGGCTGTGATGCGGCTACAATACATGAATGTAGCCAAATGTAATTGATAAATAAGCATCATGCCAGAACACTACTGATTTTCATCAGTGGTAGCCTTAATCTACTAACAGTCTCAGCACATCCACTGAGCCATTGAGTGTGTACAATATATCTTTTCAGTCAGAAGCAATGATGTCCCATTGATGCTCTCTATTCCTCTATTGAGAACAGTGAGGAAAAGGCAATGTCAGTGTTTTAGGAGTTTCCCGTGGAGAATTTCTGTCTCAGGTTCTGCTGATGTAGAGATCCCATCCACTTCCCCATCATTTTTATTACAAAGTATTTCTTAGGTTGCCTACCTTTGAGGTTTTACTGGACACAAATGATGACCTTTCTGCCAGTGAAACCCAGCTACAAGTGGAATTTTAGAGTGTATGTAAAATAATGGATACTGGCACCTCCAAAATTCAGGTTTATTTGAAATAATATTATTTTCCCCTGAGTCACTTAAGAGTACTACTAAGTGCTTGAAAACTGCAAGGTAATTATCTGTCACCTATCTGACATGCCACAGTATGCGGTAGAAAGCTAGAGACCACTCTCTCTCAACAGGTGTAAAACAGCTGCCTGTAGTCCAGTTGGTTAGCTAGTACTTAAGATCTGTTTCAAATCAGAGGAGAAACTGATTTGTGCAGTCAGGAACACACTTTGGGTGACTACAACTTTTTTTCCTTTTTTTTCTTTTACAAAATATTTCCTATGCCCCTGGACAGAGATGGAATAAACAACAAAAGGCAGTTTTCATTCTTCAGAAGTTCATGCTGTCTTTCTAGCCAGATATCTGCCAAAAAGAAGCTTTTCTCATTGTTTCCTCCTTCAGCTAAACTCACTTTTTCTATCTTTTCAATCCTTTACCCTTGAGACTTTCCATACAGCTTGGCAATTTCTTTGCCATAGCATTTGTTATCTGGTCCAGAAACAGCTTTATTTTTCCAGAGTTCTTGTTCCAGCCTCTTTATGAAGACCAGTGCCTCTATCAATACCTTCTATTCTTTCAGCTATCTCCAAATAGGAAGACATTTAATTATTCCTTCATATAACCTGAAAGAGAGTGTGAAGGACTGAAAGAGTTCATGTCTCAAACACTGTGGTGGGGCAAGTTCTGCTTAACGACTGCATAACAAGGAACTCTGCCTAGCAAGGAACCACAGGTGAAAAGAAGCCCATCAGCACCCATCAGCAACAGGAGGGGGAGGCCAGTGCTGGAGTGTGCACAGCTCCATATTCTGATGTGCTGTTCTGATATGATGAACAGGGCAGCTCACCATGCAGGGAAGACGAAGTTACTCCCCAAACAACCCCCAAGCCCAAAGGCTCACAAACTCCTCATCACACCTAATTAGCCTAATGAGTTCGAGGGCCCACCCGAAGGAGGGGCAAGGATGATAAAAGGACACAAACTGAAGCCCCATAGGTGCAAGCTCATTGGAACTGGACCTCTTGGCTGACTGAACCAATGCTGGACCCAGGATCGGTGATATCTTTCTCTTTTCCTTTTTCTCTCTATGTCTTGTTCTCTCTTTTGTTTTCCACAATCCCTACACCTCATCCCTTTAAGACATAAAACTGTTGACCAAGTCCGGGACTAGGTGATAGAGGGAACTAACACTTAAGGGTTAATAACAGAAGGATAGCAAAGTGCTTAGCTTAGGCCATATATCTTTGAGAAAGCAATGGATTGTGCAAATAAGGGTTAACAAAAGGACAGGAGGTGTTGCACTCCCTAGATAAGGGAAGTAAGCCAGTTACAAAAGAACTTGTGGCCAATGACTCAGCTAAAGTGCTTTAGGTTAAAAGTTCACTATGAAGAAGACATATGGCCTTCATCCCTAAGACCCCAAACTACAACCACTAGGAGAGACTGCGCATGTGCAACTGGGAGAAGGCAAAGGTGGAGAATATGGAGATGACTTCTCAGAACTCATTATAATAAAGACCACGTTTTTGGGGAAAAGTCATTAATATGTATAGGCGTTTTCCAAATTATGATGAATATGTAACACTTTGCTGCTTAAGAACAAGGCATCTGCTGCGGTCGGGCACGCATGATTGTGATGGGGCGACCCCCTGTGCTGCCCAGAGCAGAATAAAAATATCAACTTTCTAACTTTGCAAGTTATAGAGTTCTTATTCTGCGTGTCATAGGAGTGGATGCAGCCACCCCTGGGCTCCTCTCTGAGAAGGAGTCTAGAAATCAAGGGGGTCTGCTCTGAACCCTGTGACTCAATGGGAGGGATGTCATTACTGTCTTCTCTGAATTGATTCCCAAATAAGCAAGGCCTGTAGTATATGTTTGGTGATGTATGGTTAGCACATGTTACACAGTTTTCTGACATAGTTTCATGCCAATTTTTGTTGTGAGCAAATAGAAGTTGAGTTTTGTGAGTTAAAGGATCCCTGGTGTCGTTTCACCTTAATCCTGACCTGGGAATCAGCAAACCTGAGTCATCATTCTGAGAAATTGGGACAGGACAGAGTTGATCTAGCACGCTATCATCTTCAGTGAAGTGTGGTTGTTGATAGCTTAAATACATTATTAGCAATCAAAAATACCACCAAATGTAGTGTGGGAACAGTACTGTCAGCTCCATTTTTTTAACTAGAAAGCAGAATAAAATACTTGGGGTTTTATTATTATTATTCTTTAGTCCTCATAACAGAAACTATGTAGGTAAGATACTGGCCTTTTGGTATATTTGGTAAAATGGGTACTTATATTATAATAATGTTAATAAATAACAACATTCAGTCCATACCTGAATTCTATGATATCAGCAGCCACCTAATTCCAATGGCCAAATATCACTTCAATTAAATAATTTATTAAATAACTAGGGGATTGATTACATTATCCAAGTGTGCTTTCATACCAGTAATAATTCAGCAATTTTAACAGGAAGAGAAAGGAGGAGAAGAGAGGAAAAAACATAAATAATCATTTTCTCCCAGGAAGCCTGCTTTCTTTTCCTCTTGGGGTCACAGAGTAAGGTATGTCTGTTTCTGAATGAATGTTTGAGGATCTACTCTCATACGACAAGGTTATTACTGGTAGACAAGGCTAGATGCACCTTGTGTGTCAGATAGCTAGTTCACAGCAATTTCTTTGTGCTTAATTATAGGTGTCAATTCTTGAGAAATTAGTTTTCTTTCTTTCACATGAATGATGCCCACATATTTACTCTCAGCTTAATACCAATGGTTGGAAACTCAGACCGGGTGGCATCCACGGACCACACAATACAGATTCACTCAGAAGAGCATCAGGTTCTGGCTATTGGTGTTGGCATACAAAATATATTTCTGGGAAAAGTTTTTTCAAAAAGTTGGTGTAATTATGCATTGCAGAATAGCAGGACTTGAAGACCATGCTTATTAATATGCGTAAACCTCCAGTACATACAATTCAGGCAATTTGATTGTCAGAGCCTGTGTCAACACAATGTATCGTTTACTTGGCTCTCCACAAGGAGTGTGAAGTATGTAGAGCAGCTATATCTTCCATAGAATGCAACAATGGTCTTGGATTTTTCCAGCGTATGGATAATTCTCTATAGTTACTTTAAATTTTTTATCCTCATAATTTTTTCTTACAAAAATATTTGCTTTCCTTTAAATCGTTTTTTAATGTTAAGAATGTACTTTTCAGCTAAACATTTTGATATTCTATGTGAAAATTCATAACAAAATGGTACTATGAAATGTAAACACAGTGACATTTTGAAAATGTTTTATTGGAATCAATTTTTAGAAACAAAACATTTCGCTATCTTCAGTAAACTCTTTCTGGCATAATTTTTTTGGCATGTCAGCATTGTCGTATTTCAAGATAAACAAAGTCTTTCCGAAGACTAAGAGCACTTTATGGGGCATGAATCCTATTTTTCACACAGCTCTACCTTTTCTCTTTAGAGAACTTTGTGGCAATCAAGTCCTCCTGAAAGTTTTCCATCTTTTTCTTCCCTGTCTCTGTGTTTCTCCAGCAACCAGCAGTTTGTTACAGTTATGGCCAGAACTGTTGCTTTAGATTCTGATCATAAAACCTCTAACCTCTGTGAAGGTCTGAAAAATCAGTCTCTTACAGGGGTAAGACGACTGAACATCCCCAAATGTACCATTTTATACATACAAGTAATTCTGTGCTTTTAGTGAGTTCCATCACAGTAGATTGGTTTACTTATCTCAGTAAAGGTGCATGTATATGTATTTCCAGGACTTCAGCTGTTGCACAGATAAAATGTCCAAGCTTGTAACTAAGAAATGAGATGAATAGGAGCTGTTTTGATGATGTTTATAAAGTTTGTAATTTATTATAGCATTGCACTGTCTTAGTTTATATATTTTCTGCATTTTTATGTGTATATGGTCTGTATTTTTATATTTTTTGTAATTGCATTTGCATAGGAGTGTACTGGCAAAATGCTTAATGAAGACACAGGAAAACATAAAAAACACCACCACCTCCACCAAAAATCTCACTAGCAAGAGAAAAAAATCTGTCCCCCTCAGGATTTACTTCCATGGGAGTTCAACAGTCTTTATCACTTAGCAAGGTGAATGAAAGGTTCTGTGGTTCTATTTAGTCACTTCACAGGAAGTGAAGCTGTTATTTGAGTTAATATACTATATAATATAACTCTAACCTAGAAATGGTGAATGTTTAGGCTGTAAATTTGTCCTAGTCAGGATTTGATGTTATTTGGAATAGAAGGAGGATATTATTTAAAGAACTACCAGGGCTCAATAAACACTAGGGTATATTATTTTTAAATTGATATGTAAGCCCAACCTGTTATTGAAAGCAACAGAAGTTAGAAATTTTATGATTATATTGTATGAAACTTATTATAATAACACAGTTTATCCTTTAGCTCAATCAGCAATAAGATATTGTCATTAAGCACCAAAAGAAATACACTGCTCATATCAAAATAAGGGTTATAAAACATAAAAGATTCTTATTAGTAGAGCTTATAGGCATATTATTAGAACAGGGCATATTATCAAAGTAAAGGAGTATTTGGAAGAAAAATTGTCACAAAAGATGGTATTTGCCACATATTTAGATCTCTTCAGTGTTGACTGTGCTGCTTTGGATGAATTACTGCAGAGCTAATGTATTAATTTGGCTGGTCTGAATACGGTTTAAAGCCTTGTTTTTTGTCATATTTCTTTTATTATTTCTGGTATTCTAATAGACTTTATCATGTCATTCTAAGTTTTTTAAAAAAGCAAGAGCTTAAGAGCAAGCCTAAGTTTTAAACTTAATCTTAATGAATTCTAGGCTGTTCCTTTAAAAAACAAACAGACAAAAAAAAACAAAAGCGAAGTTTATTTCTGTTCCTCATCTGAAAAACATTGGGGTATTTCCTTTTCTATATAAACTGCAGGAAGTTACAGTTTCTTGGAAATATTGACTATTTGTATAATGATCCACATGTTTGAACCCTTATGGTCACAAGTGTCAAATAGAGGCGTCAACATCTTGAATTCCAGCCCAAACTCACCTCCATAAAACCATGCTGCCTGTTGCTCTAATTAGGGAAGGTAAGACAGAAATAAGTATTTTGCTGTTTACAATAATTTGCCTGAAAAAGTTCATTTCACTGAAGCAAGCAACAAGACAAGAGTCTTAAATTAAAATACACTATTACTATGCTAAGATAAAGACTTTAGAGGCCTCCCCTAGCATTTAACACCGTAATATGTCTTTCTCAGAAAAAAAATAAAATTGAATGACAGTGAATTTTGAGCATATGCTATATGTCGAAACCCAGAGAATTTAAGTTCTCTGAAATACAGTGTTCACCTTATGGAGGAGTCACATGTGGCTGTACTGATAGAACACTACTTCATCAGTATGTGCTGTCACTTGCTTCTTTTAAATCGGATGCTCCAGTTGAATGATGAGTGAAAAAGGCAAATGACCATTAAAAAAACAAAACGCACACCCCGTTATGGATGCACAACTAACCAAATCCAACAGGTGTTAAAACTCAGATTTATTTTTCAGCAAAAGTTAGTTAGAAGTCCAGTAACATTTTATAAAACGACAGGCTCAATGATGTGAAAAGAATTAATCCTACACAGCCGATTTAAGAATCCCCAAGATTTAAAGTGATGGCTCAAAATGCACATATCACTCCCCTAAAAGCTGAGGGCTCTGTCCCTTGAGGAGTTACCTCGGGCAGTGCCCCGACCTGAGGGGGAGTCCCCGACTGCAGACCCGCTGCTCCGAGGAGGAGGACTGATTCCCACATGGCCTCTGGTGGGACCCTGTTTGTACCCCTGTCGAATCTGACCAGTGGTCATTTAATTCTATTGGCCAGGAGGGTCACCTTGGTGTACCTGGTGCATCTTGATTGGCCAGTTCAAATTTCAACCTGCAGTCTCCAAGGTTTCCTTCCCCTTCTCCCTTCCTGGAGAAGCTTTGTTTCCTGCTGGCAGGATGGCGGGGGGAATGTACTGTCCACTCCCTCCCCCCCAAAAAAATCCTGTGTGCTATTAGTGTGGAAGAGAAAACAATCCCTGCCTCCAAACTTCTGCAAGTTTTTCCACCTGGGCTGAGTTAGGACTATGAGCAGATGCATCTTTTCAGAGTATCTGAGGTGATGTTGATATGACGAGCTCTGTGAGAAAATGAAATAGATTTAAAAAGCATGCTTGTTTAATCTGTGTGTTCTCATTGTTTAAATTAATTCAACATTCTTGCAAATGAAAGAGCACTATCCTTGGATGTAAAGCAGATTCTATTTGCATTCCTTGCACTGCAATCTTGTTGACACATACTGGGTATCTGTTTCCAGAATGGGCAAAGTCAGTGACCCATACTCCTTAGTAAATGAAGTTCAAGCTTTCTATTGCATTCTTAAAAATGAATATATTTCAGTCCTGACCTTCATCGCTTGCTCTGATCCCAGCCCTGAGCCTTTTCTAACCAGAGACTGCCAGTCGTAAATAATGTGCTACATTTTGTAATGGTTTTTCACTGTGAAAAGGATATCACATAGAAATTGAATGAGATCACTGGCTGTATTTCTACTTGTGGTTGACAGAAACATAACTCTCAAATCTGAAAGGTGCTTTACATGCTTTACACCCAAGACACCCAGGTCAAGCACTAACACAGCTATTACAAATACAGATTCTTCAAATAGATACAATGTTTTTTCAACTCATGTTAAGAAATTGAGTAATGGAAAAGTTAAATAATACAACCTTTGTTAGTATAATTCATAGAGAAAAGGTCAAAAGAAAGTACCTAGCTAAGCCCTAGATGCTTCTCTAGAGTAGTAAGTCTCAAAGAGACCTTCTGTGTTATCTTTATGCCATAGTCTTAAGAAACTGGAATAGTATTCTCTGTTTCAATGACAACATAAGATGGTTTTGTAAGTTTGCGATCTTTCTCTTATTCAGTCAAAGGCTTCAAAAGCTTTACTGTTGGGTCATCCCATGAATCACTTAACCTTGATCCAATAACTAGTGCAAAACAAGAATATCTGTATTCTTATACACATATGTGTAACTGCAGGAATGTGTGCATGTTCATGTATGTATATGCATTTTATAAAGGTGAAATACTGAGTTAATGAGACACACAGCTGTTCAGCAAATGAGTTTCTGTATGTTTCCCCAGTATTTAATTCTGCTTCAGATTTAGATATACACAGATACCTTTTAGAAGTTTAATAACTGTACAATTTATTCTACTGAACACATAGTAAGCATTTAAAATAATGAGATGAGATTCAAGACATTTGCAAATTTATTTTTATTTGATAAGGGCTCCTCTGGAAAAGACTCTGCTTTAACATCAGGCTAGTCAGAAGCTTAGGAAATACAAACACTCGTCAGATAACATTCTGAATTTGTATCCATATTAAAAAAAAAAGCTTCAAATTTTCTGTAGCCATGGACATTATGGAATTTACAGTAGCTAAGTTGTCCTATCTTAAGTGAACCAATGGTGTTGGATCCACTGAATGGTGCAGAGGTATTGTGTTGAAACTGACTGACTTCTACAAACTAACTGAATAGTTGAAATAATTAGAAAACCAGATAATTTAATTGTATGGATGATCCAGGTCAGAGCTTGTGTACACTAGGACTAGAGCAGCTTTCATTACTGCTGACTTTATTGTGGCCTCAAATGGGCCTTATGTGAAACACAGGTGATACAATGGCTTTGAAATAGCTCTGTTCGTGGAGCTGAGCTCTGCTCAGGAAAGAGCTGCTGTTAATCAGCAGCTTTGAAAGTACCTAAGTCATTATAAAAAGACAATAATAATTCTAAAACTTGACTAGATTCATAATATATAAAAAACATTGAAGTTTATCAACTCTTATTGATACCTGGCTCTATTTTAAGTTTGATTTTTCTCCCTGGGAAATCTTACTTTCTGCCTCAATATTACTCTGAGCACAAGCACAGAATCTTCTTTGATGTCACAAGCTCTAGTTTATGAAAACTTCAATACGTGAGAACTACAGGCATCTATGCAGTCACTTTTTTGCTACTCTCTTTAAAATGAATGTGATGGTCTTTCAAGAAACCCAAATTAACCAGAATTTGGAAGTGCAATAACTAACCTGCTGAGTAATGAGGAGTTTATTATTTATAACACTAAATTAAATATAAAAGAAAGCCCCAGCTGTATTGTATCAAGCTTAATCTAAGAATACAGCTGATAAGGATTCCTTAGTTTACAGCTAGTAACTAGTCCTTCAGCCTTTCCACTGCAGTCTAGGTGGAATATATTAGAATGTGGAACTGTAATTTCATTATCCAAGATTCTCAGATACAGCCAAAATTGAGGGATACATGATACACAGTGAGAATTCTGATTAACCTGTGTTCAGACCTGATTAAAATTTCTTGATATTTCAGCAGTGTTGCTTCCAAACATTAGGGGCTTAAAGATTACAGAAATCAACTTGTCTAAGTAAAATAATGTCACCATAGAGTAAAAATACAAAAATAATCTCCTGCCTCTCCTTGATACCAACAACCATATTTAGAAGTCTTAAGTATTTTCAAATCCCTTTTTAAATGTTTTGTATTTTAAGACTTCTCATGACAACAACAGATTTAAATTTAGACAATGCTTTAAAAGATATCAATTTTAAGCCTATATCAGGAAATGCATTTAATAGAAATAGCAAGTTAAAAACTTCCTAGAAGGTACTTGTGTTTAAAAGAAAATGAAACAGTTCTTAAGGATAAAAAAATTCCCGTTTCCACTGGTAGGTTATTCATCTTATACAACATATAAATTAAGTCAATAAAAAGTTGAAGCAGTATATGAAACTTATTTCCAAGACATGGTGCCTAATATCAACTATTAATGCAGGCTAAACACATACAGGTTGGCAAACTTGCATTTCTAATTCTCCTGTTTATAAATCACTGTCTGTCCTAGAGCTGCTGTTGTATCAGGAGACCTGCTTTCTATCAAACCTATAAAATGCAATCCAGTTTTGCCTTCTCAAGACTTTGTGGAGCATGTTTCCTCCTCCTAGATTCTAAATCATCTTCCTCTGCTGCCATATCACCTTGCAAAACTTTGAGGGAAAGAAAAGATGGGTTAACTTTGTGTTTACACGATATAAATACACACACACATGTGTGTAGTGTATTATAGCCTTAGGCACAAACAAGTGTTTATGACCGATTACACTGGATCAGACCCTTTTGTCCTCTCTTCTCTCCATTTTCCAATTCTTGTTCTTTCCCCAAACACCTTGATTCCTCCATTTCTCTGCTTTTATCTCCATCCATGTAAAAAGCCCAACCATAATTACTTTTTCCCCAGTGGCTTTGCCACATTTGTACCAAAATTTGGTATTTCTGTACTGTTCCCTAGGTAATATCAGCCCTGTGTAGTATGACTTACTGGTATTACTTACATAGTTATCTTGATAATACTCATTGGTATTACTGATACACTTACCTAGGTACTGCTGGCAACACCAGGTTGTACTCCCCAAAAGGTCCTCAATGCTCAACTCTAATTATCTGCAAAGACCAGCCATTTCTCACGTAACTGCCCCTTAACAGTCTGTGAAAGCTGGTCATTCCTCACAGCGCTATGCATAACTTTTGTCAGCTTCTCACTTTGCTATTTGCTATGCCCAGTAACTTCTGCTTGATAGTTTCCCATTTTCTGTTCAGTATACCTCAGGCCACGGTCCCCTGCCTGCACACTTTAACAATGTCCTCCCATGAAGGTGAAAAATTAGTAAGCCAAAGAACTGCCTGTGGTTATCTGAGCTCCCTTAGAAATTTTCCGAACAGCAATTAAGTCTAGTATTCTGCTAAATTTAGCTTTAGGTAACAACATTCCACTTAGGTAATAACATTTTGTACATGCTTTTTTCCCCCATCAGAAGAAGGAAAAAAACTCACCTCTTCTCCCCTCAGTTCCTACTATTGTCACATCTACTGGTAGAAAGTCTGATCTCAAGAAATTCCCCAGCTCCTTCATGTTTTCAGCTGTCTGATGCACAGCCTCTCTACTAGCAAGTGAGTGGAGGGAAGTGATTGGAGGCTCCTTCACTGGAGCATATATTTTAACTTCCGCACCATACATATAACTTTGTGTGAAAGCACTTTGTGCTAAAGCTTTTTTCAGTCATGACTCAAGATGAGGATATCTGCTTAAAAAGTGCAATAGTTCATTGTTTCCAGGGGCAGGAAGGGAGCAAGGTCAGCCCCCTAAGTTCCAGGACAGTCCCTCCTTCCACTGTCTATTTGCCACCATTAGGTAGAAGGGATCCAACTAACCTTAAATACAACTTTAGACTCCTTCTTCCCTCATGACACAGCAGCTAATGGCAAATTGCAAGTGTTCATAATTCCCCAAGATGAAGCCAAATGATAACAAGTGAGGACAGCTTCAGAGAATGAGGGGGAAGATGAATATGGGAAAACAGTAAAGAAAAAATGTAGGAAAAGGAGTGGAGTAAATCCAACCAGATATTAAAAATGTTTGAAACAAACAAAAACCCCAAAAGCCTAGAGTAAAGGAGAAAAAGACTAGAAACATTTCCAGGAAAAAAAGCCCATAATATGGGAAATTAAAAGAAAAATCTTGCCAAAATATGACAAAAATACAGGGTGATGGTTGATCAATAAAGAAGGAAAGATCTTGAGAGAAATTATTTTGGGTGAAAAAACAAGCAAAAAGTCCTATTTCTGTGAAGGAGAGATTATGATTTCCCTGTTAATCATAAAGATTTCAATAATGTCTGTTAAAAGCTTAATGGAAAATACAGCAGAAAATGAAGCTCTACTTGAGGTATGGAAGGCTGCTTTAATTTGCCAGGGTATATTTTTAATAAGCTTTCTTCTGAACTGAGAGGGTGCTCAGCAATTTTTAAATCCAGATTGTAAATTTAGTTGCTTGTGAAGAATTTTGAAACTGAACACTCATTACCCATTTCTTAGAAATCCTTTAAAAACTTTTAATCAACTGAATTTCAGAATCTTTTTCAGATGAGTCTACCAACCCCTTTCAAACTTTCCAGTCAAGTCTGAAGTTAGGTGATATGGTGAAGAGCACAATAATAATAGTTATGCTTAAGCAATTCTGCTTCTCATAGGCAAAAGGAAAATTTGTTACACCATACAGCTCTAAAACTAAATAATAAAATATTAAGCTAGATTCAGCCTGATGGATTTAAAATAAAATATTAATATTTGGTTTGAAGGACATGTTGGTTAATTGTATATAAAAGGTGACAGCAAAATCTATTTATCTTACTTTCATGTAAACTTTGTTTTACAAGAGAGGTTTGTTTTTTTTCTTAATGAGAAAATCAGGAATATTTTGAATTTCTGTCTTAGGTCATATAACATCTTTTTGGCCTTGAAAGATCTCTTCTTCACTGTTACAGTTGCTGACCGTTTATGGACAAAATGCCTAAAAGCGACAGCCAGTTTGAACGGTTAGTTCTTGTAATAGATATATCAAATGCATCCAGAAGGAAGAAAGTCTGGTAGAGGGGACTACCTGCAGATAGTGTAGCTCCCCAATAGCTTCCTTTACAGAAGGTCTTGTGTACCTTGGGATGTGCATTGGAGGCAAGGATGTGCAGATGGATGAGGCTGAACAAGCTTGCGGCAGTATCTTTGGAGCCATGTTCAATGAGCGGGTGCGTGCCCCGGACTGAAACTGCAGACCAAACCTGCTGAAGTGTGGTCATGATGACAAAATAGTAGGTTGTAAGTGTGCATCAAAATTAATTTCCACCTCCATTCCCATGAGGACCTTACGTGTGAAGAGGGAAATAGGCCAAAGAGAGACTTTTTATGCTGTGCCATTTAAAAAGTTTATTTAAAGAGGTGTACAGGCCAAATTCTTGCACAGCTCATCTGAGCTGTCTCCCAGGGTGCTCAGCTGGAGGCATTTGCACTTTCACGTGTAATATATTTGTTGACTAGAGAGCTAAATCATTAGCAGTATGTGTTTAAAATCTTACTTGAAAACTAAGAATCTATGTGTATCCGGTCCATGGTTTGAATTATAAACTGCACTTGGAACTCAGAAATATTTACTAAGTAAATATATTCTTTAAAAAATACTTTGGGTGTGTATACACAGCCTTACACCATAGGAACAGAAACTGCATTTAATAGGCAAAATATCAGAGAAGATAGGGGGAGATTTTTAATTAGATGTGACCCATTATTTTCAGTATCTGTGGAATGCTCAGGATATATTTTTTTTATTGTACTCTCTGTTATCATCCTAGAAAACACTATGGACTTTTTCACAATTATTAGGTAGCCAGAGGTTTGATATTGAAATCTGAATATTCAAGAACCTAAAGACACAACAGAGCTTCAGCGCTTGCTAAAATTGCTTGAATTTGCAAATGACTAAGTAAACAGAAATACAGCACAGTTTATAAAATGTTAAAGCTTTTACGTATCTCGTGAATATTATTTATAATAATAAAATAAATAGGCCCATTTTAAAATGAGGATAGTGGAGAAATAAAGAAAGACTTCCAGCTGTGTTTGCACTACATGATTAAAGGTAATAAAGCAATGTGGACATGGTTTACTGAGAAGAGAAGTCATATATTATTTATATCAATTCTCCTTTACTTTAATAAACCATGATTTAAACACACACGCACACGCACGCACACACACCTTTATTTATATTTAAACCCAGCTTCCAGTCTAATTTCACTGTCAGGGGTGCCAAATGAAATCTGAAAGCCATTCCGAAGAGTTAAAACACAACTGGAGGTAGGGACGCTCTTCTAGCTTAACTTGAACTCCTCCAGGTGGCAGTGAATCGCAGGCATCGCAGCTCCTCGGGGCATCATTGAAAACCTAGTCACAAATATGTGGGTCATGTGTGAGAGTGCACAAAAACAACAGGTTTTTTGGCTTGGCAGACAGCCTGCTTGCCTGCCTACCGAGCAAAGAAAGTTTAACATTCAAGGAGGGCGAGTCTTTAAGGCTGGGACTCTGGAAGGAAATTATGATGACCTGGCAGTGACCCCATTTTTATTGCACCAATTAACAAAATCATCTATTGGCTTTTTGAGGCCTCTTGAACTGAAACGGAGACAAGTGCGCAAAGTCTTCTGCTGAAGAGTTAGAGGGGTATCCGAGCCTGTCGGCACGGTGGCAGCCCGCATCGGCATTGCTGCTGCATCGCAGCCCCAGCGTGCTGGCAGCCCTGGCCCCGCAGCTGGCTGCTGAGCCTGCCAAGCAGCCAGCAGCTGCTGCTGCTGCTGCTGCTGGAGAAAATGTTTTCCACAGCTGAGCAGCTTGGGCCCGCGACTGCCATGCAAAGGCTTGAAATAATAGTTTGAAACGGTGAGGGATGCAGCACTGGGAATTGAGCATTAAAACTTTCTGTTACAAAACATAACAAAAATGTTTAATCAAAGACAAATGGCCTTGAAAACACTAAGTGGTGATTTGTTTGAAATAACAGAAGATAGGAAAAATGAAGCACATTAAGGCGTTTTCTTTAGCTACTTGCAGCCTAAAGGTTTGGGGGGCGGGGGGAGTTGCTCAGTTCAATACGTAATTTGTTTGGCTGTAATGTGCCGATAAACAAAAGGCATCTACAAATACTAAATCTTACGTGGTCTTTCTGTGATAACTTGAAGCAACTTCTATGATGCAGTATAAGTCCCCAGAAAACATCTAAAGCAATTCACAGCTAAGCAAAGGTTTTGAGGAAGGATGCTCAGTGTTTGGTCTTGGGCCCAAATTTGGGTATCTGAAGGAATATTCCAAGTCACAAAAGTATAATACTTCCACCAACTCCAAGCTGCAGACACCCCCCCCCCAATGGCTCTTGATTAGGCTCTTAAACATGGATTTAAGAACTGAACTCTAGACTTATTTTTACAGGCTTCCCGCTTTGGCTTGGAGGTGCAGCTGCACTCAGGAAATGAGGATGTAAAAATAGCATCTTCTTAGTTAAGGATTTGGCCCATGTAAGTATGTGTCTCTTCCAGCTCATAACAGTGTATTTCATTGATTAAAAAAAAAAAGTCACACAAAAAGCTTCCCATTTATTTCTATCAATCACATGTATTTCAGGACAAATGTGCTAAAAGAACACACACTGGTTTCTATTCTGCTTGAATACATGTTAACTTAGAGCTTTACGAGGTATTACCTCCAGACATGCTGGAGAGTACATTTTTATTTGTCTGGTTGGTTTTGGGGTTGTTGGTATTTTTTGCAACAAAGCTATGCCCTGACAGCTGCGTTTCTTAGGAGCGATGAAGCTGTCAATCATGAGAGTGAAGCCCGTAAGAGCAGAAGACGGCTTGCTCAGCAGCAGCACCTGGGCTTGGGAACTCATTACCACAAATCTCCCTGGCTTCAGAGCAAAGTGAAAAACTCACTTCCTTGGCTTAGCTCTCCCTTTTTCACGTCTCCAAATGAAGGTGAGAAAAAGGAAGAAGAGACAAAAGAGGCAAAGGGAAAAGGAAAGCAAAGGAAGAGATGCGGGGGAGGTAGAGAATGCCCCACTGCTCTTTAAAAGTATCCTCTCTTAACACGAGAAGTTAAGAACATGAAATATTACACACAAACCATTATCAGCTATGAGGTTTAAAACATATTTTAGAACATTAGGTGTTCAGAAAGCGTACTTTTAGGCAAACTAGGAAATCTAAACAGACAGATTCCTGCACTTTTCATTTCAAGTGTGACATGACAAAAGATTCGTGGGTTTCAGGACCAGAGGTGAACATTATAACTATTTAGTTCATCTGCAGTTTAAAACAGACCCATATCACCTGAGGATCCACCTTCACCGGGTCCATGATTTTGGTTTGATTGGTAGTGTGTCCTTTTGGAAGATCATGAGGAATGCACATAGGTATGTGCAATCAGATATGCTCTCATCTTCTGAGCACTTGTGGTCTAGACCACTGTTTGTAGTCTAGAGGGTGTACTTTTATTTGCATGGTCTGAATTTGGGTCCCCATTGGTTTTCATTGGTTATGTGTAACTCAACGTCTCTCACATTCTAAGTAGTTCCACAGACTTAAGACAAGCACTGCAGCTTATTAAGGGGAAGCATTTGCACTTTTTTGAAACATTCCATGTATTTCAAATTCTCCCTCACCTCAAGGGCATGGAGTAATTATCAAATTGGTGCAAATGCAGAAAAACAATACTACTAAGATTTACAAGTCAGGCTCAGTTCTATTTCTAATTAATGGATATTACACTTTACTCCACAAATGCTTTAATAGAGGATTTTTCTGGATGTAAGATATGATATAATAATTAACTAAGTCTTGAAACTCTCCATCACTTCAAGTTCCCTGGTGTTACACAGACAAAATTATAGTGCCTTCTGACTTCTCTTCTTTATATGCTCCAATTAACATAATGATAGAATAGCCAATGAAAATGTTACTACCTTGTTACATCATTTTTTAAACTGGCATTTAACTTAGAGGGTGTTTGGAGGGGACAGGGAGGGTTCAGCTACAAGAAAAATTAGTACTTATAATCTACAGTACATCTGCATCTTCATTGAACTGTACAATTTCATGCAGAATCATTTGATCAATCAGTGGTTTTTTTGCCATGATCTAAAAGCTGGCTTTTCTTTGAAAATCCTAAATTCAATTGAAAGTCTTACATTTTCAATTGTTTACTTCACTGGAGAAAGTGACAGTATGCCTCTCACTGACTTTTATAAAGACTAAATGTTTAATAATTTCATATAAAAAACCATGAAATTAAACTCAGTTAATTTAATATTTTGTTTTAATAATGCATGTAATTTGAATATTTGGACATTCTGGAGATAAGAGGTCTTGTTTTACTGATAAGCAGATGTAGATATACATATAGAGATACCTATTTTTAAGGCTGGCACTGAAGTCTCTGATGGGATAAAAGCTTTTTCCTAAGGGATTGCAGCACTGAGAACGTTTCTACACATGTCAGACAGCAATCCCAGAAGTGACTTTTTTATTCTGTCAAGTAGACTGTAGCACAGAAGTTTATAGTATGCTGGATTAGTCAACCATGACAACAACATACAAGTTGGATTTAGATCACATCAGTCGATGTCGATTTACTTTCAGAAAGCAAGGCATCAAACAGGAACAGTGTTTCCAGAGTTCCCGCCATTCCTATTTCAGCTGGGTTACTTTTTTCAAGCCAGGCTCTGAGCTGACCCTCCTCCTCTCACAGCAATGTCAGTAGAATGGTTTAACATGACATTGTA
The DNA here is from genome assembly GCF_000737465.1 of Haliaeetus leucocephalus. Lineage (NCBI taxonomy): Eukaryota > Metazoa > Chordata > Aves > Accipitriformes > Accipitridae > Haliaeetus > Haliaeetus leucocephalus. The sequence goes on from NW_010972720.1 coordinate 10,599,715, forward strand.
GTTATTAATACTCATTACTCTCTCACATTTACCGTATTTGTATGACTACATAAGTAATATTTGACCCAATGGTATAAAATGCACAGTGATTAGATGTTCCAATTACTGTATCAGAATGTCATATTCCTATCACTGTAAAGATGCAAGAACAGTATGGATGAAATATTGATTCATCTATTAATCATCAGTTAATCCTAGGCAATAAGTCTCTGTACTGCAGAGAGTAAACATAGCAAAAGAATTTTTATACCTATGCCTGTGATTTTTCAGTCTATTTTTCACTGGTCTGACTGTAACTACATCAAAAAGCCATACTGAGTAATAGTATTTTCTTAATGTAGAAAGATGTTGCAAGTCAAGTTTTTAATTTTTCCAGCAGTGAATAGATATATTTCTTGGATGCTAGGAGCTTACACAACAGCAAATAAGTTTAGCAGATTGACAATGTGTGTTTCTGTCCTATTTCTTACTCGTCACATTTTTTTTTCCAATTTGCTCTTTATGATTATCTATAACCTCTATTAAATTACTTTTTACTGCATATTTTATTTGAGTATCATTCACTGAAATAGGTCAGGGCAGATAAGTCCCATGTTGTAGACAGTGGTCTGAGAAGTTATTACCTCATTAAAAGCCCAATATAGAGGTGATTATCCGGCTACATTCAGCATTGATGCGAATTTACCTTGAATACTGTGTGCAGTTCTGGACCCCACAATTTAAGAAGGATGTGGAGGTCCTTCAATGCATCCAGAGGAAGGCAACAAAGCTGGTTAAAGGCCTAGAAGACATGTCCTGTGAGAAGCAGCTAAGGACTTTGGGCTTGTCTAGTTTGGAGAAAAGGCAGCTGAAGGGCAACCTCATTGCTCTCCACAGCATCCTGAGGAGGGGAAGCAGAGAGGGAGATGCTGATCCCTTCTCCCTGGGATCCAGTGACAGGATGTGTGGGAATGGTTTGAAGCTGCACCAGGGGAGGTTTGGACTGGACATTAGGAAACATTTCTTTACCGAGAGGGTGGTCAAACACTGGAACAGCCTTCCTAGAGAGGTGGTCGAAACTTGTCAGTGTTTAAGAGGCATTTGGACAATGCCCTTAACAACATGCTTTAACTTTTTGTCAGCCCTGAACTGGTCAGGCAGTTGGACTAGATGATCACTGTAGGTCCCTTCCAACTGAAATATTCTATTCCATTCTATTCTAAGAAATCACAAAGTCTTTTCTATTCTAATATGAAGAATGGTCTTATTCATATTTTATATTTTGGCTGTCCCAATTATTTTTTACATTTAGAAAGGGAAACTCTGGCTTTCAAAGAAAATAAAATTTTAAGGAAATCCAAGCTATCCGGCTGGAATGGAAATTAACTACTATCTCCACATGTTCCTGCAAATAGTCTGTAAATGCTTCTTATGATCACCCCTCACCTTATTACTGTTTTGTGCTTATCGTGGTTTAACCTCAGCCAGCAACTAAGCACCATGCAGCCGCTCACTCACTTCCCCTCCACACAGTGGGATGGGGGAGAGAATCGGAAGAAAAAAGGTAAAACTTGTGGGTTGAGATAAGAACGGTTTAATAGGACAGAAAGGAAGAAAAGAATAATGATAATAACAACAATAATAATATGGCAATAATAATAATAAAAGAAATGAAATATATAAAACAAGTGATGCACAATGTAATTGCTCACCACTCGCTGACCAATGCCCAGTTAGCTCCCGAGCAGCAATCCCCACCAGGCCAACTCCCCCCAGTTTATATACTAGACATGACGTCACACGGTATGGAATATCCCTTTGGCCCATTTGGGTCAGCTGCCCTGACTGTATCCTGTGCCAACTTCTTGTGCCCCTCCAGCTTTCTCGCTGGCTGGGCATGTGAAGCTGAAAAATCCCTGATTTAGTGTAAACACTACTTAGCAACAACTGAAAACATCAGTGTGTCATCAACATTCTCCTCATATTGAATCCAAAACATAGCACTATACCTGCTACTAGGAAGAAAATTAACTCTATCCCAGCCGAAACCAGGACAGTGCTTTATCTCTTGTCATAATTATATCTGACTTAAAGAGGCATGATTGGAGGTACTAATTCTGGTGATGCTGTTTATCTGATGCAAAGGGAGCCCAGACAATGCAAAACAACAGTCTACATGAAAGTCCATGAGCATGGCAGTTTCCACTGGAAGAGAAAGTATTCAGAAGTTAACCTAGCAATTAAATTGACACTATAAAAATAGAGAGACAATTCTCATAGAAAGGAATGGGTACTCAGACCACAGCTTTATGTGAACTACACTAACCATTACCTTATAGTCCTGTGTGCGCACACTTGTGTGTCTCCAGTAAAATGAATTCTGAATTCTTCACTGGGACATTAAACAATTTCAGGTCATGTGCAAGGAGGTGCCTGCCAACCTCTCAATCTATGGCTGCACTAAGCAGTTGTTTTGGGTTTGTGTGGCAGGGTTTTTTTGGTAGCAGGGGAGGAGGCCACAGGGGTGGCTCCTGTGAGAAGCTGCTGGAAGCTTCCCCGGCTCCAGGTCGGACTCGCCTCTGGCCAAGGCCGAGCCCATCAGTGACGGTGGTAGCGCCTCTGGGAGAAGAGATATAAGAAGGGGAACCGGCAGTGAGTGGGGGATTGGAATTGAGAGGAACCCCTCTGCAGACACCGAGGTCAGTGAGGAAGGAGGAGGGGATGCCCCTGCAGCCTGTGGTGAGATGGCAGGCCGTCCCCCCCAGCCCATGGAGGGGAGCGGGGGAGTGGAGGCCCCCCAAGATGGCCGTGACTCCATGGGAAAGCCCACACTGGACCAGTCTGTGACTGAAGATCAGCCCGCGGAAAGGACCCACGCCAGGGAAGTTTGTGAGGAACTGCAGCCTGCGGAAGGGACCCACACTGGAGAAGTTTGTGAAGGACTGTCTCCCGTGGGAGGGACCCCACGGTGGAGCAGGGGACGAGTGAGGAGTCCTCCTGCCCCTGAGGAGGAAGGAGCGGCAGAGACAAGGTGTGGGGAGCTGACCCCAACCCCCACTCCCTGTCCCCCGGGGGGAGGAGGGAGAGAGAACCGGGAGTGGGGCTGAGGGGGGGGTGGGGGGGAAGGTGTTCCAAGGTTTGGGTTTACTTCCCAATATCCCTGTTTTGATTTGATTGGTAGTAATTTAAATTGATTTTGTTTCTTCTCCAAGTTGAGCCTGTCTTTTGCCCGTGACCATAAGTGGTGGGTGATCCCTCCCTGTCCTTGTCTCGACCCACGAGCCTGCCTTTATATTTTCTCCTCCTCATCCCACCAGGGCTAGAGGGGGAGGAGTGAGCGAGCAGCTTTGTGGTGCTTTTTTATCAGCTGGACTTAAACTGCGACAGCAGTACAGCCCAGTAGCAGTACATGTGAACAGAGCAGACAGTGCTGAGGACTGACACGTACAGTACATGCTCTTCAGGATCTTATTTCAGGCTAGCTCTAGCCTGACCCTGAGGACTGAATGCTCATCAGTAGTTGGAGGGCTCAAGGGTGCTCCTGGAGTATATTTTCTGGCTTCTCATAACTCTGGTTATGAGAAAACACACTTCAGGACTTTCAGTGGAGACAACTGGAAAGACAGTGATAACCACAGGGCACTAAATGGAGACATGAGGAAGAGCTCTTCAGAAGTGCACCACCAATCCAAAATAAAACACTAATGAAGAAGCACCTGCAGAAGAGGCATTAGGTGTGAATTTTAATCCCTCCTGACAGGTGAAGGGAATGAATTGTGGCCTTCCCGGCTTGGGTGAGTAATATAATTAGATAAAACAGTGGTAGTATCAGCAGTGCTCTGTCTGGCTGCCATTTTCTGAAAGAAAACCCACCGTGCACCTTAATGAAGTCTACTGTACAACCACTTTATGTGCTGTTTGGTGCCTATTATGTTTGCACTTGAGAATACCTGCCAAATCTGGCTGTTCACAGGATTTAGGCATATGTTTTGTGATCAGATCCTGAGAATTAGGCCCTGCAAATTCCCTGTGAAATTGGCTTTGGATGTTTTCCAGTTGGTGGGCAGGTTCTTTCTGTGGCCTTTAGCAAATCACCATGCCAAGCAGATGGCAGGTGCTGCGCCATCTTCTAATGCGTGGACACACAGCCATTTATATGGTGCATCTACACCCAAAAATGAACAGGAAAAGGAATTTGGTTTTTTTTTCTGAAAATATAATTTTCTTGAACTGTTGCAATGTGGGTTGGAATTAGGTCACTTAAACTTCATCAGGAATGCGCGTTGAATCTGTCATATAGCTTCTTTAAGCAGTTCAAACCACTGCATTTCGTGACATCATCAAAATCTCCACCTAGATAGGTAGGTGTGTAAGGGGAAGTTTTGGACCATTTGAGGCTAAGCTTTACTGACTGCAAATATAAAGAGACAAGCTGGAAAAAAATAAATAAAAATAGCATTGAAAGGGAAGTAAATCTTGTGTTGGCTTTAAGCCTGGAACTAATGAAGGCAAGCAGGGGTATGCTTGTGTGACCAATATTTCAAAAATCGAACATACACTTTCTTGATTTTTTTTTCATGCTAATCTGGAACCCTTTGCATCATCACTGTGTACCCAGGCAACCCAGAAATCTAATCTTTCATACTTAACATTGGAGAAATATACAATGCTGTATCAAAATACACAATGCAAATATTTTCTTACTATATCTATACTGAAACATTATAGCTTCAACCAGCTTCTTACCTTTTGACTGCTTGCTGACATTGTAATTATAATTAAAAGTGGTTTTTTATGGTTTCTTATCTTCAACAACCCATTAAGTTGTAAAGAAAATTATAATCCAATCATCATTATTATTATTAATGTTTACATTTATGTTTATATATTTATTCTGATATTGAGTGAATTTAATCTGTTGTGGAGATCCACAAAGAACACCAAAGTCATTAGGTTCACTTTTTCAATTAATCAGGGAAGGCCTCAAAACCAGTCCTAGAAACTTCATGACACAAAGGGTCTGTCTTTAACTACTTTCCTATGCTTGTAGCTTTGAAGTGCAAATATATGTTAGTAAACACTGAAGGTCTCAGAACAAGATCTTAGTTTGTTCTTAGAACTTAAAGACGTTTTAAGGACATATATTCAACATAATGAGTAAAATATGATGAATTTCTAACTATAGAAAATCTGTAGTCTACTGATACGTTATTTATTCAGGAATTTCATTTTAATTAGTAAAAACCATGAGAACAGAATAGTTATTGGGTAGATATAGATCAGCATACAGACCTCGGATACTGGTAGATCAACTTTTCCAAATACCTAAACTAAAATAACATGAGTAAGACTCGGTATCCTCTGTGGCTCCAGAGAAAGGTCTGGTAAAAATAAAGAAGACTCTACTGATGCTGACTTAGCATTGCTGCCGTAGGGGGAAGCAGCAAGCAAAAATGCACATGATTCTATTTTGGTAAATAACATGTGGTAATACAAATTGGAGCTGAAGTGTTTTTACCATTTTTTCGTCTCTTCATTTTCATCAAACCAAGAATGTATTTCATACAATAGCAGTTAAGCTTGTGACTGTGAACATATACTTAAAGACAGTAATGAACACATATTTTCCAGCACTACAGACAATTATCCTATGAATCTCTCTGTTGTGCATAATATCTAGCTCTGCAGAATCAGCTCTCTTCAGAGCTTCAGCAAATAAAGTCTCAAATACACTGATCAGGTACACTTTAAGTAGCTATGATTTATGATATTCAGTTGCTAAATTCAAACACCGTACATTATATTGTCATTTTGTAGACTCAGGAGTCTACAGCGATACCAATAACTTAAAGAGTTCATTTTTTCTCACTTAACAACAATCGGAGATTTTACATCTGGAAGCTTTCATTATCCAAAGGCAATGAGGAGATGAGGCTGATTTAGAAGACTGCAGTCAAATTGGTTGAATTGCTAGTTTTGTTCCAGATAAAATTGAAATCTTTTCTGGTATGGTAAGAAGGCTGATTTGAAGAGCAGTTGAGCTCAAGCAAAAAGCAAAATAAAGGAAAGACGGCTACGTGATACTGCTGGGGTAGTCACAGCATGCACTTCTGAATCAACAGCTGTCGCTGATGGGACTCCACCAGAGGAAAGTGCTCAGCAGTGTATTCACTTCTTCACTACCAGTAAGTTTTAGTAATGACTGATGTTGAGAAGACAAAATGTATAGACATGTGAGGCAGTGTAATAGCAGGACAATTAAAATTAGGAAAAATTGTTTTCATATGTTATTCAACTCATAAAGAATTCCTGACACTTCCTTTTAATAGCATAAATTTACTTTTTAAATATTCCCAGAAATATATATTTTATATTTCAGTAATATTTTACCATTTCATGACATGATAGAAACAATCTATACAGGAAATACATATTATAAAAAGAAGAGGAGATAATGTATTTTTTTAATTCTGCATAAATATCCATGTCAGCCTAGCCTGTTTAGATAGGTTCTACACATATGATCTCTGTAAAAAGACAGTTCATATATAGATATATGTAAAGTATGAATTTAGCAAAAGAGACAATTATTCCTGCCCTAAGTTGTTTCTGGCTGAAAGAGCCCAATCCTGCACCATCCAGTTTCAGTAATTCTCTCCATGAAGATTAAAAAATGTGGACCTTTGTTTAACATTAAAGCTGTTACTAAAATATACCATGGAATGGTTCAATAATTGCTATACTAGTATAAAAATCTTTCTAGTTTTGAAACCCTATTTCTACATTCAAAGATCACATTGACCCTTTTGGGGAGCAGGAGCATGAATGGTTAGTTCACGTGTAAGTAATATTCCCCCTTCCTTCTTGCTATATACGAAAATCTTTTTTTTTTCACTGCTTCCTAGGATACAGTCATTGCTCTGCAAAGAATTATTTTGCTCCTCTATCCTTGATATGCAACCACAAGCTTGGTGGGATTAAAATACATTTTGTTTGCTTATATCCAGCTTAACAAATGATCAAGTTGCTTTTAGCAATTTCTTGTCGCTTTCAATGAAAGTTAATGTTCCCCAATTTTTTTGCAAGACCTTTAAGTTGCATTAGTGATATTTTTATGTTTTTTTTGAAATTATTGATAATTTAAACATGGAGATACAAGAACAGATCTGATAAGAACCTCCCTTTCTTCCAGAATGCAGTTGTACATCTGTGCTGTGGAAGGCATGATCCAACTCAAAAATTCCCAGCTCATCACCAAAATAAAGCTATCTCTATGGCAGAGTGTGACAGTAACTCAATCTAATACAATACGAAAGGTCTGGGGAAAAAAATCATATACAAAAAATCCTTCCTCTCATTAACATACAGTTTTGCTTTATAAACACTAATAAAAATTTTTATTAATGGATGGAATTTTTCCAGGTTAAATTGGTATTATTTCAATATATTCTTTTTTATTTAACAAGTTCAATAGGACAAATGAAGGGTGTGCTTTTTCAGTGGGTCATTTCCCACCATATCTGAAACAAAATTCAGTGAGGAATAGCATAGGCTTTAGATAATGTGATCAGTAAATTATCTGTCAAAACAAATTCTCTTTCAGATTCTTCACAAAAGCCCTATTTAAACCAATTACAAAGCTCTCTTAAATGTTTATTTTTTAAAAAAATGTGGTCCAAACTGGATGTTTGTACAGTAAGAAAATTTGCATCTCAGAGTCTTGTGACTGGTTATAGACAAGACACTGATGATTCTTAAATTTTAAGGCAGGAAGAACCTTTGTGGTTAATTACTACAACCCTTTTGAAAATTCCTGTCTATTGACACATCTTTAATATGATGAGTAACATTTATTTACAGGAGGGGACTCACCAAAAAAAGAATGGTTTTGGACACAGGTCAGAAAAAGAGAATACAAATGCCAATAAGACTCTCTCTTGTATCAAACCCAGCAAACCTCTCATCAGGTCTCAGAAGTGACATGTAGTGGATAATTAAAAGAAAGGATAAAAACAGGGTGAGCATAAAAAAGTTGCACCTCTCTGGTATAGTCACTCAGTTGTCGGTAACCAGCAGTTTTAAGGACTTTTTGTTCTTGAGATTGCTTCTGACCCTTTGCTTTTATTAATTCTTGGTAGACCTATCATACATGAATTTCTTAATTCCTCTTTTAGACATACTTTTGAGCTCTGTTGTTCCCTGGCAATTGTGACTATATTGTATTTATTTACTATGAATAAGACCTTCTCTTTAATTTCTTTTAAGCCTATTCCCTAACAATTTTGCTATGCAATGTAAAGGGTAAACTTTCCTTGGTTGTATTATCTGTGCTGTTTGAGATTTTACATGATCCTATCATACACTCCTCCTATCAGTCATCTCTTTTCCAAAGTAAAGAGTATTTTTAATCTCCATATTTTTGATCTGACTTATATTCCACCTCTGAAACTGCCCTAGTTCTGCTGCATCTTTTTAACTAGGATGATCAGAATTACACCCACAAGTCAAGACATAGACTCACCAGATATTATATAGTGTCATAATTACAATTTCTGTTCTTTATTACTTTCCTAATATTTCCTACTGCCTCTCAACACTCAGCTGATGCTTTCAGAAATCTACTCGTAATGACTACAAGATCTTTCGGAGCTCATTATTGTGCATCTATAGTAGGGTTATTGTGTTTTTCCCACCAAGCGCATTATTTTGCATTCATTGACATTGAATTTCATCTGCCATTTCATTCCCATTTACAGAGTTAATATCACAAGATATTCCTGTAGGTCTTCACAGTCAGCTGTAGATTTTAGCATACTATGCTAAACATATCTTTTGCCCACACCACTGACTCCGTCAAAGGACTCCAGCAGATCTGTGAAGCAAAAATTATGTTGCAAATCACATTCCCTTTGCATAAAGAACACTGACCTTTTCCAATGTAGTATAGTTACTTCACTATCTAATAAGTCTAACTTTCTCATAGTATTTATTGATAGCCTCAGTTTTGAAGTCATGCACCTATTTCATCTAGAAATATCTGGATACCTCTTGCTGCCCTTCAGTGAAGCTAATTTGAGCTATGGATTGCTTACCATAGTTAGTATTTCACCAATTTAATATTTGAATGTCCTTAGTTCTCTTAGCTGACAAATGTATTGTATTGATGCTTTGCTACCATATATTCTATTGAACTATTCTGACATCTGACACTTCAATATGAGACAGTTACTCCCTCCTCCTCCTCCTCATTCTTTGTGTATTGGTAAATAGAATTCATTTAACTTTTGTACTGTGGTCTTATCTTTTTCAACATCAGTCAGTGTATTTTAGTTGTCTATTAAACTTTATTTCTGGTTGGATTCCTGCTTCTGATGCATTTGAAAAAAGTTTTTTCCTGAATAACTTTTATGCAATTAACAACTTGTTCCTTGAAATCTCTTTTGCCCTTTATTATTAGGGTTTTATATTTAGCAAAATAAATATGTATTAATGGATTAAAGTTTTTACGTTATTTCATGATTTTCTTCTCCTAGGACATGGCTTTAATTTTTTGTGAAAATTCTTTTTATTTCCAAGAGCTTCTTTTACTTTGCTCTTTTCATACAATAGGTTCCTTGCTTGATTGCTTACTTCAGTTTTTAAGAGGAATTTTGATAAGCAATGTGCAGGATAATACATAGTCTTAAGCAGTCTTCATTCTGTCATAAGGATCTTACTCTTCTAGCTGTTCCTTCTCATACCTTTAGTTTCCAAATTGCCGCATAGCCCAACGCTACATGTGTGGAGAAAAAAAAAAAACGAACAAAAGAACGAGGACAACATGCAGTGATACTTCCCCTGACTCCAACAGTTTATGGATCTTGGATTTCCTGAGCAAAGGTCATTGTATTTATCTTTTCAATGGATTTTTTCCATGTATTTGTCAGTAGATTTTTAACTCATGTGCTGCCTCCTTTTCTATGGTTCAGTTTCACAGATATCAGCTTTTACTTCCAAGCCCTTTCATTAACAAATATTACAGATGTAAATACTGAGCAGACATACAGTTCCATTTTTTATGAAGAGCAATTTTTGCAAAAACCATCAGCAAGAGGAACCTTCTGAAGTTTCTACTAAGGCAATAAAGATGGATGATTTGGTAGGATTTCATTTCTATCTATTTTCATAATCCCGGGTAAATGATCAGTATTAAATGAAAGATGTTTGATCTAGTGATTGTAGCATATTGGTTGAGACTGCAATTTAGTCAATATGTGTAGATGAACAGAAAGTGTATGACCATGTAAAATGGGGATAGTTTAATAGGACTGCCACTGAAAGACCTATTAACACACCTTTTATTAACATCAAAATATGTGATTATTTTGAGTATTACAATTATGGGGCCATTCAGAATGTGATAGAAAGATTACACTAATGAGGACTGCTTTTTAAGCAGTTTGCTTCTGCCTAAATTGGCTCATCAGATTTTGAGGCTAGAGACATTCAATCTCTTGGTCATACTAGGTACTTTATTTTGAGGAACTGAAGAAGGAAAAATGTAGGCCTGCGAATTCTGACTAATATAAGGGAGTACCTCAAAGGCAATTTAATATATAGAAGAGTCTCTATAAACTACAGATAAGTAACTTGGTTTGACAGTTACAAAATAAAAGAAAAGGTACCATATTTCTATCAATTATGCTGGGCCATTTGCTAGAATTTCAAATGTACACATAGTAAAAATTTAACTACATTAATGAAGCAACATATTTGCTCAATTTTCACAAAAACAAAGCATGTATGTAATATGGTTAAACACTTGTCATTAAATGTTTACAAGAGGCTTGTAAATGAATGTATAAAGAAGGTGAAAAATTAATAAAATGTTAGATTAACAGATAGTGCTTTGGATCTTTCTCCAAGGTTACATTTCCTCAGGAGTGTGCCACAGCACTTCTCCTTGGACAAATTGAGTAACACAAACAACTGCTTTCATCTACTAACCACAAAATCTACCCTGTAGTTTCCATGTCAGTATGCCTTTGACTTTTTAAAATAATTTGGGTGTGACCAGAAGCCAGAAACAAACCAAGTTAAGGATTTATGAAGTTAGGAACTTTTTAAACTCAGCCTTTCAAGCTGCAATTGAGACTTACTGTCTGCTGCCTTAATATGGTGTAAGAGCACTTTTTCAAATCCAGAAGTTCATGAGCTTTGTTTTTCTCCCTGCAACGACAGATGGGTTAAAAGTGCTGAAGTTTTCAGGTTTGACAATGACCTGTCTTAAATCTACATCCTGCCACCACCAGGCAGCCCGGGAAACAGTCGGGGCTCATCTGACTCAAGAGACTTTATGCATCCCCCTCTCTGGGAAGAAGAGGCCAGAAGGAAAAACCAGAAGCAATTCTGGAAATGTGTGTTGTTCCTGCTTCGTGTTTGGGTTGTTGGGCTTTGTTTTCACCTTGTTTTCTTCTTGGCTTGCAGTATTTGGGTTGCAAGCTGCCAAAGCAGAGTTAGCAGAGCACTAAGAACTCAGACTTTCTTTTTCACCTTTGAGTTTAAAATCATGGATTCTGCTGCCGGGATTCAGCTTGCATCAGGAAAGGACAGTGTAGAGTTTCACTACTAAAAGACGGTAAAAACCAGTTCTGTGGATGTTTAAAAGAATACCTGAAATGTCTGAAGAGCTTTTGTGGGGATCCACTGGCAGAATTAGAGGCCCTCTGAGAGGCGGGTTTAAATATTTTATAATCAGAACTATGGTTTTCTCTAAGGATGATGTGCTCAAAAACCACACAGAGGTTGTTTTAACCGTAGCTTAAGCAAAAGGTTACCTCCATTCTGTCCATAATGAGACTGATCCCACAGCTGGGATTAATTCAGCACTTTTTCCTAATTGCAGTAAAGGCAGTGTGAGAACACAGGCACTGCTGCTCCCAGGCACAAGGAAGGGCCTGCCAGGGGAAGCATGGTGAGGGGACAGCCTGAGTTCCCACCTGTGAACTGAAAGTGGCCAACTCCTTGCTTAAGCTTGGTTAGAATTAATCTGAAGAGGGGTGGGATATTTATTTTTTTACAAAGCGTCTGGGTTTATTCTCTTTTGTTTTGACTTTGCATCTTTAAAAGACACTCTTTAGACTGTTGGCAGCTTGCTGGTTTTGTTTTGGGTTGGTTGGTTTGGGGTTTTTTTTGCAGTGAAAATGCTTCCTTCAAGCTATTTGACCATTGCCAAGGGCCTGTGGTTTATTTGCTCTCCAGTGTAGTGGCTTCTGTCTAGCTCGCTGGATGGCAGCCTGTTTCCTGGCAGCTACTTTAAATCTGCATTCCCAGGAAGGCTGGGAGGATGAGGGAGTGAACAGCCCCATGTGCTGTTCTAGAGGTAAAATCTATTCAAGTTTTAAAATGTTTTAGGCATGTATGCATTGGGAATGTGACTAATGAATCTTGTAACATATTTCTGCAACAAACCAAGAAGTGCTTATTTTCTACAAGCTACCAAAGCAGTTACTACTTGTGGTCTATTTTGCATATTAAAGATAAAAAGTTACACTAAGAGTTTTTACAACTCTGCTTTTAACAGCTTTTAGATTTTTCTTTTCCTAGTTTAAATGAAAAAAAGTGTTTAAATAATTTTCATATAGAGTTTCATTGTTTAAATGAAGGAAAAAAGTTCTTGTTTTAAACTACAGAGCCTATACTTTATGTTTAGATATCAATATAGGGGAAGATTAGTAAGTTAGTGTGTCATTATAAAACTTAAGAAAATTAAAGTGAAGGACATTTTATTTGGACTCTCTCTCTGAATTCTACAGGAGCTAGAAGCAGCATAGTCATTTTATTTTAAGAAACAAAATGTTTTAAAATACAATGGCATGTTGTTAACAATTTGCTCAAAATTGCCCTGTTCAAACTGAATCTCTCTCAGGGTGGCTTGGTTGTTTTACACCACGGGTGGTGTTTACAGTGTAACCAGAGAGAGAAGAAAAATGGTAGCAGGGGTAGGGGTATGGTGTCTTTTGTATGTGGAGCAACTAAGTCTTTCTTTTGATTTGCGTTATGATCAGAATAATAGCGAATATATATTGGTCAGTTTTTTGTTTTTAAAAGAATTTTCACAAGGTAATGTCCCTGAAGAAAATCTTCTGATAGACTGTCTTAAAATAACTGAGGTGAATGATTAGGGGGAAAGACTTTATTTTTTCAGTCTACTCAAAGAAGCTTGTGACATTTTGTGATGGAGTCACTTGCTCCTTGCATCAAGTCCTGTTGTACAATGACCAAGTCCAGGACGCTGCACTAATTCCTAGAGCTCCGCTTTGAAAAGAAGATCCACTTCAGAGGAAGCATGGAAGAAATCCTGTGTGCTTTTGCCCAGAACAATGAATTTGAGCCCGTAATATAGGACATCCTGATGTCTGTTAGTCTGAGTCATCATGACAATTCCTCTCTTTGGCCTGGGTAAAGACCCTGATAATTTTGCTCTTTTGAACCGGGAAGCATAATAGGTGCCTAAATACCTATTAAGTACCTATTATGTCCCCATTAGGTACAATAATAGCCTATCTGAATATGGTCTTAATTGCTTCTATGTAAATGCTCCAGAAATTTGGTTGTTAACAACAATAAAGACTTTCAGTGCTGGAAAAAAACCAGGAACAAAGTCACAGCTTCTTGATAATGGGCCATTATCCATTAACTGTATGCACATAAAACGACATCTCTTTCATAAAATACCCTTACAGTGGAACTACAGCTGAGAGATATTTCCTATAACAAGCATTGTTTAATCAAACAGAGGCAGCAATTTGCAAAGGCCAGAAGGGCAGCACAGAAAGGATTTTGAAGGGCCAAAAGGTGAGTCAGGTGCTGGGGAGATGCCTGAAAAATAAGCTACGAAGATCTGAGGGGTTCTCTGGGCAGGGAAACCTGCAGGAGATGGCCAAGGTGGAGTAAAGGACTCATGAAAAAGTACAGTCAAAAGCCTGAAGAGGAAATTGAGAAAACAGTAGCTGTAACATAGGGGACTGTCCATCTTCAGCCCTTTGCCTGCAATAGGGACTGCATATTGTCATTCCTCTCTGTTGTTCTCATCATTTTCCTGCTGAAGAAAAGGAAAACTGAGAGCAAAGGAAAGCCTTTTGACTGGGTATGAAGGAAATCCATTTTCTTTTTATGTGGTCAACATTTTCAAGTCCAAGTCCATCAAACTTTCTCTTTACAATATCCAAAATCATTTAGTAAAAAATTCAAATCTTTTGCATGCAGAAGTTGAACTCTGTCTTCATTACTGTAACAACAGAGCAATGAGCAGCCAGAAGATGCCGAGCAGGAGACTGAAGGTAAAGGCCAAGTTTCGCACATACGTTCCTACATAAAGATGCTGCAGCATTTCTGTGTGAGTTTGACACGTACTGGAAGTAAAAGAGGTCCGGAGAGGTTTCCCTCCTCCTCATTTTTCTTCTCTCAGTGGTGTGGGGAAACAACGAAAAAGTGCTGTTACACATGAGGAATGCAGGAGTTATCACAGGCCCTGTGATACAGTATTCCAGCAAGTCTTCAGGCATTTCTATTGTTTGGAGTGAATATAAAGCCATAAGGGCATTTGAATGTGATAAAGGGTATTCTGAAACTTCCTGTGTTCAGGTGATAACCAGCTCTCTGTATCATCATACATGTATTCTCGAGCAGTTTACTTATCCTGGCAAATCCCAGTGCTGTTTCTTGGCTTTGAACTATGAAATTGATTGTTTTGATCTTTCATCAAGGGACTCCAAATGACAAGAACTAATTAAACATACCTGTGATGCAAGATTGACAAGCATAACAATTTCTTTTTTGCTTTTGACCATTATCTAATGGGAATTTTTTCTCTTACTGAAAAATTAAAATAATCTTTAATTAAAAATGTCACAATTTGAATGACTTCTGATGACAGTGAGGTTAAAGAACATTATTTCTAGCTGCTTTAATCACAAAGGCATGAGACCAGCATGCACAAATAATACAGTCAAAATAACAGACTATATCCTAGTAATAATGATTTAATTTTGCCACTTGTTTGCTTAATTTTGTTTGTGTTTATGCAGAAAGAACTACTACATCTTTCGCTAACTGCATAAATAAATACGTCGACTTCCAGCTCTTGTTCACATGGCATCTCTAGAATGTAATGGAGCCCTTAATGTATTGCAGTGCTGCTGTCCAACTCCCGGCATGCAGGTTGAATCTATCCCCCAAATGACTCATCACGTTATAAAGTTTGTTTGTTCTCTGGTCCATGAGCAACTCACTGTAATAAAATCTGGCTATACTTGTCAAAAAAAGTTGAACAGTCCTGTTTTATATCATCCTTATGCTAGCTAAGTTACAGTGAGCTTCAGAATGAATGCGGTTACCTAGCCATTGGAGGGGTTAAGAAAAAATCCCTAAGGTACCTTAATCAGATGGTTTTCTGAGATCTTTTATTCAAGCTTTGTTACATAACAATCTGAAACTGAAATTAAAAAAAAAAAACATGTAAAGAAATAGCTCCTTTTTGTTAATTTAGGGCAGCTGACTTGCACAGGAGCAGATAAGGAACATGAACAGGAGCTTTTTTTCTCAGCAGCATTCCCCTAAGAGGTGTGGAATGACCAGCCAGGGTAGGTAAAGGATGTATTATGTTGAGCCACTACCCCTGTTTTTCCTAGGGGAATAAAGTTTAGAAAAATACTAAGATATTAATGCATATCTTTTCATCATCAGGATCTCTTCTAAATTAATTTACTCCAGATGAGAAAAGTTTGCGTTACATTTTTTTAAGTTTCTATTTTTATTTTAAAAATGTGACAATTGTATACATGCCTCTAATCTAGCATATCTTACTCCTGACTTTAAAAATAAAGGGTGCAAAACTGAATTATTTTCTTTCTTCAATAGCTCATGTAATGAAGTGCTGTGCTGAAAATAAATTACATGGAATTGAATGCAGCACAGTTCTAAAATATTTTATGTATTTATACAGCTTGTCACCATGGTTTACATCTGATTGTTATCCTGTTGTCTTTCTACAAATATTCTACTGTAGTCTTAAGATAACAATTGTTATAGATCCTTTCTGATAAGATTTTATAGGTTTTTTTCTCATAGATAACTGTTATGGCTCAGACTGAGTGAACGACGGGTGAAGCTGGTGAGTACATTAGTCATGGTGAGTTTAAGATTAATTTAAAGAACTGTTAAAGCCTAATTTCTGTTGGGTAATTCAAACCCAGTTCCTAGGTTGGATAATGCAGTGAAAGGCTGGTCAGAGGCAAAGCGATGGGAGCGGCGGCTGATGGAAGATCTTGAGCGCAGCAGCAGTGTGCACAGTTTGCATCAGTAGGCCAAAACCACCACAAACTGAGAGGGGAGGCAGGCTTAGGAAAAGAGAGCCCTTTGGAAAGGAGACTTTGGAACTCCAAGCAGGCAAACCGCCCTAAGCTCTCTGTGTTCAGGGAAACAAAGAAATCGTATCTATCAGCTGATGCTCATGACAATAATGGGTAACAATATCTTAAACCCAAAGAAAACCAATCATTTCTTTTCTTTGATATCAACAGATATTTTTGCATTACTCTGGAAAAAGACCTTGAGACTTCGCAATTCAGAAACAGAGGATATCCCCCACATCCAGAGCTTTATCTGAACAAACACTTGTGAGTCCTGGAAGCCACCTAGCCTCCTAGCAAGATTGAAGGGGCCAGCACCTCCCACTTCCAAGAGCCACAGGGCTTCTGGTCACGCTGCCTGGGTGCCCCTGCTCCAAGCAGCGCCGCAGGGCACCGAGGATACAGCCAGCGCACACTCTGCCGCTGCTGGCGCTTCCCGGGCCCGCGGGGAATTTCCTTCACTGTCAACTGGTTTGGGAGCTGGAGGGGTATGAATAGGGGGCATCACCTCCCTGGCCTATCGGAGGCGATGGAAGAGGCTACGTTAATTGCACCGCAGGGGCAGTGGTAGGCGTTCGCCACGCTGCCCGGCGCTGTGCCGGCGCGGCAGGTTTGGGAGAGCGCGGCAGCTCTTGGCACAGATCCAGCCAGCCCTGGTTGTGTGAGGCAGAGACAGTGCCTGGGAGACTTGGAGATATTTTTCTTGAATAAAAGGGAAGGTTTCCATAGAAACTTCTCTTTTATTTTAAACAGATTTAAAAGAGAAATTTAGCAAACTATAAAATCAAGCTTCCAGAGCCCAATTTTAGCTATTCCTTATTGATTGCATTACAAATGAACATAAAAGCCTGCAGCCTGGAACTGACAGTGAGAGACAGGCTTCTGCCAGGTCCCTTGTTCCCGCTATCAGTGCATAACCTCTATTAGGTGATAGTGGCAGTGACACACACTTTCTAGCACCCTCCATTTTATAAGAGGAGCTTTCTTAAAGCATCGCATCTAAAGGCTCTTTGTTCGTTAATGAAAACACATCTCTTGGACTTAACATGCAATGCAGATATCACCCTTATTCTGAACATCCCTTACTTTAAATTCAGTTATTTACAAACAAGCAGAGCAGATGCAAAATGGCCACTTCACTGCTACACTACATTTCCCAGAATACCAAAATGCAGGAGTGAGGGCCCACTGCTCTCTACCAGCTGGAGTTGTGGGAGATGGTACCCCCAGCTTTGCAAGGGTCTCCTGCAGGGGAGAGGGCATCCAGAGGAGGCAATTAAATCAGCATCTTGGACACAGGCAAACAGGTGGTTTACTTCAACAAAAGCATACTAAGGTATCCCTTTGACAATCATTCAATTTTGCACATGCTCATTTTAAAGCCACAGCCTATTGCCCTCCCCCTCATAGTTCCTTTAGGAACTTCTTTAATATGCAAAGTATGGTGAAGTGGGGATCTTAAAAATATCCTTATTTTCTTAATACATTGTCAGGCTTTTAATCATTGTTTACTCCAATCAAAACAAAACAAGATTGTTGATGAGGAGTAACTACAAAACCTTCCACGCTGTTTTACAGAAGCATTATACGCTGGCAGTACCCCGTGCGCTCCCTTAAGTGCATTGCTGCCATTCTGCTTCATCCCATTCAAGGCACTGTTCTCTTTACCCACTTCATATAAAGATGCTTAAATTTTCATTAAATAACAAGTATCTGTGATCCGAGATGATGGACTAATCCATTAGGCATGACAGCCATGGTCACATAATCCTTCAGTGACACAGCAGAAAGGTTGTTTTGCATTTCTTTTTTTCCAGTGGAAAATTAAACAAACACATGCTCCATACAAGAGGGGCAGCTTTTGATGCTGGAATGCCCCAAACATTGGAGGTTAGCACGTTTGCCCATGTAGTGCTGGTTTGCATCTGCTCTGACAAAAGAGGACTCCGAATTTGAGTCCTTGCAAGCAGCACAGAGCTCAATAGGCTGAAAGGGCAGATGGCACAACCTCTCAGCTGCAGAGAGGGAGTGAAGGATGGGCTCGCCTGTACAGCCAGTTCTTTGTAATTTGGCACCGCTATACTTCTGCTGCTCTCTTTCCTTCATCTTGTGAAAGGACCCTGAAAATTGGAAATATTCCCACTTTTAGCAAGAATAAAACAAGATACTGGTCTGAACATTTCTTTTTCTTCCACTTTGTTTTAAAGCTGAACTTCTACCCTAAAAGTCTGCTGCCAAGTTTCTGATGTGAGAATAGCTAGAAATAACTGAAAGATAGGGTAGCAGCAATGTAAAGGAGGTTCTGGTGACACATGCTACCTGTGTATCCCCATTCAGGAGGAATTACCTTACCTGTCTATTGTGAAAACAGCCAAATAGATTTAACATCTCAAAAGAACTGTGCAATTCAAACTGCTGTTCTTCTTGCTTTTCTCCTGTGTGAGCTTAAGTCTGGATTCCAAGTTATAAAATATAGAACAGGTTGGAAATCACATATGCTGACTCACTGTGAATTGTTATGAGTAACTTAATAGCTTAGTCATCTAACATAGAAATACATTTGCAAAAATATTGAAATCTGGGGAGAGGAATGAAATGTAACAGAACATAAATGAAATGCTCTTGTGTTTTTCTGAGATGAGTGTTTTGATTTTCATCTGATATCTGACAATTGTCAGAAAAGTACTGCCTCAAATATTGAAAAATAGTAATGATACAAAATAACCTTTTTTTTATTTCCACCTTGAAATGGAAAAAGACACTGTGAAAAAGAACCATTTTCTCACATTTCAGTTACATCTCACATAATTACAATTTAAGCTTATTGATGGAGATATCTTTTGCAAAGAGTAAAAAGGAATTTTCATAATAATCAGAATCTTAATATTTTAGCCATTTGTTTTACAGTTAAGAGTCAGTAGGAAGTGGACATAAAAAAGTTATGAGCAAATATCTCTTCATGGTCTCAGTGCCAATCAACATGTATCTAAAGAAGTTGTTGGCTTCTGGTTTTGTTCCTTAAACTGCAACAATTAGCAGAATATTACTTTTTCTTGTTCCTAGTGGGCATCTATGTACTTTACTCATTCCTCACCAATTTAAGTACAAGCACGTTTTCATCCTCAGTTTGTGCCTAGGAGTCCTAGCTATGTGTGAGATCGCGTGTTCATAGGCATTGCTCCAGAAGACATATGTGTGTTATACACAAAAATAACTTCCTTCTACATTTTTGCTCCATCTGTAGTTACATGAAAAAAGAATAAGAAAATTATCTTCATATGGGTTATCTTTAGATGATTAACATTCATCTTCAACTGGACTTACTGAACAGCACATTCTACTGGTGCAAACAGGAAAAATAAGAAGTTAGGCCACTCAGGCACTGCTGGCTGACCACCTGGTGGGATGCAGATAAAAAACAGGCTGGATGCTGCTCTTACAGCCGCCAAGAAGGCCAATGTATCAGAGCAAAACAGCTGGAACCGCTGACATCAGTAGAAATATTTAAAGTGGTTCCAGTAAGCTCCTTTAGTGTTTCAGATGGAGGAACTCCTGAAGGTGCCATGTATTTGTGTTGTATAAATATCAAAGAAGAGGATCATTTCACGTTTGCTCATAACACATTTCAGTATGTAAACTTGCATAAAGTCAGAGAATATTTCAGAGCACTGATGTATTACTGCTATTATTATTATTAGTTTATTTAGTTGTTGTTAAAAATGGAAAGTATATTCCTTGGATTTAGAACACTGAGTTTTAATACGATGCAACAAAAAAAGTAGCAAAAAAAAGAGTGTAGAGAAGGATTTAAAAAATCTGTAAACAGGTCATTTGCATACATAGTTTAGACAAGTGCACATCTTGCATTGCAAAAGGGGTTTGTTTGGTTGTTGTTTTTCTGAAGTTTTGTCTCTTAGCACAAAACCTTCCTTTGGAAATGTCTCACAATTTTGTTTCCTGCAAATCCTAGCCCCTGCCAACATTCCTCACACAAAGAGGCAGGATTATTCCCTTGGAAAAGAAGTGAGAAAAAGTAGGCTAGGATTATGGAAAAATATTAAAAGCAGTAGAGAAGTTAGTAGCACAGTTAATATTCTGTCATTCCTGGATTTAACTTTCACTATCAAGCTTTGTACTGTTTTCTTTAAAAAATGAGCGACTACTAGTATCAATCTTTGCTGTCAGAGATAACCCTAAACACACACTATATATATTAAGACCTGAATGAATGGCTCATAAAAAGCAGATAAAAGAACAGATGCTAATAATTTATTTAAACATAGCCTTCTTGAAAAGGTTAACTCATCATGTTGCATCTTCAGTCATAAACCCCCTATTTTTATAATCAGCAATATTGACTATCAGCTTTTCCTTTTATTGGATGGGAAAGAACACACAATAAGTATTAAAAATACTTTCTCCATTTGTAGAAAGTGCTGCCTTGACAATTATGGAGAAAGTTCTTAACATGGACAAAGACATTGTAGTTTTGTTCTTTCTGCCACCTAAAATTCCTTTATTTCTGCCTCTTAGTTCAACCCATTCAAACCCTGACCCTCTAAAACTGATACATGCTGCGAACAGATTTCAGACTGCTATTAGAGTTGCTAATATATTAAGTGCTCCTGAGCTTTCCTGGCATCTTATTTGCCTTTAGTTTATCTTTAAGACAGATCTTTTGATCATTAAGATTTTATATCATTTGAGTACAAAAGGGGGAAAGTCTGAAAGGAACTGCGCTACTCAGTCGTAACTTGTATATGTCACTTTTGTGGGAATGCATCCTCTTCTGTACAGTTAAATGTATGGTAGTAGTAGATGGTAATGTTCAGTTTTGTAGTTATGTCCTTATTAGTGCATGCCACGTACCTCTCTAAACAGTCATCAGTAGTCATTTATTAGGACTAGGTTGGATTTGAGCTGGTGGCCTGAGGAAACAGAGTCCACAGTGAACTAAAACCCTCAGAACAACCCAGTCGTTATTTGTTGCAGGTTTACTGAACATCAGTCAGAAATGGAGATGAGTATGGCAACCTTCATCTGTCTCAAGGTGTTCAAGAAATTCTCAGGGTGTGCATGAATCCGAGAGAAACCGTGAAACTGCAGAGCATTTCCTTATGAAATTTGAGTAATGCCTCACAGAGATTAAGTAAAATGGCTTCTTTCCAGACTTCATTTCTTAGAACAAAAAGTATCTCCCTCCAGCACTGAGACTTGATTATGCCCTCAGATATGCACAGCACTGAAAAGAGGAATAATTTATGCATTGGAAGGGCTAGCAGCAGCCTCCACGACGAACTGTTGTTCCTTAGGGATACCGTCTTCCAAAAAGTGGTGCATTGTGCCAGTTACGCACAGTGCTTCTGCACTTAAATATTTCCCCAAATGCAGCATAAGTTTGACCAGAAGTAATGTTGTGTTCCTACATTTAATCTTTTTTTAAATGCTCTCTGAGACATATAGAACGATTTTTGTTCTGTACCTTATTCTGTACATAAAGGAACAGAAAATGCCTAAGATTGCTGGATGTGATTCTGTGACTACACCATTTCAGCAACCCCAAAGTTCAAGTACTAAGTTCCAGCAGTATGCTGGAATACACATCCAGCAGTAACTTAGACTCATAACCTAATATATACAAAAATAAATGAGCTATGTGGTTTTTCTATTGCCCAAAAAGACATGTATGGGAACTCCAGGCTGTGTTTGCCATTTGACAGGACTACAGGATGTGGCCAGCTGCATTCAGTCCAGCAATAGAGATGCTTCTTTTTTACTTACTTTTTTTTTTTTTTTGAGTAAGAAACAGAAACAGATTCATACATTCTCTGATACAATTGACATGCTATTGGTTACAAGCTGTATTGATACAAATAGGCCTGTTGAAAGTATTAAAATAGATATAATAGCATGTATGTGTATATATTATATAATGGGAATTTAATATAAAAATGTGGTACGTATAGCAATGTCATATAAAAATTATGTAGCAAGAAGTTGTCTGAGCACTGCACCTAACAAAGCCTGGTTTCCGTTAGATTCGTCTTATGGTTGATTGACATTTTAAGTGAACTATACTAAGGTTGTGACATGAGCTCACCCCTAATCAGACAGCAGACAATCCACTGAGGAGATAAACGTAACTGCAAAAAAAAGATTTTTGTCAAAGGCTGTTCATTGGTAGACACGAGAGGATCAGCAAGAGGCACTAAGCTTGACTGAGGAGGGACTGCTCTTGTGTCTGATAAATACATATTTATGATTAAAACTTTTTAAACTTACCATTTTCCTGTAGATTTTTGCATACAAACTAGGGTACACTGACTTCACCCTGCAGTTGTCCCTTTAGTGAAGGTATTAGCGCGGTCTTTGTTGTCTCTTGTTTAAAGTTATTTACTTTCACAAATAGGTGGGGGGATCTGTTTAAAACCTCTGTTAATGCAGGTTGAAGTTGGTCATTAGGTTCAAAGGTTATTAATGGGTCTCAGAGACATGTCTATGCACACATATAAACACACACAATCTCAAATCACACAAATCCCATACCCTCAGAAATCTGACTTACAAATATGTACAGATTGCAAACACACAGGACTTAGGTCTTTCTTGGTATTACTTTGGAATAGCTCTAGTTACAATTGTAAGACTGTTATATTTACATTCAGAGCTGTAATCTAACATGATTTTGTGAGAAAGTATACTCCTCACTCAGAGGTATTATTAATATTTGTGTATTAAATATTAATGTATACATGTATCTTTGCATGGCACTTTCTAGATATTAAAAAGAAAAGGTCTCTGTCCTCAAGAGCTTACAGTCTAAATACCATTGTTGTAAAAAGCATTTACCTCCTGATGAAACTGAACATACCTTGAAAGTATTTCTTTCCTATGGAAATAACCAGCTTCTCTAAGGAGTGCGCTAGAAAATGAGTAGTTTTTCCTACATGAAGTGGGATTTTTTTTTCCTGATTCATAACTTTTATTTTAATTATAGCTAAGGTTTACAGATTTTTCAACCTAATTATCTATTTGCAAATTTACTCATTAAAATGCTCACATTTCTTGCTAGAGATCAGTAAATAATTTTACTAGGAAGCTTAGTTATTCAGGAATCCATATGCATTAAAAAGAATTATGCATATGGATTATGAATTATTAGAACACCTTAAATTGTTTGAGCTATAGAAATGTTGTACTTTATTGAGCTGGAAGTGTGAACAGTGTTTCTTTTTTGAATATCCAAACTGGTAGGCTGCAATTTGGATTACTATATGGTAATACTTTGCAGACTCTTTCATTCATAAACTTACACAGATGGGTAAGTATAATTTCCTTCATCTTACAGTTGTGGAAACTGAAGCAATAAGGGAAGTGAGTTATTGAATTGCATGAGGTCACAGAGCAGGTCACTGGCAGAGCAAAAGTAGTTTTCCTAACTATGTCATCTCTCAGCTGGCCTATTCTATGCATAAATTCAATCTCTTGGAGCAATTTGGTAGAAAATGCATCTTTTCATGACAAATACTACCTTATTTTTGCCCTTACTAAAAAAATTAATTCCTTATTGTCATCAGCTTACATTTTCTCTGAACATCATATTGCTTACTAGGCATTATAATGAATTGTTCCAACAAGTACTATTTTTACTGTACAATTTCTAACACATCAGGGAACTGTAAGTTTGATAGGCAGTGTTTGAGTCTCAACTCCTAAGAGTGAACACAATCTAAAATAGTTGTATTAGAGAGTTAAGAACTACTTCCCCTGTATTAGCTTTCAAAAAGGCCTTATACTGGAGTCTTCACATGTAACTTTGCAAGTAGTTAGTGGTAGACCCTTTGGAAAATGAGAAAGAAGTGGCATAGACATGGAGAAAAAGGGGAAGAGTTATTTGGATAGGGTTGAGTGATGAGAAAGGCAAGCCCCAAAGTTTTGGGGAGGCAGAACCTGAACTTTCCAGGCCTAATTCAAGTCGAACTACTTAATCTCTTAAGACTTTGTTATTATTAATTCAATCTAAATGTTGCCTTTATTTCTCCAGCTTTCCTATTTGCCTTCAGATTTCATTATACATTTCAAAGACCTGTAGCCTTTTCTAGGAGACATAGAAGGGAGGCCTAGAAAAAATTACATGACCCCCAAGTTAGAGACCAACATACAGTATAGTGCTCCTACTATATTCATTTGTATTCATGATCATAGTAATTCCAAGTCTATGCAAACTGAGAGCATCATTCACAACATATCTTTAAATATCCCTTTTGTTGTTGTTGTTCAATAAAAAAGTACTTCTGCAGTGAATAGAAGAATGATTGGGATGAATCTTAGACATTTTCGTTGCCAACATATTTATTTGTTCGCATGATAAAGCTAAACTTAACAGCTCATGGGAAACATATTTATTTGCTCTCTGTTCTGTTTTTCTTATTATAGTGTTATGGTTCTTCCTTATTCTTAGCTCTCATAAGCCTCAGGGCACAACAAAGGTTTGTGGGCCCCTCTGCACCTTAGAAGCCTTTGCTAGGCCAAGGAAAATTATTCTTTCTGGCTTGTGATGGGTTCTGAAGCATGGAAGATGGATTGGTATTTTATTAACTTCAGCCCAAAGGTCTCCAATTTTATGTTACTCAGAATACTCTTACTAAGAGATAATTACAAGGTAACATAAGTATACCTACGTTAGCTTGACATCCACTATTTAGAAAAAAATAATTACACATCGTGGAGCAGTATAAAAAACATTTCCAGGTGTACAGGTGTCCCTTACAAGTTGAGAAAAATGTAGCCATGCTGTTTAAGAACTATATTAGTACTCATATGTACTCATCGTCAATGCTGAAGTCTGTATCCCTAGCCTTAAATGCTGCATTTGTGGGTTTGTGGGTTTTTTTTTTTTAGAATGGAAAATAACCTATGAAATGTATCAAAAGAGCTGTGTTGGCTTTTGAATTATTCTCCCCTTCTTACTAATAGTATGTTAGGAAAATTGTCCTCTGTATTTTAAAAGGATGACAAACGAGAGAACGTAACACCTGTGGCTTCACCATGAAAGATTCCATCATTTTCCATGGTTTCATTATGATTGACATCTTTTTTCAGATGCATATGTGTAACTCTGGCTTGAGTTCAATCGTGTCTGTATTAAGTTACTGAGCATGTGGTCCCACATTCAGCCATCTAACTTCAGGAACTCCCTGTACAGTCAGAAGGAAACAGTCACTTCCAGAGATGATTCAGACCTTTATGAAATAAGTCACCTTCTGGAAATGTTTATCTTCCTGCATGAGCTATACCAAGAGCCTAAAGCAACACAGTAAATTATCTGTGCCTAGAGAAGATAAACCCACTCAAGAAGGTCTTCTAGGCAACTCTGTCTTGGAAACTCCTCAGTCTGAGAAAAAGTCTCTTTCAAAGATGAGAGCAATGTGCTGACAAGAAGACAAAGCACTCCGAGCCATGTTGTTTGGGACGTAGGCCCATCTCTGCATCTCTGGAAAGATAAAGAAATCATGATAGCTATCTAGCACTGGAACTACTGGGCCTGTTTAAAAAGCATGATTTGTTGCTGGAAAGCTGTACCTTCTCGCTGCTCCCAGCACAGGTTTGAACTGCACTTTCTCACTGTTTGGATGTATCACAGGGGGAGTTGGCTGCAATCCCTGCATTAGCTTGCTAATACCTTATGATTATCAAAATGTTTTTGCAGACTTTATTTAGGAAAATATGTTCCCCTGTTATTTGCCCGCAGTCTGGAATGACTGAAGAATTTAATTTTTTTTTATGTCCAGGAGGCAACTTTTCCAGATTGGGTAAAATTCTGCTGTGACCTGAATGGCCATTGAAAAGTCCTGCGTATGTTCTCTATCCTGCTCTTGTACTTCAGAGTCAACTCGGCTACAAAAACCTACACAAGGATCTGCAGAAAGCAAGTCTTTTTAGCCTTAATAAAAGGAAAAAAACCCCCACAAACAGCATAGAAGACTAAATACCAAAAAATAACCTAAACTTGACCTTAACCTAAGTCAAGTACTTCAAAGTTAAACACTCACTTTTTAAGGACGCTTATTCTTCCAGGATTCTTCTCTCATACAGTCTTTAATTATATACTGACAATACAATCTTTAATTACATCCTGTATATAATCCGTAATTATGCTTACCAGGAATGCCTGATATAGGAAGCCTGGGGTGCAGGAAAGACATAGGACTAGGCAGTGAATGACTTCTGCATAGTGGTTTGCTAGCAGAGAAAAAAAGAGCTGGAAGGCTTAGCAGATGAATGAAGCAGATGAACACATGAATAAAGGTGACACAGTAGCTAAGGCAGTTGGGTTTACACCAAATAACAGAATTCTTTCATTGGTCTACCACATGTTGACCTGCTGAACAAAAGGCCTAAGGTCAAAGTCACTGCTTGGTGACAGCAGACTGCTGCTTGCTTCGTGTTCTTCATTTCCAGATGCTCATTTGCAAGCACCAGGCTCAGGACTCATTTTCAGAGCTCAGACTCTGATTTGCTTAAAGATTTGCTAGTTCCTCTTTGGATCTAGCCTCTTGGCTTGGTTTCAGTTTTCCCCTGTATTAATGGTAATGATAATATTTGCCCTTATAGTAAAATTTTGTGTTGACACTTGTGCAGAATACAATTGTTAACAGTGCTGAGTGAATCAAAAAGCCCTCTTTAAGGAAAATAATAACTCCAGACTGTATGCAATGACTAAGACATAGGGCCATACATGAATAATGAGGATGAAAATGTCAGCCCTGTCTTCTGAAGTAGGGCCCTGCAATGAGAAAAGAGATGTCTTACAGATTATACACAAGATAAAAAACTAAGATATTTGAAGCCACCAGGAGTTTGGTATTAATTAAGTTTGGAGTGCCTGCCTTAGCAACAAAAAACACTTTTAAATTCACTTGTTAGGTTATATTATCTATGAAGAGTGAAATATATTTTAAAGTATTATTTGACTGACTGTCAAAATCAATTAATTTTGCCTTGTTTTCTAGGGAAATTAGGCTTGTATGATTGCCCTGTCCATTTTCCTTGTCTTTTCCCTGAACTCTTGACCAATATAAAGCAAATTCAGCACAGGATTCTCAAATGTGTCACATCCACACACATTTTGTGCCAATATAAAAACAAACTGAGGAGTGCCCCATCGAAGAAAGTCTGCAGTGTGGCAGCAACAAGACAGCAGAAGGTCACAGTTCTGCAGGCCCTCTGTTTTTATAAAGCTGCATTTTGTGCAGCTACTTGTTGGCCTGCTAAGCGCCATGCAAAGAGGTGTGGATGCATGGAGAGGCTCAGGGGTCTTCTGGTTATCCAGTGGCACAGGTCAGGGCACCAAGGAGCTCTCATGTTATGTCCCCTGGTTCGTGTCACACACTGGGGCAGTCCTCTTCCCAGCACTGCATAGTGACACATTTTGGGAGGCTTACAAGTGCCTTCCGAGAGACGTTTTCCTTCAGCATGGTCTCTTACAGAAGTCTTTCCAGGCTTTTTATTTGGGGGGTGGGTGGGGTTGGGTGTATTTTTCTGTCAGGGAAAACCAGTCCTTTAAATTTCTACAGGTCCTACAGCAGCTTGATTTAGTGTCCACTTTGGCAGTCTTTTCTTTGGGCATAAGTCCGTTGGCTCACACAGGAACGCTTTAAGTCTTTAATCTTTACAAATTGCAGTTCTAGATTAATGATAATAATGATATTTACAGTGCATTCACAATGAACCTGGAAGTCATGTACAATTTGTGCGGAGAGGAGAAATGTCATTTGCCCATGTCTGCCTTGCATCCGTAGAATTTTCCAGAAGATGAGGGCTATATTCAGTCTTCAGAAATGGCTATCACTGGCCATCACCCAGGGCTTAAGCGTATGTTAACCTTGAAGTGTTGGAAGCTGCAAACAAATCTATATTGAACTGGAAACGAGGTATGTACTTTGAGCCATTAGATCTGTCTACTTATGTTGAACTACCAGGAATACCAATTCTATTTAGTGTAGAAAGGAGGCGATAGTACTAGAAAGTGATAGTTCTGAATTTGCCATTCATGGAGTTAATAAATAAGGCCCCCAAAAGACTGCTGGCAGGAAACAAAAAATCACAGCCTTGTTCTCCAAAACTGCAAGTGACAGATTTACAATAAAGTACCGTGATAAAATCAGAATCTCGGTGGGGACGAATTTGAATTTTTAAATCTAATTTTGATTCTCTTTGGAGTGATGTGATAGCCTCAAGACGGTGAATCCTCTGGAAAAGGAGCTTAGGTAAACTAACACCCTGAGAGAGACTCGTACTTAATCCATGTGCCATCAGAAATGCTGCTCCACCAAAGCTGCAGCGCATTAATGATACACTCAACAGCTGCACAAAACCCGTGCGCTTCAAGCCAAAGATTGAGAAGTTTCACATCACCTTACTAATTTAGACACACCTGCAGAGAGAGAGAGAGGGGGAGATTTATTTTTTGCAGGGAGCAACACACGAGGCGGTAACGGTTTTTAAATTGGTGAGTGCGGCTGTTATTCAAGACACGTGGGGCTAGCGACAGGAGCCATTTGGCGAGGGTGGCGAGGGCCGGGGGCCGTAACCCCCCCCCCCCTCGGGAGGGGGGGCCGCAGCGGGGCGGCGCTGGCGGCGCGGCGGCGTTAAGACCCGGGGGCTGCGCTGCTGGGAAAGGAAATGTTGGGGTTTGAGAGCCGGAGAAATCCCCCCCCC
>NW_010972720.1:10628814-10629651 GCF_000737465.1 Haliaeetus leucocephalus
CCACGCCGCCCCCCCCCGTGCGGGCCGTGAGGCGAGAGGAGGCAAGTCAGTCACCTGGCGGTGAAGGACAGTAAAACAGGAACGAAGAGGGAAATCTCTCCCTCTCTCCCTTCTCTCTTCTGCAAGAGATCCACCTCCTGTTTTCCTCCCAACTCTTCTAGCATAACCTTCAAAGAAGACCATCCCCTACAGACTTTCTTATCTTTTTTTTTTTTACTATTAATGTTATTATTATTATTGAGAGAATACCTTTAGCTGCAAAACAATTTTTGAGTCTATGCAGGACTTGGGGGATTTTGTTATCTTGCCAGCGAAATTGTTCGTCGTTAATGTCTTGCGCTCACAGGGTGCTAAATTAGCTACCAGAGTAGGCATGACGGAGAAAGGCTTTTATCATGGACTATTCTCTTCAGTTTGAACACATTTGCTTGAAATCTGCTGCATGATGCTGTCCAGGGAAGCAGGATTTTTTCTCGGGATGCAGCGATTCGCCGGTTTCTGAGCTTATTGCAGAAGAAAAAATAATCTTTAAACTGAGTGGATTTTTTTAATTTTATTTTTTTTGTGTGCCGTCACCTCCTTTCATTGCCAGAGGACGCGAATCTCTTTCACCAGGGAAGGTTCACCTGTCGCTTTAATTCTTAAGGGAGTTCTTTTTTTAAAAAAAAAAGTGAAATATTTTTATTTATTTATTTATTTATTTTAACCGGTGGAGGCGTGATCGCGGAGAATGAGACTGAGGGGAGCTGCCAGGGTTTGGAGGACAAGGCTGAGTTTAGGCTGGAAACTGAGAGACTAGATTCCCCCCAATCCCTTTTTTCATCCGTACCCCCCCTC
>NW_010972720.1:10629661-10691268 GCF_000737465.1 Haliaeetus leucocephalus
TCCCCTCCGCCCCCCCGCCCCAGCTCTGGCTCCCTCCCCGCTGAAAGAGCATGCCTGAGAGCGCTGAGCATGCTCCTTTGCGGAGATGGAGAGCCTGCCCACACCTGCCGTTAGACCCCCCAGCCCTGAGCGGAATTTGCCTCCAATAATAATAATACTAACAACATCATAAATCTCTCCAGCCATCTATACGGGGGTAAAGAGGGTGGGGCGGGGAAGGCAGCGGCGAAGGGGGCCAGCGCGGCGGGGCCGCCGGGCGGGAGGGGAGCGACGGCCGAGCGGGAGCCGGAGGGACCGCGGGGGGACACCCCCCCCCCCCCCCCAGCTAGCCGCGGGGGTGGCGGAGCTATCGCTGCTCGGCTAAGGAAGCGATGGGGGAGGAAGGGGAAGACAGCCTTCCTCCCCCGCCGCACGCACAGCCATCCCCGGGACACCCACGCAGGGCGCCGGCTTCCCCGCGGCTGAGGAGGGCTCTCCGCTGGGGAGGGAAACTCCGGCCGGCACTGAAGTGCTGCCGTGGGCTCCTTCCCTTCGCTGGCGAGCCAGATCTGAAAGTACTTCAGCGTACTTGTCTGTAAGACGTCAAGGAATAAACAGATTCACCCCCCCCAGCCTGGCTCGCAACTCGCACAGATCCCCTCAGGAAAGGCACACCAGAACTGTAGCAGGGCTCGGGTGTCTGCCGTGAGGGAAGCGCAGGACGGGGAAGGTAATAAAACAATCCCTTGCTTGAGAACCGCCGCTCTGCCTGGCGCTTCCAGTCCTGGCCGCCACGCCGCGAGCGCTGCCTGCCTCAGCTGGGAAGCCCCCTCCCTCCCGCCTTCCCCGGCCTTTCCAAGGTTTACAGCTGGTGTGGGAAAAGACGGGAGCCGAGCCTTCCAGTTGAGGCGGGGGAAGTTTTATTTTAACTCTTTATTTTTAAAGGGTTTTAAAGAGAATATGCTGGTGCTAAAAGGGGACGGCGCTTTGCAGGAATCGTCCTTAAATTTAGCCTGAGGCACGTCCCGCTGCGAGCGGGGCATCCGGCGCGGGGCTGCTCTCGGGGAAGGGGCTCCCGTTAATCTCGTAGTTCTCTGCGCTGCAATTAAGACTAATGTTGCAGCGTGTACAGGCTGGGCGACCTTGAGCACAGCAGCGTAGCCGAGAAGTGGCACTGCTCCTAAGCATCAGCATTCCCCCCGCCAGGAATGAGACGAGCTTCCAAAGGAGGCATTTCGGCGGATGCTCTTAGGACCTGGGCAGCTCTCTGGGAAGAGCCACTCCGGCACAGCGCTTTTCCTGGCTCCCCCGGGTGTTTTATTGATGCCTGGCTGCTGGGGAGTGATTTCAAACGCCAGCGGGGTGCCGCACGGAGCGCAACCGGGAGCGCTGCCCGGAGCGGGGCTGCCGGCGGGCTGCTCCCCCCCCCGGTCACCGGCAGGGGGTGGTGCCGGCCCGGCCGCTGGCCCCCGGCCGCCGGGAGGGGTAGGGATGCGAGGGGGGCACAGCTCTTGGGGGCTAAAGCAGTTCCCAGCGGGGGACCTCGCTGTAGCTGGGCACGATAAAGAGCGGCTCCAAGTCGGGAAAAGCTTTCGTCCGTTTGTGGCTGGTGTGGGGGGAGCTGAAGTCACCTCCGTGCTCGACGGGGTCGGGGCACGCGGTTAGCGGGCAGCCGGAGGTCCCGGGGGGTCTGTGGGTGAGCTCTCCCCACATCACGCTGCACGGAGGGCTGATGTGAAGAACGTCAAATATGGTAGCAGTGAGTCACAGCGGAACTTGCCAGGAATTTTGGAAACGGGCTGGGCGCTGTCTTTCGTGATACTGGGTTTCCTCCGTTATGACAAACGTATGCCAGTAAGCATCAAAAAGAATAGTGATAACGTTCCTACTACTACTACAAGTCGAGTGTGCTGGCACTAATGATCGTATGTGATAATGATACTGGAAACATATACTCCGTGATAGCAAAGGCTTCCATACATCTCCGCTCAGGCATTAAATAGAAATTTGAAGTCTGGGTGTTAGTTATTGCTCCGATTGTAATGAATTCTGAATTACACGCATATATATAATGATGTGTAATGAATATACATTTTGAAAGGTCATCTTGTGAAAAACTGAACAAGCATCATGTGTGCAACACCTGCTAATGAGGGTAGGTGTGCTTCCCCTCACTAGTCCGTGCACGAATTCCTGATGAAACAGATCAGTACTGAAAACAGAGACTAGTCTTCCAGAGATTTTGAGCTGTTCTGGTTTTCCTTTGATCTGTCTCATCTTCTGTCTCAGATGCATACAAGAACTTTCCTCAGACTTTTTAATTCACAAGCCTGTGGGGCTTTTGTTTTAAAGGAGTAGGACTGAAAACACAGACAAAATAATTCTGTCGTAGTCGCACCGTAGTCTTGAGTTCAGTGTTGTGAAGCACTTTCTGTTACCTAACAGTATGTGTGATTGTCTACACCTACATTTTGAACATACATGAAACTGTATGGCTGTGTGAGTATTATGTATTTTATAGGGCTTTGTAATTTGTGTGTGTGTGTGTGTGTATAAAATATAATCAATTAACTTACACACTTTGCATTTAATGTATGGAAAACTTATGTTGAGACATTTGTATTTAATTGCTTCAAATTGTCTGAATTTGGTTTGCAAAGAAGAGTGGAGAGGCATTTGTGTTTGCTGGACCACTAATGACTTGAGATTTTCATTGACACTGAGTAGGTCATTACAGATTTTGCCCTTCATGTTTGTCCAGTCGTACATACAATTCCTTTAACATATATAGCGACCATTTCTCTTACGTTTGTTTAGTAACCACTACTTGTGTATGGTCTTAGATAGTGGCTGATAATATTCCTTGTAGTCTGTAAAACACTGATACTTTTCTGGAGGAAAGTTGGTTTGTAATCAAATGTATAACAGTGAGATTATTAGCATGATGGAATAAAAACCATCCTGGAAACCATTTCTTATTACTTGAAGATGCTGTTTCAGTGAGAATTTTTCATTACAATCCCAAGATGTTATTTTTAATAGTGTGTTTAAGTATCTTGAAATTATCACTTTTAATATGCTAAAAAAATTAAACACTGTACACTACTTCTGAATCATCTTGTAAACATTAGCTGAATTTCTTTATTCAGTTCGTGAGAGAATATTTTTAGTCTGTTTACAGTTTTACATTTCCTGGTGATATAAAACTACTTAATATCTGCATGAAACTGGTCACAGATGAGGTTCTGCGATAATAGTCTTCCAATGCTATTTATGTAATTTATGAAATATTTGATAAAGAAATTCAAACAAGGAAACCACAAGAATTTAAACAAGAAGTTGATTCAGTAGTTTTGTGGTCTTAAACATGTAAATCACTTCACTATTTAAATTAACAGGAGAACTAATACCCAGAGGAATTCTGTAATTTTTTTTTTTTTTTTTAAAAGAAGGAGCCAGAGAAGCTCGTGTGCTTGGTGTGGTGTGGGAGGACTTTTGATGAGACTGGGTAGGTGGTTATATTTCTGTTTTAAGTTAGTCATTCCATAATGAAAAGTATAGTACTCTATAACACTCAACATACTCATACGAAAGTCCACTCCATTTATTCATGTCTCTGCTTGTGACATGGACATCTTAGTGTGGATACTAAGGGGTCTGTCTTTTTAATGCAAAACCTGCTCACTCTTACCCTTCTCTACCTGTGTCCCTCCAAGAAACCATCACGGTTTACTAGGGCCCTATCAGCAATACTAAATAAAGACAATTAACCTTTGCATTCACAGTCAGAGAATTCAGCCTTTAAACCATTCTTCATGAAAGGTCAAGCTGAAATGGTTTTAAAGTAATATACATGCAAATTCCTTTTTTCTGTGTTCCTATTGTGGGATTTCTTCTCCATCTCCCAGGATGTGTAAGGAGTAGACATAGTCCAGGAGGCTGGAGAGAATTCTATGCATAAGATATAGTTGTTCAGCAGACATAGAAAAAAGGTCAAGACAACGTCTGTGCTCTCACTATACGCTTTAGAAATCATTCCTGTACTATCACTACCAAGAAACAGGACTAACCTGTGGCCGAGCTTTTTGATATTGTACATTACAGCTTTGCTAAGCTCAACACTCTTTAAATGGGAAATACATCAAAATCTGAAGGCTTGGTTAACGGGAAAAAAGCACTTTATCCTCCTGTTCTCCATGGCTTTTGGGATAAATATTGCTGCGTGTTCCTCTGCCACTGTATTCTGCACTTTAAAAAAATAGATGCAAGAGATTTACATAAAGGTTAGCAACACATTTCTTTCTTCCTGAAATGGAAGAGGTTAGTGTGTGATGCTACTGTAAGCTGGGTTGTTTCTATAGGTCTGAATGTAAGACTTGGAGGCAATGTATAACTCATGCTAGAGCCTTTCAAAGATAGATCAGTGTAATGTGAAGACATATTTGGGAGTCCCAGTCATGCTTTCTTACTTTGTCCCTTAACCATTTGGAGGTTGGTAATGCCTTCCCAGGTTCCTGATTAGGCCCTGATTGTTTGTAAGGTATAATGGCAGAAATGTCACAAGAGACTTTTCCTGTGACATCATTTTGCCTTATGCTATTTTATATAAACTTCGTAAATCCATGTTCAACATAGTTGTTTCTACATCCTCTAAGGATCTGGGATTCCAAAGGACAAAGATAAGAATTCAAATATTGAAAAAAAAAGCACACTGAGTTACGAAAAGACTCTTTTCTCTCTTTGACATGGAAGTTGCAGGGGCCTCTCTGTAGGGAAAACACTCTAATTTTCTTCTCTCTTCCTTCAGAAGAAACCTGGAGAACACGGCTTGGAAGTTGTACCTTTGTCTTTTTTTTTAAATACTCTGTACATTTAAAGAGCTTACAGAAACCTTCTTAACACCCTGTTGTACTGTTGGCTGCAGCCATATATAATGTCATTGTAAGCCAAAATTACTTAACAGTCCAAGAAGGAAGATTGACACCTATCTACTAAGCCATCAGATCCTTTGCTAATTCTAAGCTATTAGATGTTAACTCTTTGTTCCACAACAAAACCCTTCTTTGTGAAGAAAGATGTTGTGATGTTGCTATTCCTCATCACAGGAAGGAATGCCTGTTGGCTAAGCCACAGCAGTGAGAGATGCAAAATGTGAGGCTTTATTCTTGGTTAGCAGTATTACTGCAGCTAATCACACAAGGCCGGATTTACAAAGGTACTGAGTAAGTCAAAGCAAGCTTGTGGTGTTCAACAACTTTAAGAAAAAAAAAGTGTTCTGCCTGTACCACCCTTCTTATACCTCTAGACAACACGTTAAGTAGGATTGTGTGATTTAACTCCTGTGTATTTGCACTGCTTGAAAAGTACTATAGGAGGATGGAGTATCTTTCTGCAATTTTAAATTAGCAGTACTTTGTTAAATAGGTGCAGTTACATCAGCAGAAGTACATCAGTGATGTGTTTAAAAATCAGTGCCACAAGCAGTAGAATGCCTCAGGCATAAAAATCTGGCCTTTAGCCATATTTCTTTGTTTTATCAGTCCTCTTCAGTTCATCTGGGCAGCATGGTCTGGAATTTATAGGTTCCACCTTCCTGCTCCTACAACTCTTGAACAGACAGAGTATGTTAGTGGCTGCCACTACTGAAAAATCACTTTCTTTCCAGTTTGTAACAAGGTAATTGTGTACATTTAATGGAAGCACATAAACTGAAAACACAGTTAATTTGAATTTGTGCTTTCTAAATGCGTCGTTCTTTGTACCATGATCAGGGTGGAAAGTGCAGATTGTTGAACCAGATCCACATAGTATTTTTGCTATTTTCACTCTTCAAGATCAGAGTTGATGGTACTTGTAATTCTCAGTTATGTAGGTCTTCTTCTACTCAAAATTATTCATTAGGTATTTTGAGCTGCATTCAAGAAAGGGGAAAAAGTTGCTAACTTCATATTGAACACAAGCAATGCAATTGCCCTGGTTCAGTGGTTACATGGCACAACAGCTCTTTAAAATCAGTGTAGGTTTTAATTTAGAAAAACCTTTATGGAAAATCAATTTAACTTAAAATAGCAAAATTATCCGATTGGTACATTGGTAGTTGATGTATTATGGTATGTTGGGACCTGTAGCTGAGAAAAAATGCCATAAACCACTGAAATTACAGGTAGCATTCTTTCCAAGTGAAGTTATTCAGTAATACTAAATATATTATTTCTAGTAAAAGCTAGTCCACATGCGCAAAGCACTCCATAAATGGCTCTGCCTTTTAACTAGTTGAAGACAAGTAAATTAATTGTGTTAGAGGAAGGTTTCACGTTTGCTTAACTGAGTTGCATTTAACAAATTGCTAACAGACATAAAACAATCAAAACTAAAAGTAAAAAATCAATAGAGCCTTTGCTGCTTTATAAACTAGTATGTTTCTGCACATAGATCAACCGAGATGACAGAAGTTGAAAGGCAATCTAGAATTTCAGGAGTTACCTGTAATAAAGAGGGAGAGAGCCAGCTGAATTGAGCCTCAGAATCTGGGTTTTACCTCGCATTCGATTTAAAGCCTTGTATTGGAAAGGGTGTTAAATCTGGACTCAGAAAGGTGCCTAGCCATCGCACATCCAGCCTGCACGCTGTGTGCTGGGAGAGGGTCAGGGCTGGGTAGCCCCCTCTCCACTCTCTGTCTGTCCCGATTGCACTTGTGGCTCGGGCATAAACATGGTTTGGCTGTAAGTAGCTTTGGAAGTAGTCAAGCCATTAACAGGCTCATTATGAGAGCTCAAAGTCCTGTGTTTTCCAGGAACATTCATTATTTCCTTTAGGAGCTGCTACAAGGAAGGTGCCTGCAGTGCAACAGAGGCTCAGTCCTGGAAAGCAATCTGCAAAGACCCCACGTCACCCACCAGGCACTGAGCGTCTGCAGATGCCTCAGTTTTCCCTAGTAATGCTGCTTAGGCACATCATGCTAATGAGTACACATTTGCTTGCATATTTCCCATCTGGACTGAGAGGAGTATTTTAGGATTTATGCTGCTTAAGGGCATTGAAATTCATCTACCAGATATGTCGGATTCTCCTGAGGACTGTGATCCAATGAGGGTGCTCAAACGATGAATTCTTTGCAAGCATGAGTTCAGCGCACAACAGTAGCCCCAATGGGTTTCACTTGATAACTGGCCAAGAAAGGTAAAAATGCCCGGGTCTTCCCTTTAATGGGACTTTTTACTATTAGCTTAAACTACACATATTTTTAACAATAAAAGGTGATTGTAGCACAACTTGGAAGGGTTGTTTCTATTTTGAAGAAAAGATTGAGCCAATTTTCTGTACTCAAAGTGATTGCTTGAGTCATCATAGTCCAATAAAACATATGAGAATGTGAATCTCAGTCCAGTAGAGAAACTCCTGTCAAGGTTGTAAGGCTTCAGGAGGTATGTGAGATTTCAGTGTGCATCTTTTTTTTTTCTTTTTTTTTTGGTGGTAATTTGTCTTGGCTAATTCAGGAGTCTCCCTGCTGAGCAGACTGGCTGTTGTAAATCCTGTTCACCAGGTAATACATGTGTGAGGAAGGAAGTTGAATGATCTATGCCCCAATAAATGGCAGAGAGCATTTCAGAATGCATTACAAAGAGACTGGAAGTTTTTCCAAGAAGACTACTTAGCCTTAAAGCTGAAACTCGTGGCATCATTTATTACTTTCAATAGTTTGAAAATTAGCTGTGAATAAGTACAAACCAGGAGCCACTCACTATAAAAATACACTGTACCAAAATGACACAAAATCCTAATCCTCTCTGAAGTTTAGAAGAGTTCACGCAAAAAAGAAAAAGACAAGAATTGGGACTAAGATCCATCTGTGCTTTGTTTTGCTTGAGTCATCACCAACAGATGGCAAATACTCTGTAGAAATCACTCAGATGAGTTACTCCAGTTTGTGGCGTACCTAAGGCATCTACCCTTAGTTCTAACCTTATATTCTTTGTCAGAAACTCAGTTTCCTCTGGAGGTTCAGACAGGTACCAGCACGCAGGCTTGTGCATAATTATGCCTTCAGATGCAGTACCTGTTATGTAAATATTGGTAATAATTATCTTCCCTTTTATTTCTTCTGAAACAATAGGTTTGAGTCCTAACACAAGACTGCCTAGCTGTGTCAAACTTTATAGGCGGTTGCAAAAATAGCTAGCAACAAGCTGGTATTGACTGTCACTTCCTGTAGGACTCAAGTTCACAGACACTATTTCAGATATACATCAGTTTAGAAATATTCTACATGCCATTTCCCAATGACTTCTGCAGTTGAGCAGACATGAGATGAATGTAAAAACTGTCTGTCGCGTAGATTCATGTTCCCACTTCATCTTCATGCAGGGAAGATTATTATTCCATTTCATCAATGTTTTATTAGATTTTCCTGAAAAAGTTGGCAAAAGAATATCATTCCTCAGAGACTAACAGCAAGTTAGTTAGTGTGTGCTGTTTCCCCACTACTGGCATTGACATTCTCATTTCTGTAAGTATATCTTGTTTTCAGGGGAGCGAGATACTATTTTTAGAATTGATCTCATACTTTCCTTCATTACTCCCCCAACTTATTATGAGATGGAAGTGAGTATGTGATTGGAAAATGATCTATTTGCCCAGAAGAGACCTCTACCTAGTTAAGCTCCCTATTTTGTTCAGTATTAATTTAGATGAGGTAGATAATATTCACTGTTCATGTAAATATGTCATCTACCCAGTCTACCAAGACCACTTGTGCTATTGCTTAATGAAATTATGGGTATGTGAGTAGTGTCTCTGTGTCTCATGATAAAATTTTCGTCGTAACGCTGGCAGGCATAAACCAGAAGGCACCCTTTGCCAAGGTGC
The DNA here is from genome assembly GCF_000737465.1 of Haliaeetus leucocephalus. Taxonomy (NCBI): domain Eukaryota; kingdom Metazoa; phylum Chordata; class Aves; order Accipitriformes; family Accipitridae; genus Haliaeetus; species Haliaeetus leucocephalus. The sequence continues at coordinate 10,638,506 of NW_010972720.1, forward strand.
TGTCTGTCCTGTTGAACTTAGACTTTTGTAAGCCTTGATCAATGAATGAATGTACATAGTAGGCAGCAAACTGCAGCATGATGAGCAGAGCAAAGAGGAAGTGCCTAGGAGAGCTGCATAGAAGCCTAGCACCTGATATGTCAAGAATTATAGATTATATTGAGTAAAATTCGTTTCAGTTTTGGGCATATGCTGCTGCATCAGACTACAATGCTATTATTTTGTAATAGACATACAGAGCTTGCCAACGCAGTTTTAGAATAGCCAAGTGGAATGTAAAGATTTCAAGTCAAAAGGAAAGGCTGAGCAGTGCAATAACAAATGACAGCACAGTGATCATGTGCTGAGCTGGTGGCACGCTGAATCAAAATAGCTGTATGGCTGTCTGCGCTATTGTTCAAGCTGATGCCTCACTGACAGATCTTAATTATTCACAGATTTAGCACTATGTTTTGTAATTTTTAAAAAATAGGATAACCGAGTGTTTTGTGCTGATATTACCATTTGGTAAACAATGGTTGTGTGGCATGTGCAACATTTAAATGCATGTGAAAAAAAATAGCTGGCTGAAATTTATTTCTCCAGGTGCTAGAAAACTCAGATGACTACTCAGACTACCACATGTCTGTGGACATGGGCTTGCACAGATGTGATAGAAGCAGAAAAATCCAAGAACCTATGAAAGCAGCTGATGTTGCTATTGTCAGTATGAGTTGGATGGTGTTAAGATAGATACTGTCTTACCATCCCAATGGAATGTTACCACTGAATTGGTTTGTGATGTGTTTTATAGTTTTCTGATCTAAATATAGGATCAAACCTTGCACTCCTGGGCACTGCAAATTTCCCCTAAATCTATCATTGGGACCCATTTCACTTAGCTTTCACTAGATATTATTTTAGGGAAAACCTGCCCTGTTGAACAGGTGTACTTTTCTGTTTCTGATAATGCCAAATATTTTTTTGCTACCTCACCCTTTAATAAAGAGCTACGGTACTAGCAGAGACTAGCAGTTACAGGTATCAATGTTGTTTCCATCTGTGGAGAAGACAGCTTAAGTTTGCTCTTAAAACTAATAAAATAAATAGACTTACATTTGTCTTATGATGCTGCTGCGATTTTTCTTTAAAACAGAAGTCTACTTAAGTTGCAATTTCTATGGCTCTATCATCACATCTTTGTCGATGTGCATAAGATGACTCATTTACATTTTAAATTATTGATTTTTTAATAATTTATCACAATGCCAAAATATTCTATAGCATTGATATGTAAATGCTTCCTGCATCTTCACATGACTCCCTGCCAGATACAGCCAGCAGCATGAACAGGAAGGGAACAGGAGAGGATGACAAGATACAAGTCTACTGGAAGAAGCCAGTAGCACGTGAGCCAAATGAAGGTGCCTTGCACTGTCTGACCCAACTCAGTTCAATACAGTTCTGTGCTGTTCGCTCATCCTTATCTGACCTGCCAGCAGGTTGCACAGATTGAGTGTGCTTAACTTTTCTAGCAATGATAAAGTGCCATAAATTTTTATTTTAGGAGGCACGAATACTTTTAAACCAAGATCCAAAGTAAAATGCAGCTAAATCAGCAGTAGTGCAGTGGTAGTAAGCTCTGTTGGAGGGCTGGTGGTAGGCAGCTGGTGGCTGGAGCATCTTACATTGGATCACCACTCACAAAACAGAAGTGGGCAACCACAGTGTTAAGTGCCCCTCTGCGTATAACATTTTTCAGAGTGTGTATATGCCGTGAGTTGCCACTATTCACATTATTCCAGATTTTGGCCCAAGAATCATGGCATAAGGGCAGATGTTTTGTACATGTTTTACACAAATTGCCTGCTTTCTGCAGGACGTTATGATGGTGGGTTTGTTTCTTGCTTCTTTTATCATTACTGTTAGATGTCTGGTTTAAATAAAGGGGTCTAAAATTGCCTAAATGTTTTTTTTTCTTCTGATCTTGTAAACAAACAAAAAAATTGTGAAGGTTTCACTACGAAAAGAATATTTTCTGCATAAGGAAGTTAAATACCTATTTCCACTTCAGATAAAAGCTCAGTTTCCCTTACCTTGCAATGATTTGGTGTTCACTCATATGTATTTTTACCCCAGTAATATAGAAAGAATTGTTCTTTACAAAAGAATTTATCTGAAACAGATTTAAATGTAACCTTAGAGCAAAAAAACATGAAACAAGAAAACAGAGTTAAACTTTTAAAACAATCAGTTTTATTCTGCACACAGCAATTACTTCTGCTGTCAGCAGGAATAAAGTTTACTACTGTTGGAAACTTGTAAAAAAGTCAAATGTATTCCTGTAAAATGCCTTGTCAACTGCAAGTAAACAAGACCATACCTTTCAAGAACCAGGCATCTCCTTATTTTAGTATCAAGAAGGTTTGTGTCCTAAACACCTGCTCAGAAGTAGTTACAAAAATATGATTTGAACAAAGAGAAGGAAATGCTATATTCCTATGCGGCAAAGAAATCCTGCTTATTGACTTTCTGAACTGCCTCAGCCAAAATACATGACATTCAGCTGTTCACCTCATAGGGAGTTCAGAGATGCCTATATCCAAAAGTTGAACTGGGATTAATATGGATGTCTTTGTGATTGTTATTACACTTCAATAAAACTAATCCTTATATCAGTACAAGTCGTATCAAAATTAAGTCTAATGACAGACACAATCCCTGTTTTTTATAAAAAAAAATACCTTCTGTGAACTTTTCAGGGGAAGAGGAGACAGGAGGAGGAATAATTACCTGTCTGCTCAATTTATTCTATTTTAATCTAGAGCCAATTAAAATAACTTTTTTTTTTAATATACCTTTAAAAAAACATACCTTTTAAAAGAGAGGTACAATTGTAATGCATCCCTCATATAGATTCTGTATCAGGACCAGTTTGATGGGTAGTTTGCTTTTATTGGTACCTTATTCTGAAAAAACAAACAAACAGATGAAAACCTCAAAGCTGTAAATTTTCACAGGCTAGGGCTAAGAATGAGATGGCAATGCTGTTTACTGGGATAAATCAGGTGATACTAACAGAATTTCAATACCAAAGGTTAATAATATCATCATCAGTAGCTCTTTAAAGAGACCTGACTGCCTAAAGACAACTTAATTTTAAACACTGAGACAAGTCAATCAGTATACACCTAAAAATATGCATTGAGGGATGCAGTTTGCATACATTACAGCCTTGTTTTTTCTTTCGAACTTGTGAGATCTTGAATTCTTTTGTTCTCTTATCTAGGAATGTAGGCGCATGTGTATGGGTCTGCTTGTTGCTGGTCACTGGGCAGAGAAAGAGAGTTTCTAGGTGAAGGACAGGGCACAGAGAAATAGCCTTCCACTCAAAATTCTGCGCTTCCCATCCTACTCTTAAAATATCTCTCTCACCAGGCTGTTTGTCCGGTGATAGGGGAGTGTTGATGAGTTGAAAATGTAAATGTCAGCTCAGCCAATGTACATTGACTATGGCCTGAGAGGTTAGAAGGTGGGCCTATTTTCCCGTTTTTACATTTTGCAGTATCAGAACTGATAGCCTGTAACATTTAAAGTGGCTAAGGGCACAGTGGAAAGCAAAATACAGAGATGCCAGTAAAGCCATCTCAGTGCTCTTGGGAGCACTATACTGGATCATGACTAAATGGACGTTTCTGACCAAGTGCCAACAATTTTGGCAAGGCTGTGTGAAGGAATAAATCTATGGAACTTTTTTTTTAATTAAAATGCCTATTATGAGCTCCAAGTGTATTTTTATTTGTGTTTCATGGAATCCAGTGTCAATGGTGCAGGGAGGAACCTGCCTTTACTTGACAGTCTTTGTTACACTTTTTGCTCTGAATATGCTATGATTAGATTTATGATGTGAGTAAATATCCAAATAGGCTGGTAGAGAAGGTATTTCTGTTCATGGTCATAAGGTAAATTAAGAGAAGTATTATTTCCTAGACATCTACTTTGACTATCAGGCTCAGAAAGAAAATAGCTCTGGACCTGTTAAGTCACGTGGAAGAGTAAGATTTATGGAAGATAATATAGTTACACATTGACTCCTGGAAAGCAGTACAGCAAACCCAATTTTAGGTGTGATTTAGAACATAATGAATTCAGGAAAGTTGTAGTTTTATCAAGGGCATTAGTCTTGAAGCATTTCTGAACAGTCATTTTGAAAGACTATCACTAACTAGGCCTAATAATTAATACTGCAGCAAAATACCAGTGAAGAACAACAGTTGGTGGCCAAATACCATATCATAGAATCATAGAATAGTTTAGGTTGGAAAGGACCTTTAAAGGTCATCTAGTCCAACCCCCCCTGCAATGAGCAGGGTCATCTTCAACTAGATCAGGTTGCTCAGAGCCCCATCCAACCTGACCTTGAACACTTCCAGGGATGGGGCATTTACCTACCACCTCTCTGGGAAACCTGTTCCAGTGCCTCACCACCTTCATCATAAAAAATGTCTTCCTTGCATCTAGTCTAAATCTACCCTCTTTTAGTTTAAAGCCATTACCCCTTGTCCTATTGCAACAAGGCCTGCTAAAAAGTGTCTCCCCATCTTTCTTATAAGCCCCCTTTAAGTACAGAAAGGCCGCAGTAAGGTCTCCCTGAGCCTTGTCTTCTCCAGGCTGAACAACCCCAACTCTCTCAGCCTTTCTTCATAGGAGAGGTGCTCCAGCCCTCTGATCATTTTCATCGCCCTCCTCTGGACACATGCTGCTTTTGATGCAGCCCAAAGTATGGTTGGCTTTCTGGGCTACAAGCGCATATTGCCAGCTCATATCCGCAAGGTATCTGATCTGGGTGTTCCTCCAGTTCTTCGTCTGTGGGATGTACATACACCTGCCTGTACCTTTCCCTGAAGAAGCAGCATGGAAGAAGCAGACCCATCTGAAGTCATGCCCATCAGGTGGGTCATGCCTCTGTTGTGAATGAGGTTATGGTAAAGAGATGCACCTCTAAGTCAGTAGCTGCCTTGCCTGCTTTCTGCCCAAGTCTCTCCACCACTGAGGCTTCTTTGGCACAGAAATTGACATTAAAGCTAATACATTGCATCACATTTTTAGGAAATTTCAAATTTGCTTCTGGGAAAGACTTTTGTTTCCTATCTTCTCTAAAAAAGGCAAGATCTGCGTGAGACATCTGCTTTATCTGCACAATTAGAAGGGAAGATCATGTGCTGTTTTACAAATACACAAGCAGAAAAAGACTTTCCTTCAATAGCTTACAGCTGATGTGGATAAAGAGAACTGAACATAATAAGGACAATACAAGATCTTTGATTCTGTTTATTTTTCTTTTCCATTCTTTTTTATCTTACCTCTTCTGAGTTAGCTTTGTGGCCTTTCAGTAGTTTTCTGAAAAACATCCCTAAGAAAAAGATTTTTGCTTGCCAGTTTGCTGATATAGTGTACTATATTAGCTGAACCAAAGCCATCTTTCTCTTTGAATTCTGCTCTCCTTGAATTATAATTCCTCAAACCTTTTCCAAGTAGTACGTGTATTAAAATGTGTATATATGTACATATGGAGCCATATGTGTGTATAGCATTTATAGGCCTGTTTAATTTTTCATTTTTTTCTTACTTTTAGTTTTTAAACTTCTTTTTGACAACAGTGCTTTAAAAGGTATGTTATTGTAGAATTAGTCTCTGTTGGTTTGTATTTGATTTTATAAACACTCATCAGAACAATCTCATTAATTTCAGTAAAAATTAGGAAAATTTTTATGAGATTTTTAGATAAATATTCCTGTTCAAGACTTGAAAATATGAGCCCTGTATTGTGACATGATTGCAACAGAAGAAATATTCACAGAAGCAGGTGGGAAAAATTTTCCTATGTCATGATCGGTGAGATAGGTACCAGATTTGTGCTTATTGACCTTGTTGCTGCCTAGTGGCTTTCTTTGCTACACACCCTCATTAATGGCAGCAGAAGTTCAATCAACACATAGAACCAGGGCAGCGTGTGGGTCTAATTACTGCAGCAGTGTGCGTGTGTGTGATAATGGGCATTTTGTAGCCGAGAGCGTAACAACAAAGACAACAGGTGTCAGAATTCAGAGGTCTCGACAGTAATGGGCAAGGACACCTTAGTTTTTCGTAACTGCCATAGCAATTAATCACAGTGAGGATCTTTTGATTGAATCTTTCCTTGGCCAATGTTTTCCTGAAGAGGCAGAGGGCTTGGTTTCCCACCCAACTCTACCTTGGCAGCAGTTCCAAGGACAGACGTGCCAGGGGAGGTGTTGGAGGGCAGCTCCGGCTCGGCTGCAGCAATCTCCCCCAGCGGTGCAGCGCCCGTGTCTCTTCAGCCATCTCTGACTTGGAGACCGTTCCCTTCTACGTTGTAAAAGCAGCGCTGCTGAAAAGACCACGAGGTCTCAGGCCACATTATTTTCCCTTTATGATATCTGTAAAGTAAGGCAGTCCCTGTTGCTGCCTTTCTCTGGCTTGGGTCCCTTGAAGCATCTTCCCTCTCTGCTTGGAGGTGGCTGAGTCTTCCTTAACAAGGTGGCGGGGAATTGACATACATGGAGGATGTATCCTCCCTTGCTGCTAGCTTCAACTCAGAAGATTAAGCTTCGGTTCAGCTTCAACTCAGAAAAACAAGCACGGACATATATTTTACAGCTCATCAGTACTTAGAGTGGATGGAAGAAAATGTAGGCTAGTCACAAAAATAAGGGGCAGTGTTACAGCTTTTGCAGCCATGTCATCAAAAATATTCTACCTTTCTTGCACTGAGCCACTTGCAATCTGTAATATGCTGAACAGGGATTTTGTGTCTCCTTTTTCCCCCAGTTTCCAGCAAGGAAAACAAGTGTTCTGCTTCAGCAAGTGAATCCACCCATGCTTGTGATACATATACAGGCTATGTGTGAGAATTATACCAACAATTACTGTTTAGGAGTGCTCTGCATGCAGATGCCACATAGAGCATTGAAAATGTATCACATAGTTATGGGAAACACAATAGGAATCTTTTTGCAAGTGAAATAATTATATTTTAGCCACGTTGGAACCAAACAATCTAGCTAGCTCTAAGTCTTTATTCACATGTAAAAAGATCATTTATGCATTGTAATGCACCCTTGTCCAAATAATTGTGCTGGAATATTGTATGAAAGTTTTTGAACAGCTCCGTAACACCCATACTGTTGGATGACAGCAGTATCATTAGTAGCCTACATAAGTATTTCTAACCATGTGCAAATTCATCTTTTATTCCTTTGTAATTTATCACACAGTTTTCACCTTCTATATATTTCAAGAGAAATTAACTGTACTTGAAATGCTTCCCAGGCCCAATTAGCTCCATGCATAGGTTAGATAATCTCATGTTGGTGTAGGGTGGAAGTGACACCACGTGCTGTTCCAAGGCCCACATCTGCAGAAGGGCTGGAAGATGGGGTGGTTCAGAGGAGAGCCACAACACAGGGAAGGTTGCCGTTCAGGGTCTGTTTATCTGGTGAGGCACAGTGTTGGGTAAGGCAACCAGAGGCACTTCTCAAAGATCTCTACTGTGCCCATTTGAAATACTTTTGATGAAGTCCTTCAACAAAGGTTCTTAAAACCTTTAAGTATAAAAATCCTCTCATGAACAGTGACTGAATAAAAGAGAGGACATATATAATCAGTGTCACTTCTCCAGGAATGGAAATTGAAGAAAATATCCCTAAATACTTGTCCTGTCTTTGTATGGTGTCCTCAAGCATGCTCCTATGATGACCCATTACTTGTCTGATCTGCTGTGGCTGGTTTTGTGGTCCTAAATAACTGAACAGCATTGCTTCTAATGCCTGCACTAGCTCAAATATCCTGAAACAGGAACATCTTAAAAAATACCCGCAGTGAAGTCTGAATGAGCTTAGCTTGTTTAATTTAACAAACAAACAAACAAACAAACAAAAAGAGACTTGACTTCACAGAATGCAGAGTAACTTCGGCATATTAAAGGACTTCATTGTAGTGGAGAAGGGCATAATAATATGTGCTCAGGGCATGAACGTAAACATATCCCCACCAGGCACATGAATTTATAAAAGGAAGCATGATTAGCTGCTGAAGTAAACTTACCAGGAAAGAGATGAATTGTCAGTCCCTTGATGTTTACAGGCTGAGACTGAATTCCTTTCAAGACAATATGCCTAAGGCAGTCATAAATTATGCTTTAGCCTAATTTATGTTACCAACTTAATATGAGTAAATAAGGTAAATGGGTGAAATAAACCTGTGACATTGACAAGAATCCAATTGTTCCTTAAGACATTAAATATCTGGAAAAATGGAGTGATCTCAAAGTCTGTGACTGAAACATTAACAAAATGAAGCAATGTTTGCAAGTGTCATAAGCACTTTTTCAAATGTAAATTTGCTGCAGATTTTTTAGTAGGTACATGCACAGTGATTAATTTTCTCACTTTTTATTTTGGCCAAGGCTTTGTGGAAAAAATATATTGCATTTCTGAAAGTAGTGTAGCCATCCCAAAATCAGGTGAATGTGTGTGCTGTAGCACCTTTCACAGGTGCATGTGTATAGTATACGAATTGTATACATCAGTACAATTCATGGCTTGCATCTGTTGTGAAGCCCAACTTCTTGTTGACTTTTTCAGAAGAATTCAATTGCACAAAGATTTAAAAAACAGATTTGTAGGACATTCCTTTCTCAAAAAGACATAGCATCATTCATTTGGAAAATCAAATCCCTTGTCCTTCTAGAATCTAATAGAAAGTATTTTCAAATGGTAGTAGTATTCTAGGCAGAAATCCAGAGCACTGCCTGAAAATATAATTTAGGAGTTGTAATATATTCCCTAATTAAAAATATCATGCACAGTAGTGATTTTATTATTCATTTATTATCTAGACCATTGAACTAATCTGAAGAAAAGCAGCATTCTCAGGGTGTGAGAGTGAAGAGGTTCCCTTTCTATTTTTACAAACAAATCATTTGCTTTCCAGTAGAAGAGACAATATTTTTTTTGTTCGAAAAATAAAGACTTACTATACCTTGCTATACAATTATTGCTAGACCGTAGCTAAATACAAGTTACATTTCTTGTCTGAAGGAACATACGCAATTACTTTCATCACCTTTTTGTTTCATGGTATGTGAATAATACTTCATAAAGGTAAATAAATGAGAGATTGAGAACCAAAATAAATGCCATGGATAAAATCTTATGATTTTTAACTGTAAGAGTAAAGCTAATTTTCAGTCATTTGAAAGAAATTGGAGTACATAAAAATCAGAAGCAGTTGCTGTATAGTTATTTTCTGTTGCACCAAGCCTACAAGTATAAACTTTTGGTTCACGTGTATTACAAGTTTTTGTCCATGTCAGTGATGAGCAGAGTCAAGCTGTTACAGATTTAGGCTTCAGAGATTTGGCTCTGAAGCTCAGACTGTAGCAGTAGATGCACGTGGGGTCTGCAGGTCCCCAGTTCAGTCCCTGTAGATGGCCCAAAGGCATAAACTGACACGTTCTTCTACACGGCAGAATATACTGGTGAATACTATATAATATAGAATATATAGTATATAAAACCCACTATATACTTTCAAAAAATTTGTCCACTTTTTCAATTGTATTAGGTGGCTTGATGGAAGATGTCAGACTGTTCTATCCTTAAACAGCTGTGCCTACAAATACTACTGCTTTTGCTCTTCTGAACATTCAGATACTACCTATATTTCATTAACACTAAGTTGTAAAGGACAAGGGTTTATTTCTTCTAAATTGTATTAGACCTGCATTGCATTGTCCAGAAGAAAATAAGCCATTTATCCAGATCATGTTTTTTGAAATTTCATTGCTTTTTTGCTACACATCTTTTAACTAAATCTTTATCTCTGCTCTCCAAAACCCTGAAATCAAGAACTCAGAGATCTCTTTATGTAGTACAAACATGCAGTCCATTTTCAGTTTCTTAGTAAACTGATATAGGGTAAAAAACTGGAGATTCAGGACAAATCATTTGGAAAACTGAAGTCTGAACCCTAGAACTGAGCAATGCTGCAGTGGCACCTGAGTGTTCACCTTTCCTGTTTAGATTTCCAGATACTGAAGTTCCTTATGCTTTACTGGAATTAAAATAAACCATCACATATGTATATGTTCTCAAATCTCTTTCTTTTGGAAAATAGCATTATTTGTATTGTAAAAATTTCTGCTCAGTTAATTTTATTTTATTTTATGTTTTTGTTGTGCCATGAGTGATACTTTTTACAGTACGCTACTTCTGCCCTACACTACGAAAATAAAAATCATTATTTTTATAATATAACAAAATTTATAATTATGTTTATGCAGCTGAGTTCTAATTTTGATTCTGTCTAGCTGAAACCAATGCAAGTTCCAAACTAAGTCTTCCAGATTAATTGTTTGACTCATGGCAAGGCATTGTATTCAATAAATGCAGCATAAAATGTAAGGATTATGTAGACAAAGCTCAAAGCTAAATTCAGCATTCCACTCTGCTGACAAAACTTGCTTGTTTGTCTTAAAATTCTGAGCTGTTACACTTCAATAATTCTCTTTTACCCCACAGAATGTCTCTACCTGGAGTATTACACAGCATTTCTAAATTTTCTATCAAACACGACACAGAAATTATATTGCCCTTTTATTTGCTGAGTGTTATCTCACAAAGTAATAAGATACAGAGAGAAGATAGCCTGAAGCCCAGGATATGGTTATGGCCTATAAGCACTTTGGTTTTTCTCAGCATGAGTTTGCTAATTCACATATTAATTGGTGTTCACATATCGTCACTTTGTCATTAGGAGTCCAGTTACTGCATTCGAGCACAATATTAGGAAGGCTATCTCATTGTATTTTCTGTTGGCACAGGGTACTTATCCTTTCTGTAAAAAAGAAAAAAAAAAGTAAGCCCATGCAATACTGGAGTGGAAACTCCAGTTATAAAAAGTTATAGATATACATGTGTACCAAAATTTTTCATAGTGTGTGTGCTAATAAAATTAAATAAGAAACTTCTGTACATATCTCTTAAATCCATTACTAAATACAGCTTTACCTTCAGAGAAAACCAGATTAAGCCATTTAGTGTTGTCTAACACTAAGTCATAAACAGCAATTTTTTTCCTTCATGCTAAAGTAGCTTAATCCATTAATCCTTATGCAAAATGTAAATGTTTATATTAGACAATTAAAACAAGGCTTTGTTGTGCTCTTGTTCTCCTTCTCTTTCAATATACACCTCATTTATTATTCAATAAATTTTTGTCTTTCATATTTTTTCTTTCTGCACTGTAACTCTGCTTCTTGAAAATCCAGATGTATGTTCTAGATGATACTAGGTAAAACCAAGTTTTCTTCTGGCTGTGAATTTTAAGCAAGTGTTTATTACATTCAAATCTGAATTTCTATCTATTTCAGATTTTTCTAATGAAATAGCTAAATGTTATTGATTGAAGGTTTAATGTTATTCCTTACCCTAGCAGCCAAAATATGTAAAATAATTGCAACGGTACCTGCATTAAGCCCCCCAAAATGCAGAATTGTAGTGGAAACTAATACCTCAGTGTGGTGAAGTGAAAAATTCTTGCATGATACTTATTAAACCAAAGGAAGCCAGGGAGAATCATCTCAGAATGGTGTAAGATGACGTATTCTTTTACATAAAGTGAAAACGGATGGGGGCATATCTGCAAGTACTTTGGAGGAGAGATTTAAGATCTAAAACAATCTCGTTAATTGGTGATTTGGTCTGAAAAGCAGGATGCGGTTCAAGCAGGACACATGCAAATTACTGCACTTCAGTAAGAATAATCAGCTGAGCAGTGAAAGACAGAAACTGGCTAGCTAGGCAAAAGTGGCAGAAAAAAAACAACTTCAGAAGTTTTATTGAAGGGAACACCAGTTGCCAAATTCATATTGTTGGGGGGGAGGGGGGGGAGAAAAAAACCCAAACATCTGGTATCCTGGTTTGGTTATTGCACTTCAGACAAAATACTGGCCAGCTGAAGAGAATGTGGAGAAAAGCATGGAGAGTGATGAGAGGTCTAGAAAACATGACCTGAGGAGGAAGGAAATAATCTGTTTCCTTAATCCAATGACAAAAAGGAATGAGCTAATGTTGCAACAAGGTATTTGTAGACATTAAGAAATATTTTCTAAGATCTGGGATAGACTGAGGAGAGCTGTTGTGGAGTATTCATCACTGGAGTTTTTTATGAATGGATCACACAAAGGCCTGTGAGGATGATTTTGGTGCATTTGATACTGACTTAGGAGGAAGAAATAGATAAAGATCCTGTGAGATACTTCCAGTTCTATTTTGTACGGTTAGTAAATATGGGTATTCCAGCATGGAATTACATAAAAGAAAGAGTAACCTTAAAAAAGAAGCAAACAAACACTACTAGTTCAAAATATTTACATGCTTTTTGTTTTAAGTATTTTTATTTTTTTTAAATTATGATCCTCCTTGAATAAATTCACTTCACCTTTCATACTATGTAATTCAGTTTATGCTTTGCCAGTCAAATCGACATCAAATGTCACCACAGGTTTTTCCTACACAGCCCCTTCTGCATGGTAGGAACTGCCCAGAGAGATCTGTAAAGGTGTTACTTTATCTTCCCCTATATCTCTCCTTAAAACTTACCATGGCTCTGAGGCTTACCCAGTCTTCAGCAAGATACACGTTTGGAATATTGTAAGAAAATTTTTTTTTTTTTCATTTCCATGGGGAGAACCCTTTTTTTTTCCTTTCCTCTTTCCACGTTTATTACTTGCAGCACAATATGTCTTTAGATGTATGAAGAATCTGAGAAATCTCTCAAAATACTGTCTCCCAGGCCAAATGCCAATGTTCCGACAGGAATGCCCACTGCTTTTATCAATATTGCTATAAAATCCAAGTCTCAGCTCACCTGTGTTTGTTTCTGTCAGCTGATTTATGTTTCTAGTCAAAATGTATTGAAAGCAGAAAATGAAGCTGAATGGTCTTCAAAAAAAGTGGAGAACATATTGAAACTCTGAGCATAGGAAAACCTTTCTAATCTTACAGTTTCCTTTGGACTGTATTACTTCAACATTTTATTCTTCTTTGAACATGTTTTCAACCTTTGATTTTTTGCCACTTTAGAAAGAAGTCTCTGTCTTTCACAAGATTACCTTGGGAAATTACATTTTCATATGCTCTACTGCAATGTACTCAAATGGTGCTTTGATCTAAGATTGCCTATAATTTACAATTGTGAAAATTCTAGAGAAATGAAACAAATGAAGGGAATTTCCATTCTTCAACCTCTAGGATCCAGCACTGACATCTAAACCAACCCTTTCCAGTTCTTTATTTTACTCTGTTCTCCCAAGCTCACTGTAGCTCTTCTATCCTTGTGCTGTACCCCTACACCTCTGAAACCAGAATTGCAGCCCAGTACTATGTCTGCCATTCAATGCACACCCACCTCACATTTTCTGTTTTCTAAATCCTCTCTATCCTCATACGCTCATGCAGGAGAAGAGGTCCTAGAACTAAGTCCCTGTAACTGGCTCCCACGCGTGTCAGCATCTCCCATCCTTGCTCTTCTCTTCATGTATTTTGTACCAGGTACAACTTCTTCCACACAGCTGTGATAAATCCCTATCCAGGCAGAGAAAATACACTTGTCCAGTAAGCCTATATAGAACATGAGTTTTAGAAGCGCATTTCTAAAAAAAAAAAAAAAAAAAAAAAGGTAGAGAGGAGTAACAAAAAAAGAATGGGTCACATGATTTGCTGATGCAGAGCAGGACTTCTGTGTTATATCACACTCTCTTGCTGTCTTTAGCAGGAAGCCAAATACATTTTGCTTCCTGAGGTAGTGGGAGTATAGTATCAAGGAAAGAAAGGGAGAAGAACCTTTTATAAAGCAGTTCCTCTTTTATGGAAGTCATGAATTAAAACACTCCACAAGACTGCATTTCTCACTCATGGCCTCTGTTCCCCACAGATGGATGAAAAGTGGATAATTTTAAGTGAGGAAGTCAGAAGACCTGGTGTTGTAAGTACCATTGCTGTGAGCCATGAGCCTGGAGCAAATTTCTTTATGGCAACTTGATGTATCTTACTCTATCCATGAGGTTATTCATTCCACAGCAGTGATCAGCAGCACATTGGGTCAGTCTTGTTCCATATATATTCTCTCCTAGTACAGAAGAAGATGATGTCAGCATGGAGATACCTTTCTTTGACTTTGGAGACTGCTTTAACTGGTGATAACTATTGGACTTCCTTTTCGGACATACAGAAACTGAGAGATTGGAGAATGTCTCTGATAGAGCATCAAGCTTGACTTACTCACCAAGAAGTTCTTTCTTTAAAGGGGAGTTGAGCAGCAGGCCCATTATCACAAGCAATCTGCCCCCTTTGGCTACTTAAGTGTAATTTGCCAGGTGGTTGAAAACTTGATCATCTGCTAGAAACTGATTTTTTTTATTTTTTTTTTTTATTTTATTTTTTGGAACAGACTGACAGATTTCTTTCCATAGTCACAGATATTAAACTAGAATTTTGTGGCATGTATCCAAGTTCAAAAACTACCTAATTCCTAGCCCATGAGAAATATTTTTCTCCTCTACTGGAGAAGGATTAACTGCTCTTCAGTTTGTAATCTCCTTAGATGTTTTGGGCTGTCTATAATTTTATCTCCAAGCTTGTCTGACTCAGAAGGGTCACCCTGGCTTCTGGCCCCATGTATTCGGTTTGTGTGGCAAGGTTTTGGTAGTGGAGGGGGCTACATGGGTGGCTTCTGTGAGAAGCTGCTAGAAGCTTCCCCCATGTCCAACAGAGCCAATGGCAGCTGGCTCCAAGACAGACCTGCTGCTGTCCAAGGCCGAGCCCATCAGCGACAGTGGGAGCGCCTCTGGGATAACACATTTAAGAAGGAAAAGAGGTTGCGGGGCACGCAGCGAGAGCAGCCGGAGAGAGGAGTGAAAACATGTGAGAGAAAGGGGAGGTGCTCCAGGCGTCAGAGCAGAGATTCCCCTGCAGACCATGGGGAAGACCAGGTGAGGCAGGCTGTCCCCCTGCAGCCCATGGAGTTCCACGGTGGAGCAGATCTTCACCTGCAACCCAGGGAGGACCCCACGCCAGAGCAGGTGGGTTCCCGAAGGAGGCTGTGACCCCGTGGGAAACCCAGGCTGGAGCAGGCTCCTGGCAGGACCTGCGGATCTGTGGAGAGAGGAGCCCGTGCTGGAGCAGGTTTTCTGGCAGGACTTGTGACCCCGCTGGAGCAGTGTGCTCCTGAAGGACTGCATGCTGTGGAAGGGACCCACGCTGGAGCAGTTTGTGAAGAACTGCAGCCCATGGAAGGGACCCATGCTGGAGCAGTTCATGGAGAGCTGCAGCCCGTGGGAAGGACCCATGTTGGAGAAGTTCATGGAGGACTGTCTCCCGTGGGAGGGATCCCACGCTGGAGCAGGGGAAGAGTGTGAGGAGTCCTGCCCCCGAGGAGGAAGGAGTGGCAGAGACAACGTGTGATGAACTAACCACAACCCTCATTCCCCGTCCTCCTGTGCCACCAGGAGGGGAGGAGGTAGAGAAAATTGGAAGTAAAGTTAAGCCTGGGAAGAAGCGAGAAGTGAAGGTAAGGTGTTTTTTAAGATTTGCTTTTATTTCTCATTACCCTACTCTGATTGGATTGGTAATAAATTGAGTTAATTTTTCCCAAGTCAAATCTTTTGCCTGTGATGGTAATTGCTGAGTGATCTCCCTGTCCTTATCTCAACCCACAAGCCTTTGTTATATTTTCTCTCCCCTGTCCAGTTGGGAAGGGAAGTGATAGAGAGGCTTTGGTGGGCACCTGGTGTCCAGCCAGGGTCAGCACACCACACCGAAACCCCATGAATTTCTTGCGTTTGATGGAAGTATCAGTGACTCTGTAGTGCTAATCAATAGAACTATTCACTTAAAGAGATAGCAAGATCCTTTCTTTCATTCTATTCAGTCTTTATAATTGAGTAGTAGATTAGAAAATAACTGAATTTTGCAAGACGTAGTTTTGGTATCATTTTTATTGAAACAGTTTAAAAATCAGAGTGGTTGATAATCTTGCCCTTTGTGCCAAGATTCTGGAACAAAATGAATCAAGAAAAAGCAAACTCTACAGCGCTAAGGTGCATTGCATTCGTCCACTGAGGATTTTTAAACCCAAGTGTAACTTCCCACATGCAACACACACATTTCTCGTGATGCCCATATGTCAAAGTTTTTGAAATTATTCTCAGTTTACCATATTTTTGTGTTTCTTCTTGATTGTTTTCATGTAATTCGCTAACACTAGACATATGACAGTGACAAAGATTATTTCACAAATGGTACACCTTGTTTCTCTTGCTATTTTCTGTTTTGCATAGTTCCCCTGCTTTTAGATTGTAGGCAGGTCATTGAGAAAGACAGAGCAAAAGAGCCACAATTTTGAAGCTCTTTTTCTCTGTATAACAATATATGCTTTTTTGTTTTTTGCTAAGGCAGATCTTGACTGACATTCACTGGTGGCTTATTGGTATATCTGGAGCATCAGAAGCCCAACACAACCAGGCAGCTGCAGGGTAGGCACACTTGAGCAACAGTGAACAGTTTGACTTTTGTGTCAAACAGTTCATTGACTGCATAAGTCAAGAAAGCCAGTGCAACATATGGCTGAATAACCATGGAGTCAAAAGTTTGTAAAAGTGTAAAATTCACATTTATTGGGATAAATGTGAAAAAACAGCAAACTGTAGAATTAAAATAGCTTCCAGAGATAAAATATTTCCTAGAGATTACTCTACACATTACAGTTGAAGAAATGTCTAACTTAAAACAACAGATTTTGGCTTTTGTTTAGTTGTGTAGTCAAATATTAATTCACCTAATAGATAATTTATAGGAAAAAGAAGAAAGAAAAGAGATAAAACTAAATAGGTTGGAATATGTTTCTCATGGAAAGAGATGAAAAGGCTGTTTTTCCCACCATCAGTGATAGAATAAGATTATCTTAACCAGGAAGACAAATTTAGTCAATGATTTTTGCACAAAACTTAGCAAAGAAAAAAATTTGCAATAAATAAAATGATTCAACCAACTTGCTCTAGTTTAGATTCTTCAATAATAAAATAAAATTAGGCATGAATTCCTTAGTATCCAGCTTTCCATGCTTAGATATAGTAAATGGCCAGTTAATCAAAAATTGTCTACTCTCCTATTCTTTAAAGAAGGTGGTTTTAGTTCATCAGCTTATTTCAAGCCCGTAAGTGTACTTGCAAAATGACTAGAAACCTTTTAGCTAGAATACTTGCATGTATTATTACATTACTTTGGATCTGGGAGTTGACTTCAATTATTATTCTTGTTACAATTTTCAGTGTAGAATATAATCTGTTAATGTTGTCTGCCTAATGTTACTGAAAGCTTGACTGTATTTTTTTTCAGTTTGTTCAGTCACTGGTGAGACATTTCATTATGGTGTCTTTTGTTAGATTCAGAACAGAAAATGAGTGACATTAAATGGCAGAAGTTTTTTATAAACGATGTTAAGAGTTTGCACTTCTGTTTTTGAATATAACTGAGTCAAAAAGTCCTCAAAAAACTTGTTGGATGCTCACTTACTTAGAGCTAAAAATTCCAAGACTGCAATATGCCAAATCCTAAGAAGCTCAAAACTTCAGGCTTTAACTTGTTCTCAGTGAACTTCTTTCTATGGGAACACTGCTGATAAATTGGTTTACTCCTCTGAACTACGTTGTCTAGTGTAACTTATTTAAGTTTGCATTTTACCAAGTTGCTCGTTCTTCTGTCACAGGGAGGAAAAAATGGCATTCCTCCTCCCTGTCCCTTCTGTAGTAGATGGGCATTTGTTTTATATAATGAGTTCTTATATTTTAATCTGTAAGAGAAGCAGCAGGAAGTGTGATCAGAAGTTTGCATAGAATTGTGTCTTTTCAGATTAAAAAGGAGATCTTCAAAAGGCGTCAATAGGAAAAGAACTTACAAATGTACTTGCTAATTGGTTGTGGTAGAAATGTGTGCCTAATTTCTAATTTTAATATGTGTCACTTTAGCTTCTAACCTTTGCTTCTTGTTTCATTTTCTCAGCTAGATTAAAGAGCTCTTTATTACCTAGTTTTTTTCTTTTTGTGGAAATACTTTCATAGAGTAATCAAGTTGTTCCTCATACTTTTTGTTAAAAGAAACAGCTTGAGCTCTTTGAATCTTTAATTGTAAAACAGGTTCTTAGGTATTCAAATTTTATTTGTGGCTTGCTTTCAACATAGTTCAGTAAAGACGGAACCTGCAGTTCATAAAGACTGAGCCTGGAGTTCATTAAACTGAACCTGGAGTACTGCGTTCAGCTCTGGGGCCCTCAACATAAGAAGGACATGGACTTGTTGGAGCAAGTCCAGAGGAGGGCCACAAAGATGATCAGAGGGCTGGAGCACCTCTTCTATGAAGACAGGCTGAGAGAGTTGGGGTTGTTCAGCCTGGTGAAGGCTCTGGGGGAGACCTTAGAGCAGCCTTCCAGTAGCTAACAGGGGCCTACAAGAAAGCCAGAGAGGGACTTTTTACAAGGGCATGTAGTGATAGGACAAGGGGTAATGGCTTAAAACTGAAAGAGGGTAGATTTAGATTAAATGTAAGGAAGCAGTTCTTCACTGAGAGGGTGGTGAGGCACTGGAACAGGTTGCCCAGAGAAGCTGTGGATGCCCCATCCCTGTGTTTTAGAGGCACGCACAATTGAATCCAACAGGTGTTAGAAGTCAGATTTATTCTTCAGTAAAAAGTTAGTTAGAACTCTGATAACATTAGTGAACTACAGGCTCAATGATGTAAGGGGAATTAGTACTACACAGCCGACTTAAGAATCCTTGAGATTTAAAAGTGATGACTCAAAATGCGCATATCACTCACCTAAAAGCTGAGGTCTCTCTCCCTCGAGGAGTTACCCTCAGGCAGTGCCCCGACCCAAGGGGGAGTCCCCGACTGCAGACCCGCTGCTCCGAGGAGGACTGATTCCAACATGTCGTCCAGCAGGACCCCGTTTATACCCTTGTGGAATCTGATCTGTGGTCATTTAATCCCTATTGGCCAAGAAGGTCACTTCAGTGTACCTGGCACATCTCGATTGGTCTGTTCAACTTTCAACCTGTGGCCACTAGGGTTTGGGTTTTTTTTTCTCTTCTCGCTGCCTGGAGAAGTTTCTTCTCCTGCTGGGGGGAGTGTACTGCCCCATCCCTGGAAGTGTTCAAGGCCAGGTTGGATGGAGCTTTGAGCAACCCGGTCTAGTGAAAGGTGTCCCTGCCTATGGCAGGAGAGGTTGGAACTAGATGATCTTTAAGGTCCCTTCCAACCCAAACCATTCTATGATTCTATGATTCACAATGCTTCAGCATCTGTTTTGAGAAAGGAGCACCAGAACTACTGAGATCTTTCCAATGAACAGAAAAGTCAGATACACTGCAGGGTCTACCTCAGAGTGTATATTAATAAGCAAATATATTTTTATATATTTTTGCATATATGAGTGGTTGTGTGTCTATGCAAAGGTTATATTAGTCCTTTTCATGATAAAATTTCATGGATGACTTGGGTTCATGAGCATCATTTCATTGCTGGCCAATGCTTTCCAGAGCACTAGTCCATTCTTTTCTCTGTTTAGTCTGTATTTAATTTCTATCCTTTGTTCCCAGGTATGTATGTGAATTCTGTATTATTTAAATTCACACAGACCATAGAGGGTCCATTGTTGTAGCACCCAGTATCACAGCTCTTGAGGTGGCATACTGTAGCTGTGTGGTACAATGATGTGCACCATTTTCCCCTGTGCGGCGTTTGTTTCCTTGTTCATGCAGACCAGAAGGCTGACGTGGCATCCTTTAGTGTGAAACCAAGTCTTGACAACAAAGAAGATGGAAAGAAACAATTACTTGACTTCTCCAATACTTAATATAAACCTATGTTTTTTCAGTTTATAATTCCACAGTGAGCTTCTGCATAATTTCAGTAAACTGTCTCTTTGTGGATTGTTACTGGGCATCAGTGATATTCACTGTTACCCAGTGGCAGATGCTACAAAAGATCTCAGAGAATCCAAACTTTTATGGGTGCTTCAATAAAATGACAAAAGTGTGAACCTTGGCAGTAAGAAAATTGGAGTGCTACTATCCTGCAATCTGGCCCTCAGCAAAATATAACATGAAAGCACATGAAAACACACAGTAAATATGTGTTTCAACTACTCAGTGATGCACGCATGTATCATTGATCTGATTTTTAAAGTGCCTCTATATTTTTCATAGTATTCCTAAAATGATGAATAAATTATGAAAATTGTCACTGTATATGATGTATTCACATCGTGACTGTAACTCCTTGAACCATAACACCACATTTATCATCTATCTTGTCACATTTACTGTAATATATTCAACTTGGTCTGTGATTATATGTAGCTTCTAGCTTTGGAGACCTTTTGGATTTATGAAGTGAAAATGTAGTTACTGAAATACGTATAATTTTAAAGTTCAAATATTGAGCGTTCTTCATTTTCTTGCTTTGTGCAGATTTCAGCAATAATATGACAAGTCTCATAATAGCATTTAATAACTGTACAATATGCTCCCTGCAGTACTGTGTAGCTCTTTGTGAGCCAAGAAAATATGTAAGGCATTTACTGAGTGAATCTTTCGTAGTTGAACACCATTGCTGTAAAGCTAACATGTTAAAACACATTAAACACATTGAAATTAGTGAAATACTGTCTTTCCATGTCCAGTGGGTGCTGTATTAAGCTTTTGTTTAGGCAAATATAGAGGTAGATTTACAGAAACTATGAAAGAACAATCAACTTCGATTACACTGGATTCAGTACCAGATTGATAGCCACGGGCATAATTCCTGTGCTTTTTACCAACCTTACCACTGTCAGAAGGACTCTATGTTCCTGCTAGTTTACTTTCAATGTTACAGTCTGCCTCCTGATTTTTGGCATAAAGCAGATAAACAGATTTCCTTCAAAGAAATTGCTCTAACTTTGACAGTAAAATACAGGAACTGTAGAACATGTTGCATACCCCCGTATCTGTGCTGCTAATATCTGTTGCTGAGCTGTAAGCAGTGTTTCCATTCACTCTTAAGTGTGCTGAAGAAAATAAGTATACAAACTTTATATTGAAATTTTGTGGTAATGGAACAGGTAAAAAAGATACTCAAAGGGAAGGTAGTATTTTCCTCCTTTTTTTGTGTTTGTTACTGTGTTTGTTACAGAGTATAGGGTAACTCAGGCTGGAAGGGACCTCGGGAGGTCTGCAGCCCAAATTTATGAAAAGAGATCAGACGAGGTTGCTCAGGGCTTTACGCAGTCGGGTTTAGCACAATCTCTCTGGGAAACATGCTCCACTGCTGGACTGTCCTCACAGTGAAAAAGGGGTTTTTTATATCCAATTGGATGTTTTTTCTTTTTTTTTCTTTTTTTTTTTTTCTCTCAGTGTGTGTTACTCAGTCCATATACTTAATACTGTATTATTTTTTTCAGGTGAGAGAAATGTTGCTTCCCAGGGAAAAGTAAGTAAATACACAGTTAGTGTCAGAATTAGGAGTCCTGGGACTTCAGTATACAGGACACTCTTCTGCAAATATTTGTGTTTAAATGACACAAGTCTGCTGAGGAATCGTATTTCCCATTGCAGAAATGGCAGAAGTAAAGCCCTTCGTCTGTTGTTAATAACTTTTATTTTTGTTTAAACTTTGCCAGGATTTGGGGGTGGGTTTTGACACATATCAATACATTAAAGGAATTCTTCTTGTATGTTGCATGTAGAAAAAATTCAGGCAAAACCCCCACATCTTCTCTAAAAAGATTCTCCAAGTGCATTGGAGGTAGCATTGTGTGTTTGTTCTGAAAGGGTAATTGCATAGGTGAACTATGTTGATCATTGAACTTACAAATTATTACTGAAGCAGGGAAACACACAAAAGGAACTGGAACATGGAAATAAAATTAGGAATTACTAAGGATATACAAAGACAATTCATTACAATAAACAGCTCAGGACATTAAAAAACATTAATAGGTAGCAGACAACTTGCACTAATTGGCTGTATTTTTGTAAACTTGGACTATCTATTTTATTCAAAAGGCTACTGGCCTGTTCACTGTGCTATGCTATCTTTTTGCAGTGCATTGCTACTGTACTTGAAACACAGTAGGGAGTATTCTTAAGTCAGTGTAGGAGCTAATTAAGCATGGTTTCCTGCAAAACGCCTGCACGGTATGTGTGAGCTGCAATTTGCCTATGTAACTTTGAGATCATGTGCAAACAACTTAGTGAGTAGGTGCAGTGTCCATCTGATTTAAACATGACTGATTTAATGGTTTCGCCCGTTTCAGCTTTCAGAGGCCTAATTATGGGCATTATGCATAGTTGCGTTCTTTATCCTAATTATATGTTGGCTCAATGATTTCTGATTTAATTGCTAATTGCTAACCAATGGCATAGGACTGTAGTAAACTGCTGTGTTCATTAAAGCAAGTATTCTCAAATGGCCTGTTTTTTTCATTTTTCATTTGAAAATTTAGAAATGCCATAATCAAATAGTATAATACCTGTTTTTTCTTGGTATCTCATGCTGTATGGATCTTATTTAAATCAAAAAGAAGAAGCTAAAGAACATTTTCCTTAGTGTGGTATACTGGTGTGAAAGACTGCAATTTTCAGTGTTCAGCTCAGTGATAGATCCTGTTTTTCTAGAAACTTTCTGACCCAACCTAATTTCAGTTAGTACTTAACATCTGTTTTTGTCTCTGACATAGTGCAACAATTACATGTTAGAATTCATGATCTACAGAATTTCTCAGGATATCTGAGTGACTGAAGTAAAATCTCCTGTGTAAACACAAGCAGAATTCGTGAATTTAAGGTCCCACCTTCTTCTATGAATTAATGAATATTGAATGGGACGTTCTTATCGTTAATTTCATATCAAACCACAACATTTGGGCTTTGTCTTTTAGGCTTCTTGAAAGATGTAACATGAGGTGGCTTTTCTGACTTTAAAGCTCCCTCTTTGTGTATTCTGACTTGCCAAGGATCTGACTGCAAGAGGATTAGTTCTGCCATCTCTGGAGAGGCACTTGAACTTCAGTAATTCTACCAGAGATCTGGACCTGCAACTTCTACCAGATTTAGTACTTAGAACTAAAAATAGTTTAATGAGTTTATGTATAGACCCGAGCAAAAGTGAATAAAACTGTTTGCAACAGAGAGCACTATATCAGCTAGCAATCTGCAGGACTGGTTACTGACACACAGCTTACTGTTTTCCATTTTTAACAATTTAAGGTGCAAACAGGTAGGAGAAAAGGATATGAACAGTGGTCCTGTACTCTCTAGTTCCAGCAGTGACAAGCCAGTGGTGCTAAAGTGGTTTCGACCTAGTGTCTATAAGCAGAAATAATTTTTTAAAAATTGTATATCATATATAAGACAAAAGTTCACCGTCAAAACTAACTCTTTAGTACAGCTCTTTTTTTGGTTTGTTTTTTTTTTTTACCAGAGAGGAACCGAAAAAGAATGTTGCTTGGCAAGAGGTTGGTGTTGGGAGAATTTCCATAGACCTGGGCAACAATCTGCCTTTCTGTGGTTAGAACTGCAGGGTTGCTGTTTTGTTTTAGCTAACCCTGTTCTCTACTTACACCATTTATGTGTGGGACTTTCATACTATCACTGCAGTCATAGAGCTAATGCGTGTTGAAGACTTTTCTGCAATATGCAGTGCAGAAAACAATAAAGGACATATTTATGACCTGAAAAACTGGGAAATATTGTTAATCTGGACCAAATTTGATTGTTTCTGATTTTTTAGCCCAGATAAGAAGCCAGAGTTTTTATCTGAATATAATGTTTGTGTTTTGCTCTTTACTAGGCAGACAGTTGTTATCCCTTTGAAAATATTTATCTCTGAAAAAACACTGCAGTCCAATATCACAGGTATAGAGGTTATAAATAAATATTTCATTCTTTTAAGAGAAAAACCTCACCAACTTTAGTTACTTTGCAATCCTTAATATGATGTCCCTAAAAGTCAGAAATAGCTGTGACTGATTTTTTTAAATGTATCGTCATGTCATGAACAGGTTGCACTCATTCCTGCATTTCTTTCAGTTTATTCAGTGAAAAATGCTTTGGGAGATGGTGTGTTTTCTGTTAGATATCCCCTTTTTCACAGGCATAAAGCCCAATAACCCCATAAAGTGATACACAAGGTGGAATTTAACAATTTTATGTTTTCCAAAGTCAGTGCAGAATCATGAAGTTTCATATATGGTACTTAAAGTATATAATGTTAATTAACAGTTGATAAAAAGAAGTGCCTTTGTGAAAATTGGCTTTTTCTGAAGAAATGCAAACATGATTTATATTCAAACCTAATACAATTACCTAATTTAAATGTAATATTTTTATTCCTTATAGTGAGTAAATTCTGCCATTTTGTTTCAAAGTACTATATATTGCCTTAGCTGAGTTAACACACTGCCTCGTAAGCATGTGTTTGCTTTTATTAATAACTGCATTTTCATACTTGCAACAAAAGAATAGAATTTCTCAGGATAAAAGGTAAAGCAAATTAAGGCCTAAGAAGGCACAGCTGAGTCAGACCAATGGGCCATCCAGCTTAGTATTCTCCAGCTGAGAGCATGGCAATGGGAAGTACTATTTAGGGAATAGCACTCTTTCTCCTCTCTTTCAGTATCTGAGAACTGCTGTGTCAGGGGTGTTGGTAAATAAGATCTTGCTTGTGCCTTTTAATTTCCGTTTATGCACCCATTGACTGTGTGCGTGGGGCTTGTAGTCTATTTTTTAATTTACTAGTACTGTTTGCCTCCACAATCTGGAGGTGTAGCAACAAATTATAGACAGTACTGTTGTCTCTGTATGGTATTTTATTTTACCTGCCTTAGAAGAGTCACTTCCTAGCTTTATCAAGTGGTTCTTAGTTCTAGAGCTATGCATTTTAGTGAGTAATGGCGCTCAGGATGACCTGCTCCATAACCTTCCCTGGCCCCAAGGTCAGACTGACGGGCCTGTAATTCCGCAGATCCTGCTTCTGGCCCTTCTTGTAGATGGGTGTCACATTTGCTAACTTCCAGCCAACTGGGACCTTACCAGTTAGCCAGGACTGCTGATAAATGATTGAAAGCAGCTTGGTGAGCACTTCCACCAGCTCCCTCAGTACCTTTGGGTGGATCCCATCTAGACCCATAGACTTGTGTGTTGAAGTGGTGTAGCAGGCTGCTAACCATTCCCCTTGGACTAGGGGGGCTTCATTCTGCTCCCCTTCCCTCTCTTCCAGCTCAAGGGGCTGGGTACCTGGGGGACAACTGGTCTTACTATTAAACATTGAGCCAAAGAAGGCATTAAGTAGCTCAGCCTCTTCCTCATCCTTTGTCACTATGTTTCTCCCAACATCCAGTAAAGGAAGGACATTCTCCTTAGCCCTCCTTTTATTGCTAATGTATTTATAGAAACATTTTTATTGTCTTTTATGACAGTAGCCAGATTAAGTTCTAGTTGGGTTTTGGTCCTTCTAATTTTCTCCCTGCATAACCTCACAACATTCTCATAGTCCTCCCAAGTTGCTGAAGGGAGGTCCTGATGTCTTCCAAAGGTCATAAACTTTTTTTTTTTTTTTGCTGGGTTCCACCAAAGCTCTCTGTTCAGCCAGGCCAGTCTTCTTCCCCACCAGCTCGTCTTTTGGCACATGGGGACAGCCTGTTACTGTGCTCTTAAGATTTCCTTCTTGAAGAATGTCCAGCCTTCCTGGACTCCTTTGCCCTTCAGAACTGCCTCCTAAGGGACTGCGTCAACCAGGCTCCTGAACAGGCCAAAGTCTGCCTTCTGGAAGTCTAAGATAGAAGTTCTGCTGACCCCCCTCCTTACTTCTCCAAGAATCGAAAACTCTATTTTTGTGACCACTATGCCCAAGACAGCCTCCATCCATCACCTCCTCTGTTCGTGAGCAACAGGTTCAGTGGGGCGCCTTCCCTAGTTGGCTCTGTCACCAACTGTGTCAGATGGTTATCTTCCACACACTCTAGGAACCTCCCAGACTGTTTCTTCTCTGCTGTATTGTATTTCCAGCAGACATCTGGTAAGTTGAAGTCCCCCATGAGAACAAGAGGTAGTGATTGTTAGACTTCTCCCAGATGCTTATAGAATATTTCATCTGCCTCTTCATCCTGGTTGGGTGGTCTATAACAAACTCCCACCATGATATCTGCCTTGTTGGCCTCCCCCCTGATTCTTACGCATAAACACTCAACCCTATCATCACCATCATTAAGCTCTAGACAATTAAAATCCTCCCCAACATGCAGGGCTACCCCACCACCTCTCCTTCCTTCTATATCTCTTCTGAAGCATTTATCACCATCCATTGCAGCACTCTAGTTGTGCAAGTCATCCCACCATGTTTCTGTGATGGCAACTATATCATAGTTTTTCTGCTGCACAGTGGCTTCGGGATCCTTCTGTTTGTTGCCCATGTTACGTGCATTGGTGTAAATAGACTTCAGTTGGGCTATTGATCCTGCCACCTTTTTGGGGGGTGAAGCCCTAATTCCTATTTGAACTTTCTCAAGCGCTTCTGTGGTTTCTAACACATCAATAACCCTTGCATCTTTGCTGCCGCATAGATCTTCCTCCCCTAGCTCCACTGAGACTGCAGAATGAAGGACCTCACTAGCACACCATCCCTAAAATGGGTGTGCTGCCCCCAGGGTTATCTTTAGAGATCCTGCTTTTATCCCTCCCCCATTTCTTACTGCTAAAGTGAAGAGCTTAGTATGATCTGCCTACTGTGTGCTCACCCTGTAAACCACCTCCTACAAGTTATTGATGTTGAATAAAACCAGTCCCAGCAGTGATTCATGGTGGGCTGTCCTTCTGACTCATCTCCATGGTCATGGAAAAGTGGCCATTAAGTCCTGCTGTTTGCTTCCTGCTTTTTAACTCGTTTTATATCTCAAACTCTTTATTAAATCCAGTGGTAATGTTTTTTCTGCTAATCTCTGATGTAAAAACTTATCAGAGGCTTCTTAAAAAAACAAATATTTTTTTTTTCTCTTGATCCCCTTAAATATCTGCTTACTGGTACCTGATGAGATCCCCAGGAGGTTTGTAAGCAGGGTTTTTCTTTACAGTAGCTCTGCAGACTCTTTCTCAACAGACTTGGTCTTTCCATGTGTTAAGCTGAAGAGGTATGTCTTAGTCTGTTTTTCAGAATATTTTTTTTGTTTTGCTAAAGATTGGTACCTGAAGAAGGCCTTGGTAAATGTTGATATTTGCATAACAGAATAGCATGAGTGTGAAACGTAACCTAACATGGCAAAGGGCCCAAACTCACCCTGGGAATTTTACCAAAGTTTTGAGACTGTGGATTCTACCCTGACTGAATTGCTTCTGTTTTCACTGTCATGCCTTAAGGATGCTAGTTACTGGCACCTACTATGTTCTGCAGACAGGCTGAATTTGTAACTGGAATTTCTGTGTAAAAGATTTTTTTTTTTTTTTTTGAGAAAAAAACCCCAAAACTCTCCACTGCAGCAATAGGCATGGATTCCTGATTCTGTGTGAGCATACCCATGGTCTTCTATTCTTGTACCTAGTTGTAGCCTTTTTAGTTTGGGGAACAATTATAATAAATAAATGTTATATTGTTTGTGTAGCAAATTGGGCTTCTTATGCTCACATGCATGTATATTTCTATTAAACGCATGAAAAATATTGTTCTAATGTAAGGAGTTTAAGGCTTTAGTGTCAAACACACAAAAAGACAGAACACTGCAATTGTAGTTGTCTGTGCCACTTCAGTTTGTAAGCAAAATAACTTTCTAATTTCATAATTACATATTCTTCTTCACTATACTGGGCCTTTATCTAGTATTCAGATACAACTGGTAGTAAATTGTAAGATTAACAAAACTGAAAAGCTCTTCTAGTGCACTTTAAAAAAAAAAAATTTCCTTGGGCACTGAGTCTCCAGTGTGGGTCTAAGTTTTACTGTTTCTCTATTCAAGTACTCTATACAGTGAAGAATTATATTGCTTCACAGTAGTCTCTCACACTCTGTGTCTGGTAATTCAAAAAAGTATCATTTTGGCTATTTTTTTGGACATAGAGAGATTTCTGTCTCTTCCTAATGTTGCTTGTTATTGACTATGTTGAAAGTTTCAGGTCTTTTGATGCCATCTCTTATTTGAAATCTTTTATGTGTGAATAAAGGTGACTGCTTTTATGTGATACTGATTTTCCTGGCCAAAACTTTATTGAGTGTGAGAAATGCTTTTAGACTGATAATAATGCACGTAATGAGGCTTCATGTCTGTGTATATATAAAATGCACATAGGCAGCATACAGCTTGCTTTCCAGATTTTTAATACTTAAGTGTGTGCAGCCAAGACATGTTTGTCAATTTTTAAGTTAAATATTTTGGCAGCTCATTGGTGGATGTTAGTAAAGTGCTAATCTTAGATGGGTGAACTGATTCTGAAGAGCAGATAAGAGAAAATGGCTCAGATTAAGTTATTACTCTTGTCACTATTAGTGTGTACTTTGGTAGCTTCCACAATACTCCTGGTGCTGCCTGGAAAGATAGGAATACTTGTTCCTTGCTCCAAAGAGATCACAGGAAGTGCAAGTAACAGATAACAGTTGGGGGTGAGATCATAAACAGCTTAAAATGAAAATCAGCTATTGCCAGCTGCATGTCAAATTGTGATCATAATGAAAGCAAAAATTAGAGAAAAAGAATTTAATTAAAACGTAAGAAAAAGGAATTCAGAAATGTAAATAGATAGAATTTACATTCCATTAATCTAATGGTAGCTTCTCTACTCATGTGTAAGCTTCCCTAGAGAAAAGGTCCTTTAATAAGAACTCCCATTCAAACACATAATTTCCTTTTAATAGTTTAAAATTATCACCAAATTCAAGCTAAGTTTCCAAAGCTAAACTGGGTTCAAAAGACTGGAGGAAATGTCTAGAATTAGACCAGAGTTTTAGACAAGAGAGTTTGCACTATTTCAGTACTTTGAAGCATGTTGCCAGAGGGTAGTTTTTAGTCTACTCCTAGGCACCCTAAAACAAGACTTCTGTGCAACAATACCCTATGCTTTCTGCAAATTTCCACACACCTTCACATTCAAAATTACATTCCAGCTATTCCTGCATCTGTCTTCAAACTTGTGTTAGGTTCCCTTTCTGTTTTGCTTATATGAAGTAACATACATGGAATAAAATGACTTCCACCTATCTGTAGCCATCTAAAAGAAAGGCATCTAGTTTGAGTTCGCCTTCTACTATCTGCTTTTGATACACAAATGTCTATTGCTGTTCTTAATGTCCTGGAGCTGCTTGTATGGCTCCATCTATCACTCCAGGAGAGTGCAGACTTTCCCATGGTCCCGTCCTATGTGACAGCCTTGTACAGAGAGCTGAAATGACATGAGCTGCTTGCATTTGGGTACCTGCCATCATTCTCTCCCCCAGCCAGCTAAGAATGAATTTCTCTTGAGCAGAAAGTTAGCCAAATTACCATCTTGGACTAAACATCTAGATTTTAGGTAGTTAAAATAAAAATTACTGTTATTCACAGTATAAAAAATGATTTTGAAAATAATTCTTCTAGATTCAGGCTTTTCCTCTCTTTGGTTTTGGTGGTTTTGCTGTATATAGGAAACAAAATATGTTTGTTCGTTTTTGTCTTGTATAGTTATAACACAGAGCATGAATTAATTTTCTTGTATGGATCTGCTTTAAATCCTATCGTTAGTAGCATTTTGTGAATTACTAAATGGTAACTATAGTCCATAGAAAGATCCACTGACTTAAGTTCTTTTTGACATGACATTTGCTGGATACCTGGATACATAAAAGATATACCTTTTTCCGGAGTTCTGCCTTTCAAAGGCATGCTTGCTACAGAATTGCTTGCATATTGTCTAATGGATCAGTTCTACAGTGTCAGGGACTTAATACTATTCCCTGAAAGCTCACAAATAAAACAGATCTAGCTGCAATTAATTTTTATTTAAGGATGTGTATGGTCTTTGTTGCACAAGAGCTACTTTTTCTGCACACTGCAAAATTAATCACTGTGGCCAATTCCAAAATAACAAATAATGTCAGCTTGGTATCAAAGTATTGGTTACGTGTAGTTGATATTTATTATATAGTTAAAAGAAATATATTTTTCCTCAGATGTTTGATTAACATTTCTTAAAGGATTTATAAAATAATTCTAGTCATTCAGAAACCTTTCTGAAAATGTAGTTGCTCTTTGTTTAAAAAAATGGGCCAGAAAAAAGCCTTCTCTTTAGAGTTGTGCTGCATGATTTGTGCTGTGTATCGGTGGATTTTTAAGTGATGTTTAAGCAACCATGTATAAAACCAGTAATTTTTTGTTTGTCACCATAGAAAGAAAGGAAATGTATTACTATTGCTATTAACTGCAGCATAGTGAAAGATAAGAAACAGAAATGAAAGGGCTTAGCACATTCCACGATAAATAAAGGCTATTTCCAATACAGTTTTTTTGTCTAAGGAAGGGTGTAGAAAGGAAGCAAATCAGAACTGGTAAGAAAATATTCCGGGGGGGGGGGAAGTACAGATTGGCTGTGCTAAGCATATGCATGCCAAGATCCAAAGGATGGTGACCACACCACCTGTAGTGATTTATGAAAAGCCACGGAGAACTGAGAAGCTGCCACTGAGATAAGATAAATACGCTGCTGATTGAAAGCATGATCCTGAAAATTACAGCACTGTGCAAGAGTCCTAACTTTAGGTCTTAGTAATATACTGAAAGAAATATTGCTTTTGCAAACACTTAAAGCTTACTGAGCAATAGGATAGGGGAAAACCAAAGAATATCAGGCACACGTTTTTAAATCATCTAATAAATCTAATAAATCTGACAAAAGGAATGTAAGAATACAGGAAGCTTAATGTATGTAGATTTAATGAAGTATTTGTGATAGAAGGTTGCAATAGTGGTTTGCAAAGTCTCATTTAAAAATTAATGGAAATTGCCTTGAATTAACAGAGGGGGTGAGAACTGTCCAAAAGACTGTAAACAAAAGACAATGATAAGCAACAGCATATTGAGCTGGGATGTGAAGGGCGAGAAGAGTGTAGTGAGGTGTCACAGAGATCAATTTTATGTCTGATCTAATTTAACATTTTCATTAGTGATTAGCAAATGGTGTAACCAGCATGTTAATGAGTTTCCTCAGATAAAGATGTACTAAGAAGGAATACAGACCAATGAAGTCAGTTCAGAGATCTAGAGAGGTTAAAAATATGAGCAAGCTATTTGATCTGAGAGGCTGCAAACTTGCATATGTGGTGAAAAATTATTATAGCATAGATAACTGTGGACTTCTTGTATTAAAAGAATGCCTAATGTTGGGATAACAAGAAAATCATTGTGTGCAAGTCCTGATCAGTAGATGCCAGTACATGTGCAAGTAGGTTTGTGTGCTAGGCAAGAGGAAGATGGCGAGTGCCTTGGTGTTCTCTCTAGTGTTCGCACATGGATGCAGGTTGGCATTTCCACGTTTGCCATCATGTCCACAATGGCTAGTTTTTCTTTGCTTTCTGGCATCATCTGAACTTTGTATTTTCCACTCACCTACAGACAGCAACATAAACTGGTATTGCCAACACGAGCAGAGGAAAAGAAAAGAATGGTGTATTATTTGAGTCCATTTGTGTGGACTTTCAGACTCAGACAGGAAATACTTCTCTAAGGAGTGAATCAGAAATTCACATTTATCAGCAAATTTTCATAGAAAAAAAGCTGCAGACCTGGGCTATAGACTCTGAATGCCGCTTTGAACTTTTTGCTCTAGTATTTTGTTCCTTTGCAGGTCATCCGATTAATTTTGTTTAACGTTCCAAAACCAGCCTGCAACAAATGACCAGTATGTCTTTCATACCACCTCTGTTGCTACTTCTGTTTACTTTTTGCATGGCATGACTGCTTAATGCAATGTTTTGTGCTGGGGGCCAGAATTTTCTAGAACAATTTACAGTTCAAGCTGAAAGTTACCTCTCAGGTGGCTGGATCTTTCCTTTTCTCCTGACTCAGTTTCCTACCTACAAACCCATAGTGACTTAGATTAGCAGTAGGTCTGAGAGCTACAAAAGCTGCTCTGTCTTCCAGAAAGTGAGAAAATAAATTCTAGGCAGAAGCATGTAAAGATGTTTAAGTATAAGACTTTAAGTGTTTATCCTACTGTGCAATGGAGTTTCAAGACTTGAAATCTCAAGGCACCAAACTATGAGACAGAGCACAGTAAAGCTGGATGGCTTCCCCACATCACTTAGTAGTGATGGTGGAAAAAACCTCTTTTCTGTTTGTGTGTTGATTTCCAGACTCTCACCATGAAGAAAGACATGCTCTTATCAGCTGAGAAGAAAAATTGCGAAACACATGAGAGTAATCACACTTCTCTGGGACACTGTCAAATTCAAAGTTTGATTTCCACCCTTTGCTTTTTGTCTTTGGATGCTCCCTTCTTAAACTGAGAAGGTTAAAGTCTGCCTTTATTCTATAAATTGGAAACAGATGATGGTTTTTTCTAACAAGTGGTTCTCGGAAGGGTTGCTGCACTGCATGTGCTGGATCTGAATAATAGGTACTTAATGCTGAACAAAATAAAATGCAGAATTCCTGGGTCTTGTAACTTATTTTCCCCCATATCATTTCATCTACTAAAAGACACAAGCTGCATGGAGTATGAGAGGTAACTTGGTCAGAGCTCACGTGAACATCCTGGTTGTTCTCAGCTTATATGTCAAAACAGAAAGCTGACTGTTTCTTAGATAGCTGAAGTGGAATACGATCAATGCTTCAGGTTAAAACTTTCTCAATTTTGCTTCCATTTTGTGCATAACTTTCCATATGCCTCTGATTACAGTATAAAACCACGTCTACAATGTTCCTTCAGATAGCTATGTAATCATTAACATGCAAATGCACAGCACTCATTTTAATCTTTAATGTATGTGAATGTATATGCCTGGATTGTCAAATGCAGATACCTAAATTTATAGTAAACATCTTAAATCCATATTTAGGCACATACTGATTTATAGATATGCTTTGACACATTTCAGAGCTGTGAACCCTCCCAGCACAGCTGGGAATCAGGAACCTTTATCTATCTCGTTGTGGATTGGTAGCTAGGTATAAGCTATACTAATGTTTGGGTTTTGACATTCTAATGGTTTCCTTCATGTATAGATTATTCTTATTGATATTATAAGACAAACAATTGGAAACCTCTTTTTCAGGCTTTGAGGAAAAAGGAGGAGGTGTATTATAATCTAAATCCTGCTTGAAAATGATAGGATTAAAGATCAATTTTCTGTGCTCAGTTAGTTAAGAAACATGCTCACAGAGAAATTATCTGTAAATGACACTAAAGCTCTGCTAAATTACATGCTGGGTATTTTCTTAAATTATTTTGCTGATGCTCTTTAGTCTGTGTAGCTTGCACAAGCAAGCTTACAATTCAATAAATCTTTTCATTTTCACACAAGGGATATATAATGCAAAGCACTCCAGCACAGGGTGTTTTAGACACCTAGTCAGGAGTCAGTCATCTGTGCTATTCCTTGAAGAAACTGGAGTAGCATCAGATATCCAGAGGAGGGCACTTGTGGCCCTCCAGTCAGTCTGTTCAAACCAAAACACTGTACTACAAAGTTCTTGTGACTGGGGGAAAAAGACTTCAGAGAGTCTTATCTGAATTGAGCCAAAGTACTATTAAGCAATTACAGGTTATGCGTGGCATCAGTTTGAAGATTTGCTTGCAGGTTTCTGCTATTAATTGGCATATTTATCACACAAGCTGCTATTAAAAAAGAGCAACACCTTTCAAGTGCTTTCAGAACTGCAGCTGGTGGCTGCAGGAAGCCACCCTTGTACCATGAGGGCCAAAATCATCTTCTGCTCAAAATTCAGTCCAGCCTATTAGGCTTGATAAATATTTAGACAGTGACATTGGGTTTTTGGGGGCAAGAAAAATTGGTTTTCTACATTTATTGGAGGGGAAAAAAAAAGAACAAAAGGATCATGGAATGTCATACTTGATGCAATATGATTCAGTATTTGAGGTCCCATATGGAAAATAACTTAATATACAAAAAATTTTATTTGACTATTAAAGTTTTTAGTCTCCAGCTAATTATGCCTGTGAAACCAAAATAAATATTTGAGTATGATAGATGGACATGATGTTGTTTGATCACATAGCATCAAAACCATGACACCTAAGTTCTAGTATATGAAGACAGCAGTCAAATTTGCTCTTCAAGAGTCTGTAGTCAAGTTAGGAAGACTAGCCTAAGACACTTTAACTTCTATGCCTAAGAGATGAGACATAAAAATAATAACTTTGGGGGGATATGTTAATGTGTGTGAGATTAGAGAAATAAAACTTGATCTCAGCTTTTTCCTCAAATAAGCAAGTTTGGTAGCAGAACAAACATTCTGAAAATGCCCATGTTGCAAAAAACCTTAGTATTCAGTAGACAAAATTAAATCGCTCTTACAAGTAATTTCCAGTTAAATAGATCTTTTTTTAGTAAGAAAGTCGCTATGAAAAGTTACAGCTGAACTGACTGAGACCCTGTATTACTATGCAAAAACCCCCTACCCCTAGTAAATCACTTTTCCAAGGGTCACGGAAGCTTTTTAACCATGTTTTCCTTCTCTGTTCTGTTGGAACTAACAGGAGTGACTTCTGAGATATGTGAACTTGTGTCATGTGTCACATACAGCATTCTGAAGACTGGAATGTAATGCTTTCTTGGGCTAGAGAAAAACTTTTTTTTAACTAATTGCAATGCCAAAAATGTGTTTTTTG
Organism: Haliaeetus leucocephalus; assembly: GCF_000737465.1. NCBI lineage: Eukaryota > Metazoa > Chordata > Aves > Accipitriformes > Accipitridae > Haliaeetus > Haliaeetus leucocephalus. The sequence goes on from NW_010972720.1 coordinate 10,673,463, forward strand.
TTTTAAATACTTTGTTAAATTTTAGTGGAGACATTTTTAAAATTGAAAAATGCCTTATACCTACTGTACACAGGAGACTAGAAACAAATATTGATAAGGTAGAAGACAACCATTTCTACACTTATTGTTGCTGTTTAGTTTATATTAAATGAATGTCTTTTACAATTATATCAGTTAAAATACCTCTCTTCTACTGATGGTTAAAGTGCCAGATGAGTGTGTGCACTCTCTATCTCTCTATGGGAGGATGTGGAGGGGTGTGTGGCAGTCGCTTTTTTTACTAACTACTTTTTGTGAATTAGTCTTACTGAATGAATGAATCAATCGTATATATTTTTAGCAACTCTCCCTTCAGTTGCTGCAGTGATGCTGTGGCTATTGTGATGTAAGAGGAAAGGATTAGCTTTCAGGAAGAGTGCTAGACCAGCTGATGTGGTTTGGAGGAAAGGGAGAAGCTATCTGACATAGTCCTTCTGACCTGAAAGTTTGCTTGTGTATATTGAACAATGTTAGTTGAGAGATAAGTCTCTTCTCCCTATAAATCTTGCCTTGCTTAGTTTTTCCTCTGAGACTTCAACATATCAAACTAATTGAATAACACTAGGTACAATTTGTAATGTAGTATCATCAAATTCATTCCAGTTATCCCTCTATACCATATTTCTCACCAGTGCCCTCTTGAGTTCTCATTAAGTGAAATGTGATGAGCTGTGATGATAGCAGGGTCACCTTCCTTGATTCACAAAGAAGTTGCTGAGCAACAATATTCTACAAAGGATTACAGAACTAATCCCCTAATTTCTCTCCCTCCAAAGACTGTGTTGCTTATCTGTTCAGGCTAGCATGACAAAAAAGAAAAAATGGCAATTTTTATTAACATATCTGTGCAGTTCCTGTGGCTGAGATGATCCTAAATTTAGACTGTCATATTCTTAACACTGACTGAAAAACAGGTAATAAAAAGAAAATAGCTGTATGCATCCTCAGGAAATGAGCGACCTAGAAGATATTTGTCTGGTGTAAATGTCTGCTCCATTTAAGGGTGCAGAGCTGTGCTGTATTACGTCAGCTGAGGTTTGTCTTTCCCAAATTCAAATTCTGTGTGTTGAAGAGTACACACCAAAGTTGCAAAAAAGGCTGTATGGAAAATCTTGAGTACACCTCTTCTATGAGATAATAGATATGAGGAGTCAGTGGGATGTGAGGGGGTGGGGAGGATGTTCATGCATATTAGTAATGTGTTACAGTTGTAAAAACCCATGAAGGCCCAGTGCTCTTAAAAAAATCCCATGCACTTAAAAGTGTCAGGCAGATGCCTGTTATCATGAACTTCATTTTCTTATGTTAAATCTAATAGGATTGTTCATGATTAGTGTCTGTAACACCAGGGGCACTTTATGAAGAGCAGTCAAGACTATTACAATATTGATTATGCATTCTTCCTTGGTGTAGGCGGGAAGGTGTTAAATAGCTCCACTACATGGCAAACACAAAGACTACTGTTGTAACTGGTATCAATTTTTCTATTCCTTCTGTCATTAGAAGGAAGAAAACATGAAAAATAGAAAGTGCTAGCAGCCCTTTCTGATAGAAAGTGTGGCTCTAACCAAAGTATCATTTATTTTTCTCAGTGTTTTCAGAGACACTTATTAGTGGCAAACTCATGACTAAATCTGGAATAAGTGAGTCTGCCCTTGGTCTATAATGTATATGATGAACATATATTAATGGTACCAATTAATACATCCCACAGCAATATTTTCTTCATCTTGCTGAAGTATTTTTCTGTTGGAAAGTGGTCTGAATTTTATTCAGCACAGACATTTGTGGTGGTTGTTACTAAAGATGGAAAAATTAAGTATTGGAACTTTTTCTGAGGTTCTGGAGAAGCATTTTTAAATATTAAAATAAAGACAACATAAAAAACTTTGTGGAAAGTCTAACTTGCAACACGTGACATTAATTCAAAGTCACATGTAGTGGTAAGGAACTCAGAAAACTAATTCAGACCATAGAGGCCTGATGACTGAGCGGATAGTTTCACTAATTAAACCCTACTATAGGTAGGAGTGAATAAGGAATGGTGAGGAAGAGGGAAGCATACCTTGTGATTATGAGGAGCCTGGACAGAGGCTGCTATAAGCTCTGATACCACACATCTGGTTTCTGTCATCCAAAACATGCACACACAGCATATTGCCTAGACCATTGCCAATTGCTCAAAAATCTAATTTATCATTTTTTGGTCTAATGACCTGCCTCATTCTCTAAAACTGTTTCCAATTCTTCTGTCAACTAATAGGCATTTCATTCTACTAGAGGGTGCTGGAAGGTATAGCTAGAAGAATTTTTGTAGCCATTTGGGTCATTATCTATAAAGCATGCAAAAAACCCTTCAAGTGCAAAACAAGATATCAAGGTGCTCCAATATGGAATGAAACAACTTATTATACAGTTATTATAATGTACTATAACCTATTCAGTTAAGTAAATGTTTTCTTAACTGATGCAAATTGTATTCTCTCAACTAGTGGATTTTATTTATTCTTTGGTATCACTTTGGCTTATTGATTCAATGAATATGATCTACTTTAGCAGCAAAACTGATACGCATAAGGAGGTCTTTGGTTTAATCTCTTTTGCAGTCTGTCACTACTCACTGCCATCTCCAATAAATTTATTCTTCCATCACATATGCACCCCACACACTGACTGTATGTTTCCTTCTTCCGCCAGTTCACTATTGTGCCATACTGGTTCCTGTCTTAATTTAACTTCAGTTTCTTTCCACTAGCTTTGTTCCCGCCGCTTGTCTCTAACACAAAACGCATCATGATTTCATATAATCTGAGAAGAACTTTGAATCTTAACTACTCTGTATGTCTCTCCCTGTACTTCTTCCCCTGCGGTGCTTTCTGCTTTGCTTCTGTGAATTTCATTCTTTGCCTTTCAATCTCGCTTTAGACTTAATTCTACCAAGAACATAGTAGTAAATTCTCACTAGAAATACTACTGAATAAACAGCCTAATTTACTGTCTTTACTGTCAACGCTTCTTATCTGGTGGTTCTGGTTCTGATAATAATTAAGCAATTACCTCTGAGCAACCAGTTCACTCCTCCTGTGCTTCTCTGCTCAGTTCTCCAATTATTTTGTCTTTCTTCTCTTAATGGAGTGATTTGGGGAAAATTACTTGCATAGAGTTAGTGGAAATAGAATCTATACAAGTGCAGAATATTTTAGGTTGCAAGGGGTCTCTGAAGCTCTTTTAGTCCCACACCCTGCTCAAAGCAGGCCCAACCATCTCAGTTTGTTCAATGGAGTTTTGAATATATCCAAGGACACAAATTGTGCAACCTCCCTGGGCAATGTGTCTCATTGTTTGACTGTTCTCTGTGATTTTTTTTTTTTTTTTCCCCTCTAAGGATTTGGTTTTGTTGCTGAGAGTTTGCTCTCTCCTATTGTCCAGGGGTCTTCTACTTAGAATCTAATATGCTTCAATGTTAGAAAGAAAGTAATATGTTTCAGTGTTAGAAAGAAACTTTATACTTGAACTGAAGTTTGCCACTCCAGAAAATTCTGAAGGTAACTTTTCTTAGTACTACATTTGTCTGAGAAATTAAAGAAAAGTTATTCTTCATTTAAAAAAAAAAGTTTGCATATGAAAATTTTCAACTAACCCCATAATTACAAAATTAAAGGAAAAATAACATAAAACTATCCTAATTGCATTGTCCAATGGACAACAACTCAATGGGTTGTTTTTTTTGCAAATACAGTAGTGATATAATAGCAGTAATTTCAATGTTGTTCATTTTCCCCTGTATGTGTATTGTTTGGGGAATTCGGTAATTGTTTTCATTGATACCAAAGTGAAGAACATGACAGCTGCATTTTCAAATGTTGAAGAACAAATTCTCTGATTTCTAGATGCATGTTACAGGCAACTCTTGAAGTCAATATTGATTTAGGTGCCAAAGTACCTCTCAGAGTAAGAGTAGAATTGAGAACCCAGAGGAATATGGGAGACTACTGTATGATTGAATATGAGAGACTACTGTATGATTGAATATGACAGCATTTTATCATAGCTGATAAAACTGTCTGAAAATTAACCAGTCATAACTAAAATAACATACGCAATCTACAACTGCAGCCATTCACAGTGGGATATGCTCATTCCAAGTGCTTTTATAACTACTACTATGCAGATCCCAGTTGTATAACCCTGGAAGGATAGATGGCTACTGCCTTTGCATTATTATTACTGTATGATTAAGATGCTGTTTCCTACATATGCTTGTTTAAATCCAGCCTTCAGAACTGAAAGCTAAGCCCTAATCTAAAGTTTCCACTGGTTGGATCTGTATACACATGGAGTTTAGAAATATTAAGGGGCAAAGATAACCTGCTTGGACAGACAAATTACATGGGACAGGATATCCCTGTATCTCCTTCCTTCAGTCTGAAATGGTGTTAGTTTATGACTCACTTTTAAACTCAGAAGACAATAAAGCTAGAAATTGCCTTTGGATTAACTGCCTTCTTTCCAATATCTCTTAATCCTACTTAGTTGTTCTCTCTGATCAGATTGTTTTCAAAGACTAAGTGATTAATCCTACATGTCCTGAGAAGACAGCTAAGAAGTGAGACTTCATGTCTGATAGTTGCCAAGCACTTACTAGAGTAGGCAAACCTGCATGAGAAGCAAGATAATTTTGGAAGCAATTTGTGAAAAGAGAGTGGTTCTTCCCACTTCAATTTTGCTTGATTTATATCTTGTAGCAGATTTGAGCATTAATAGAGTCACTTCTGTGCTTTCATTTGGCTATTCTGTGCTTCCCTTTTTGATTAGCATGATGATCTTGGTGAATGTTCAGAGCGTTCAGCTGTATTTCTGCCATCTGCTTCTTGCCAGAGAGTTGCTGGTCTGTGTCTGCCAGATAGGAAGGGCTTTTCCTCAAAATCTGTCACCTGATGCTGACATCTAGGGTTCAAAAGAAGGCTTACCCCAATACCTTGGTCTTTCAATTTTGTCTCAGGTTTGTGTATGAACAGTTCAATGGGATTTACAAAGACTTACCCCTGCCCCCCTCCACAAACAAAAACCAACCAAACCAAACCAAAAAACCCCAACAACATCCAAAACAAAACAAAAAACCACCAACCAACAAAAACGTCTATCCTTATTAGTTAGCTTTATCTCTACTCACCTGTAACCTTAACCTTTCCTAGTTTTAAAACACAACAAGTTTCTAACAAAATAAGAAGTGCTTGATTACAGAGGTGGAAAACATGGTCACCAAAAAGAATCATAAAGCAGTATAACAATTCCAAATTATATTTAATAACAATTCATTTTCATTGTAGTGCTTCTCTTCCAAGAATCCCAAGGAAAACTTTGGCCTTGAAGGCTAAGCAAAACGACATGCCCAATGCTCCTAGACTGTCTGATGCTGTTACCTCAAAGTAGCCTGAAGGTCTAGCATGTTACTCCTCTGTTTGCAGTTCTGAGTGTCTTTTTCCCTTTTTTGTGCCAGATAAAATGTAATCTGCCTTTTTCTTCTGAAGCCTAAGAAATGTAATTTCCTTTTTCTTATGAATGCTCTTGATTTATATACCTTTGTTAAAGTTGATGTGGTAACTGATGTTTTTGCCAGTTTTCTTTTGAGTTGCTTCCCTTGTATATAAACACTCTTTGCCTCTAGGAAATAGCCATGGAATCACTAGAAACCCCTGAGCTCTTTATAAAGAATAAGTTTGAAGATAGCACCTCAGTCAGTGGTTTTGTGTTGCCCCAGAGGAAATAATAAATCTTAATAAATCATCTTCAGGCCAAATAAATATGCTTAATAAATCACCTTCAGGCCAAACTCTAGGCTTTGGAGATCTTCCAATTTACTTTGACTGTCCCCACTTAATGTGCCAGGTCTGTTGAGATACCATGTTAGCATTGCTGCAGGCAGTTATTGCAGCAGCTGGGTAAAACTTGTCAGTAGATAAATTCTCTTGATGTGTTTACAGTAATGTTTATATTGATAAATGTATGTCAGTATGTCATACTATGGCCTGAGCTTTACTGTATGTTTCCTGTTTTGTACTTCTGTATTCTTACTCCTTTGGAAAACAAGGAAAATCATGTTGCTGATTAAATTGGTATCAAAGCTGAAAAATCTTGGCCTGTCAGTAAAGCATTTTGGTTTTAGTAGTAGTCCATGCCTTTTTTTCTGTATACAATATATAGGCATAAATATTCAGCATTTCTAACCTGATTGTATCAAAGATACTTTAACCAACACATAAACAGCGAAATGATGAGATGCAAGTGAGTCAGGAGAAAACTCAACCCATAAAAAAAGCCATTAAAATGACATCTGCCTTCTGAAAATGGTCTTTTAAAATATTAACAGAAACTGTTCTACCTCCACGTCCACAGCAGATGGAATGGAAGTAAAGGCTGCTTTAGCGGGGTTAAGACCTAAAATCTTGCACATTCTGTGCTCTGAACAAGTGGTGCAATAAGCAGTTGACAGTCTGGCTTATCGCTGCAGAACAAAGAAGCAAAAAATAATTAATTGTTCTTATGCTTATCCTTGTCCAAGAAACAGAACTGGAAAAAAAGATCCCAAAAGAATATTCCTATAGATGTGAGCTGTGTCTATCATAAATTTGAAGTAGCATTTTTATGCCTTACCTAATTACTTAAGTTATGCTTCAGTAACATTAGAACTGCTATTTAACTGTTTTCAGTTTCATTGCTGAGAGTTGCATTAAAATCTCACTCATTTCATAACCAACGTTCATCGTAGTCTATTTATATAGAATTATCATCTGTGAAAGAGCAAGAATCTTTATTCCCCCACCCAGTTCCTTTAGGTACCTTGGATATCACCAATGACCTGGAGTTCCTTGGCAAACTGTTAATCTTGCAATTTTCTTAATCTATTAATTTAAAATTTAATATCTTAATTTTCATGTAAAAAGATTTTAAAACTACGTAGATTTAGAAGTGGATAATTATTTCTATGCCTTTAGTCAACTGGAAGGTATCAGTTCTGTTGTATCTGTATGGGACCACAAAGAGCAATGATGAGATAGCCACTACTGTAAATCTAACAGTTCAGCTTTCACTTTGATGTGCCTCCTGACTCTTGAGTGTGTAACCATATAACCTTTAAGTTATACTCAAGTACTTTTCAATGGATTTGGGAAGTGGGGTTGTTTTGTTTTAAGAAATGTATGGGAGAAAGGTGGGAACAAAGGAGTGAGTGTGTGTATGTATATATGTATACGTGTGTATGTGTGTACACATGTATATAAAAATACGAAGTAGCTGAGCAGCAGTAAAACACCCTCATTCAAAATCTTTTGGAGGTCTGAGTGGTAAGTCTCACCACTGTTGAAACATAATTAGAGAAAGGTGTGGATTTTGGACACTGGTAAGCTCTGTCAAACATTCTTTTCACCTTTCTGCAGCGGTCTGTAGTGGGAGAATGGGCTGAGCAACGCTTAGGTGACTACATCTAAGTTTTTTTTCCCATTTGAACTCATTTTACTTGGTTCTGAAAAATATTGTTGAAGTGATATTGACAAGTTGCCCAAGTGTCAAAATAGGACATGGGTGTTTTTATCCTCTGGAAAATCCATAAATAAATGTGCTAACCTTTGCAAAATGTGCAAATAGTCTATGTTCATCATGATTTTCAATGAAAATTATCAGAATTATTAACTGAAAGTTATATTTACGTGACACAAAATGGAAGGGCCTCCTCTGCCTTATAGGTGTTGCAAGTTGGTATAAACATCTCTTCCACACTTCCAGCTTCCTGGTAATCAATATTGCAGTGTAGTGCCTGATTTATTTAATCACACAGACATAAAGTAGGAAAAAAGCCACACGTGTTGGAGAAAATGAGTATTATTTTCAGATTTTCTACTTGAAAACACGATTTGGGGGTAATGTAACACAAGTATATAACCACTGAGTGTCTTAAGATAAGATGGACAGATCATACAGATACATATGTCCATCCATATACATCTGCAGATGTGTAGTAAAGAAAATACAGCATCAATCTTATTTCACTCCTATTAGGTTTAGAAATCAAAACCTCTTGAACAATCAATACTGCTATTTAGAATATAAATAGTAAAGCCTTACAGCTATTTGGGCATATCAAGCTTTAAATTATACACATATAAAATGATATATGAAAATTCTAACCCAGACTTTCTCAAGACTTCACATGTGAACCTCCCTCATGATATAGGGAGGTGAGATTTCTACTTTCTTTAGTATGTATTTTCTGAAACATAACAGTCAGAGATAACAGTGGTAACCTCCTTAATCTGTAATGCGCCTATTTTCCTGCACAATCTTTTGTTGGGGAACTTGCATAGGAAATGAAAAAGCAGGGTTGCTGTGGAGATATGAGGGCTACTAGAGAGTGAGCAAGAAGATGGAAGTAGACAGTGAGGAAAAAATGATTAAACTGAATTGAAGAGTGGGAAAAGAGGGATTTTTTTCTGATAAGGCTGGAATGGGAAAGATCTGACAGGGACACAAAAGGAGACACATTACCAATGACAGACATATCTAAGAATGAAATTGAGCTGAAATCATAAGCTAATACTGACCTACTTTTTCATGCATGTAAATATTCTATTAGAAAATAAAATGGCATTTTCCCTGTATGACACTTTAAAACCTTTACTGGGTTTTTTTTTTTAAATCATTTGTCACCTTAGACATGTTACTCACATAAAAACATAAAATAAAATCAAAGCTGGTGTTTTTCCCAGGCTGTTCTCAACTTTAGGAGTGGCAAATATCTTGCTGTGCTTTTAATAAAGCAAAAAACCTAAAGGACAAATAGTAAAATGCATTTCAAAAAGATTCATTGGGACATAATTTATTTCAGTGTAACTTGCTAGTGGTGTGCTTTCTAGTTAAAAGCACATCATGGTAAAAGACTGCTTCATATTACAGAAAACTCAAGTGAAGAGAAGATTACAGATTTCACATCAGGAAGTATATGACTTTATTTGGAGTTGCATACTTGCTTCAATAGTGAAGCATAGATATAAAATGTGCATAGCGTGGACTTCAGGTCTGATTCACCCTACAGATCTCTTACTTCCTCGTGTAGACATAGTCTCAGGGAGGTGAGGCAGGCAAGGGAAAAGAAAAGCCTTGTGGCACAAATTTGGATGACAGCCAAGAGGAAGAATATGATAGAACTGGAGACAGGACAGGTGAGAGAGAGAAATGGTGGCAGTCTTGCTTAAAGGGGCTGGAGTACAGTGAGAGAGCTGTGAGGAGGTCTTGAGCACAGCTCGGGAAAAATGAGAATGAAATGGGGAGGCTGATTCTGACTGCTCTGGAGAGCACCACCAATATGCAGTGTGAAAGCTAATACTTTCTTGTGGTTTGCAGGCTATCTTTGAAGTCTATGGATGAGTGTTTCTTGTTCCACTTCCTGCGCTAGCACATGGTGATATCTTGCTATTGCTAGAGAATCCTCCCTATACTCACGCAACAGCTCTGAAATAGATTTTAATGCTTCGGTTCTGGTGCCAAGCTCTGTAGATATCTCAAAAATGCTATAGATAGAATATGATTTTAGTTTCTAAATTGCAAATGGCGCAAGTTTTGCCCTGATGGTGTTGATTTATGGCATCTTTCACATCTTAAGCAGCTGGTTTTGCAGCCTTACCCTTTTTCAAAGGTTTTTTGTTAGCCTATGTCGGTATACAATCAACATGTGAAAAAAATTCGCTTGGCTGGGGTGTCTGAATACCTCCAGACTCCACTGTTTAATAGAAGTTTGCTGGAATTTCATTTGGGTTCTGACGCTGCTCTAAATGTTTGGTGCCTTTTAAAAACTAAATAAATAAAAATCCAAAGTCCTTTAGGCTTCATATCCTCCCAGGAACTTACTTCAGCATTTGAGTTCATTCATTGTCATAGGCCCCACCAATATGATAAGACACAAGAAGATTTTAGTCTAGTAGCTCAGGAAACAATTTTGCTACGGCATTAGGAGGAGTTACTCATTAGGGATGCAAATGTGCTACTCAATGGTTGAGATGCCACATCAGCCACTAATGGGCAGCTGCCAAGTGCTAAGGCTGCTGCTTATTTGTTGGTAAAGGCTGAATGCCTACTGTCAGGACCATGCTTCTGCCAGTGGCTGGGGAGTGGTACTGATGGAGGAGGAGGTGGGGAAAGCAATCACAAATTATACTTGGCTTGGGTTACAATGCTAGAGATAAGAGGGGTTTTCTGCTGCTGCTGAAGTCAATAGGTATTTGTCACTATCTTCCACATGAGGCCTCTGGCACCGTAGGAACACTTCTGTGCATGGATCTGGCCAGCATGTCTCCACATTAGACATTAAACCCTCTAACTATTTAAAAGAGAAACAGAGCCACTTAATAGGGTTTTAGATGATCCCCACCTGTTACAGTGCAATAATTCTGCAACCATTGAAACTTTTTAGCCATCAAAAGGGGAAAATGTGGAATTTTCTGTTCCCTAGGGACCTCTCTATGACAGTAATTAAAGACTTTCTATTAACCACATGCTAAGTGTATCTGCTTTTCTCTCTAACTGATATTAGTGATGGATATTAGCCAGCAAGTTACACTAACAGCTCTGCAAAAATTTCAGTTTCGGGTCTCAAGTTGTTAGGTTAAACTTTCTGCAGTTCTACTTTTCAACTCCTTTTGTCTTATTTTTTGTTTGTTTCAATGAAAATGAAATCCAAATACAAAATTAATCACAAATTACCAACTTTATTTAGCTCTGGAGACTAAACAAGCAAACCTTGATTCCCACTCCCCAGGCTGCAAATCTAACCTAAGATGTTAAAAAAAAAAATCCAGAATCATGAAAGCTTATTTTTTTAAGAATTCTTCCAGCAGTTTAGCATGGCTTTAATTGCAGACAAAATGCATCTGTATGTTGTATTTTCCATCTTAAATGTCAACTTTTCAGTTTACATTCAAATATATTCTCTCTGTGTATACATGTATGTATAGATGAATTTCTAGGAATCCATCATTACAGCATTTTCTATTAAATTATAAGTAAGAGATTTTTCTTCAGCTTTTAATTGCATTGAAGCTAGTTTTTGAGATCAATTAGGAGAGATCCACCTGGTAGCAGAAGAAACTGTATCCTCAGGTTCCTCCTGGGACCTGTCGGTTCCTATTTTCAGGTCCAGGTTTCCAATCCCAGAGACTGGAAGTTCAGTTTACTCTGGTGGCTGAAAAGAAGCCCTACTCTGTCCTGTGAGTAGAAAAGAAAGTGTGGTTCATCTTTTTGTTGGGCGCTTACATTATGGGAGAGAAGCTGTATCTTTTTAAAGAACTTTAGCGGTTATGAGGTCACTTGTTTTGTGAAGGTCATGCTCTCTCCTTTGGGTTGCAGCTGGTAGACGCAGAGAAGGAAAAAAGGAAATTTTACAGAGACTTAAGCTCTTATCAACTTCAGTAGCTCTTTATGTGGGTCCCCCCACCCGTTTTTTTAGTCCTCTCAGTGTATGTGTTTGCAGCATTTTTGCTGAGGGAAGAGAGATGAAACTATAAAGGTAACTCTGACTTTATTTCCCACAGTTACTGCTTAAGATGAATGGCCTCCTTGTCACTTAAAGGTAACATCAATCAGGTAAAGAGGAAAACTTCATTACAGTCCTTCTTGAGTAAAGATGTTAATTTAGTCTACTTGAATACATTCATTTTTCATGCTTTCTAAGCTATATTGGTGATCTAGGCATAATCTGGACACACTAAAGACCTGAAAATATTTCTGCCACTTTCTGTCCATAATATCTTCACATATTAACATAATTGTGTGCAGGCTTCTACATGCAGGGTGAATAAACGTGACAGTTTCTGATTCTTAAAAAAAAATAATAAAAAAAAATCTATCAGCTTTGTATAATTGCATTTTTCACAGCACTGTCAACTGGGAAGAGTCTTTGACAAATAAGTAATGCTCAGATTAAACTCAAGATGCAGTACACCACTAAAACTGACAACTCTTATCTGAATAAGGAAAATAAACAGATTAAGCAAGAAGGTACTGTGGTGCTTTAATTCAATAATTAGTTATAAGTAAGCAAAGAAACACATTCTTTGCTTTTGCAGTGGCCAGCCTGACAGCATTGCAACAACTTTAGATTTTCAGCTTCTGCTTATTCTCCTGTTGTTATTGCTAAAAGACAGATACACAACTTGCATTTTGTTGGAGTAATATTTCTTTCTCTGTAAGCCTCAGAAAATGAAAATACAATTTCCATGTATAAATAGACTGTGAAAACTGGAAAAGCTCCCCTCCAACACGTGTATGTAGGAGAGTGAAAGATTATTTTTTTGAGAAGCCAGCATTATATATGCCAAAAGAGAAATGTCTGATTAACATTTCTGTATGGCTGCAACAACACATTGGGTTTATTTTTTCTGTAATTAAACTTGCACAATAGATGCTTCATGGAGGTTAAGGATGAAAATCTGTTTTTATGGGACAAATACTGATATGACTGAAGTCAGAGGCAAGTTCCCAGTAGTGTAAGGTCTGAATTTTTCTTTCCTGTTTTTTTTTTTTTTTTTATCCTTAGGGGCATAATCCTAATGTCTTAAGGAGAAATGCCCTAGACAGTTTTAGATCACATACCAGTCTGCTTGTTGCTCTCTGAGTGACTGTTGCTATGACTTCTGGTCAAAGAGATGCAAAATAATTGTTGGTGATGTGGCTACTGGTCACAGCCCACCTGCACAGAGGTCTGAGGAGGGGCAGCACTGGAATACCCAGATGTTGTGCACATAGTAGAATCAAAGAAAATACCATGATTGCCTAAGGAAAGGTTGGCAAAGTAGACAATTATTTCAGAAGTAACGGCATTCTCTATAATAATTTCATTGAAGCTGAGCAGCCTCACATGTTGGGAAAACATGCATATCAAATTACATGTGCGTAGTCCTTTCATGTTTGACGAAATGATAGCACTACCACTGTTACCCTTGTCAGAGATACACTTATCAAAGAGGAAAGGATATGTGGAAGTGTGTGCTAACTGCCTCCTGTGTTAGTGACCAGCTTTAGCATGACCACAGATCATGTGATAAAGAGCTGTGCTTGCGTACAGCTGTTCTATCCTGATCACAACTGCATCTCAGTCATGGCAAGCCCACTACTGAACATAAATGGCAAAGGGCACTCTTCTGTAGTTGAGAGTACTCAAGATAATCCATGTGATACTTCCAGAATTAGCTACATAAAAAATAAATTTAGCTAGACTTAGAGAAAATAGAGCTTGAGAAGTTTTGATTGTGAGGAAAAAAGTACAATAGGAAGTTCAAACTCTTGTAATGTGGGTTGTAGACGAAGGACAGTTATTTATGGTAACATGCACATATTTTTTAACTTTAGGAAATGCTCTCAAGTGCTTGCTGAACATGTGCTCATGTCAGCTGATTTTAGGACTCAGAAGTTATTTTATGAAATCAGATCTCATGGGCTTAGAATATCATGTGCTGTAATGACTACTCCACAGACCACAAAAGCAAAAAATGCCTGGAGACTACCTTGCATGTTAAGATTTTAAGCAGACCTATGCTTTTCATCATATTAAGAAAATCATAAAACAGATTTTTTTCTTTTTCAGAAATTTTTATCTTCCTAACATTTTGTCTACTTATTTCCAGTATCTAGAATATGTTGTGATTTAAGTCTGTCATTTAACATAACCCAGTAGTGTGTACCTTCATCCTCAAGTAGTGCAGTAAGCCAGCAAGGGGAAGAGAGATGCTTGGACTTGTTTGAGAAAAGTAGAACATGTGTGTCTGCATACACTGGTCTCAGTTACCTAATACTCAGAAATATGCCATATACTTCACAATTAAAATTATTTCATTAACTCTTTACTGAAATGCAGTGGATTATTATTCTGAGAAATCTAGAAATGGTGGCACGCATCATCTTGTGGGAAAGGTGCGGGAAGAAAGTTTAGTCACACAACAGGTAATGTTGATCTGTTGCTAAAAGAAGTAATATCACATTGGATTTTGTGCTTTTACTGTAATAAAGATCATGTCTTTCTCAGAGAAGCTTTATCAAAGACAGAGGAAAAGTAACACCAAAAGTATGTATTTGTCATACATGACAGCTAGCAATTTGCAAGCCATTTCTAAAAGACATTTTACATGCTAAAGCTCTATTATGTCATTTCATTTTACTTTTGTAACAGGTACTATAACAAAAAGGGCTCCAAGCAGGTTGATTTGAAGTATTTTAGTTGTTCTATCCTTCTGTACAATTCATTTAAATATATACCATTAAAGAATATTCTATTTAATTTCATCTAGGCAGTCTGTTGGAGTTGGTTTATTAAAATCACAGAACAGTTTGGGTTGGAAGGGACCTTTAAAGATCACCTAGTCCAACTCCCCCTGCCATAGCCAGGGACATCTTCAACTAGATCAGGTTGCTCAGAGCCCCATCCAACCTGTCCTTGAATGTTTCCAGGGATGGGGCACCTACCACCTCTCTGGGCAACCTGTTCCGGTGTTTCACCACCCTCATCATAAAAAATTTCTTCCTTGCCTCTAGTCTGAATCTACCTTCTTCTAGTTTAAAACCATTACCCCTTGTCTTATTGCAACAGGCCCTGCTAAGAAGTCTGTCCCCATCTTATAAGCCCCCCTTGCTGAAAGGCTGTTATAAGGTCTCCCCAGAGCCTTCTCTTCTCCAGGCTGAACAACCCCAACTCCCTCAGCCTGTCTTCATAGGAGAGGTGCTCCAGCCCTCTGATCATCTTTGTGGCCCTCCTCTGGACCCGCTCCAAGAGGTCCATGTCCTTATGTTGGGGGCCCCAGAGCTGGACGCAGTAGTGCAGGTGGGGTCTCACGAGAGCGGAGTAGAGGGGGAGAATCACCTCCCTTGACCTGCTGGTCACGCTTCTTTTGATGCAGCCCAGGCTACAGTTGGCTTTCTGGGCTGTGAGCGCACATTGCTGGCTCATGTCCAGCTCTTCACCCACCAGTCCCCCCAAGTCCTTCCCAGCAGGGCTTCTCTCAATCCCTTTGTCCCCCAGCCTTTATTGATACTGGGGGTTGCCCTGACCCGTGTTCAGGATCTTGCGCTTGGCCTTGTTGAACCTCATGAGGTTCACATGAGCCCACTTCTTGAGCTTGTCCAGGTCCCTCTGAATGACATCCTGTCCCTCAGGCATGTCAACCGCACCACTTAGCTCAGAAACATCTACAGATAAAAATGGAAGTTGATTTTTTTATAAACATCTTAGTGGCCAAATAGCTTCTTCTGTGGAACAGAACAGAAAACATTTCCTGCATTTATTTTCTTTGAAATGATTTTTCATTATTTCTTAATTCCACAGAGAAACTTTAAATGTAAAATGGTTATTCCACAGCTTTCCCATATACTTTATTGTAAATACTGAGATACCAGCATTAACAACACTTTAAAATGACAATTATCTTGCCACGTTAAAGTGCATAAATATTCATATCCTCTTTGTAAATATGCTTCTCTCCAGTCTTTCCAGGGTATGGAAAAATAATCCTGTGTAAAATCATACATGATTTTACATTTCTCCAAGTATGTGCTTATACTGAATATAATGGATAATATGAAAATAATTAGAAAAATTATTAATAAGACTACATGTGTTTTGAACACTTGGAAACTGAAATGTGGTTGCTGTTTGAAGATGGTTACAAATTAGGATATGCTAAAGATACTGTACTTCTCTCAACTATTTCCTATCTAGTGGCTTTTTTCATCTATCTGCTCTATCCTCTATTGAGGGCAGAAACTGTTTTCTGTCTGATAATGCAGTACATGTACAAAAGAGATTCTAACATTTCTCAAAACTGCTGCATGTTAAGACCTAGCTGGGTATTAAAAATAAACTTAGTAACCCAAAATTTTGAGAATTTTGAAAATAATTGGTACTAGATTTTCTCAGAATTACTTTTCATTACCAAGCTGAAAGCTTCTGTTCAAAATACAGTTTTGGGGTGGATAAAGGCACTGCTCTTTTTTCTCTTTAATATTATGCAAGCTAGAATGACATACTTCTGCACTTGCAACATACTGAACCTACCCTTTGAGGTGAAGTTGGTCTAAGAAACCTTTTTCTAGAAGAGAGTGTTTCTGTTTTAAACTCTGTACTACATAAAAATCAGGGCATATAATAAATTAATGCTAACATCAAATATCTTTTGAAAATTTGTCCTACATTTTTGCAGCTAGTATTCCTACGGCATTGTTTTGTCACTGGTTTAGTCCAAAACACAACTAATAGATGTAAGTGGTGACCAAGAAGAATTTACTAGTTTTTTGCATTCATGTTTATGTTCTTTGGAATCTGCATCTGTAATAAGCAGTAAGAATGTGCACCCAAGAAAGAATAAACCCAATCTCTTGCAAGCCACAGATAGTCTCTACATACTAGACATAAACAGAGATAAAGTTTTGTCATAAATTACAATTTCAATAACGCTTTCACCAGTGTGGCCACCAGAATTGCATTGCTTGACTGATTTATTTCTAAAGCACATTACTGTTTAAATAGCAGATAGATGCAACTTTTCCCTGTTAAACTAGTGAATTTCAGCAAATCATTCCTTCAAGTGTATTTTTGCTTGGAAATGCTACGGATTCATTTGGGAAGACTGAGAAAAAAAAAATTTGTTCTTTTCTTTTCAGCTCTTTCCCTGTGTGAGCTGGTTTTGCTCTCTTGCTGAGCCCAAATGATGGTTGAAAAAGGCACAGGAGCAGAGTAACTAAAAATAGTAGGAAATAATAAGGGCAGCAAGAAATAAGAGAAAAGACTGAGGGAGGAAAGAGATAACTAGAGAAAGAGAAAGAGAAAAGAAAGGCTATACTGAAAACATACATGTCAAGAGGAAAGGAGAAAGCAAACAACTAATACAGGAAAGAGTAAAATCAAAGTGATACTTGATATTAGATTTCTTCTACTTATGTTCCATTTTGTTTGAAGTATTTTCTTATAGTGTTAATTCTCTTATAGCTCCTAATTTTGTGTAATACAGAGTACAAACAAATGTAAAACATTAAACAATCAGAAAATATTATTCAATGTTCATATAACATTCATGAAAAATATTGCACTTTTCAGGTAAAGTAATTTATTTCAACTTAATATTGTATTGCTGGGAATGATTTAGATATGTACATTGGTTATGTATCCATGGCAAACCCAAGATTGTAATAATCTTGTTTTATCAATTATATTTCAAATCAAAGGAAAGAAAAAGACCATTTATTTTAAAAGCAAGAGGATACATTTAATGTAGATACATGGGAGAAATAAATATGTATTTGCATTATGCATCAGGTGACTGGGAGTGTCTTGTTTCCCAGACCCTGATAAATTTAGGTCTGCAAAATTATACTGATGAGCTACTCTAGTTCTCACAAAACAGTAGGGGCTCAGGACCTTGTTCTTCTTGTTGGACTGAAAGCCACTTTCTGATTTCGGTTTCTGCTCTGTTCATCTTGTATGTTTGCTGGGAAAAACCATTTTCCACATCCGCATTTCTTTTGGCAGGGTGGCTCCCCATTACTTTCTGCTTCTGCCTTCTTATTCGTTTCCTTTTCTTGATTCCTGTTTATGGTTGCTCTCTTATTAATTCTGCAAATCTTTTCCATCATTATGAATTTTGTTATGATGTTGTTGTGGTTTAACCCTGGCTGGCAACTAAGCACCACCCAGCCGCTCTCTCACTCCCACCCAGTGGGATGGGAGAGAGAATCG
>NW_010972720.1:10691539-10702015 GCF_000737465.1 Haliaeetus leucocephalus
TGGTCAGTTGGGGTCAGCTGTCCCAGCCATGTCCCCTCCCAACTCCTTGCGCACCCCCAGCCTACTCGCTGGTGGGGTGGCGGGAGAAGCAGAAAAGGCCTTGGCTCTGTGTGAGCACTGCTCAGCAGTAACAAAAACAGCCCTGTGTTACCAACACTGCTTTCAGCACAAATCCCAAACATAGCCCCGTACCAGCTACTGTGAAGAAAATTGACTCTATCCCAGCTAAAACCAGCATGGATGTAGAACTTAAAATCAAGCTAGAAGAACAACATCAATTCAACAGCTTTCCCTGACTGTCCTCCCTGCAGTGGGCCAATGGTGTACTGAAGAGAAACAACGTGAAAGGTCATCAGCTGACATGGAAATATACAACTGTATTTTTGAAATATTAATTTATGAAGATGAAATCTATGCTATGAATTCTGAAGTATCTAGTAACAGTGACAAGTTTATCAGTTAGCGAGGAAATCGGTCTGGTTGTCAGGTGCTTCAGTACACTTTCTTGTGAGCTGAGAGAGTTATGAGCATTTCTCCAAGCATGTGAAAGGCAAGTTTACAAGTGGAAAAGCAGAGTGCTATAGTTAAACATTATGTAAAGTTGTAGATAAGTATTTAAAGAGTGAAAAGAAAGGTATCAGTTTCCTATTTCTACAACTCAAACTATTCATTGCTCAAACTATTCATTTTTCCTCTGCAGAAAAAGAAAGAAACTGCTGTAGATTAAGAGCACTAGTTTCTAAAAAAGCTGATTCACACAGCTTGCTTAAGGATGTGTAATCCAACACGTTTTATCTGATTTTTCTCACACAGGTTTCCCATTTGCTAAATAAGTACATTGGGAGACAAGGATAGTCTACATATTAATCTGATATTTTAGTTGTACTTAGATCATAAACATGTTTTAACATGCAATCTGGCTGCATCTGCCCTTTTGGAGCACGGTCCACCTAGTTGTAAGGATATAATTCAAATTCACTAGCTGTGCAGTGAAGATACCAGACTTTCCATCCATGCGTACTGCACCAAATGGGTAAAAGGTGAAATCTCATTCTGCATGTGAAGTTGTGAGGTGATTCCTGGGGCACAGATGAATCTGCTGCCTCTTCTTTTACAAGTCAGTTCCAAGCAATTCTGCCAACTGCCTCTGAAGGAACTGCTTTGGTCACAGGCCAACCTGACCCAAACCACCTTGCCTCCCTCTTTGATCGAATTGAAGAGGAAACTCAACCCAAAAGTGTTACACAATTCATCCTGCAGGTATTATTGAATTGCAAAGTTGTCTTTGTGAGAACAGGAGAAATGGAGGCTACAGAAGGAAGGGGAATTTTCAAAAAAGAGTAAAAGTCCTTTTACATAGAGGTCCCATCTTTTGGGGGCATTGAGGCTCAGGAGAATTGTGGGAAGCCTGCTTGGAGGAAGGAGAAGAAAGGGAAGCAAATGTAGCCTTTTAGGCCAACAGCTGTAAGAAAGGTACTGAACACAGAGCAGCACTGTGGGCTTGCTATAAACAGCTGTAAGTCTTATTCAAAACCTAAAATGCTTCCCCTTTACTTCCAGATTGTTGGCAGTTTTTTCTCCTCTGTTTTGTACACACCTGTTTACTGTTAAAGGGCTTCTTGCTCCTCTTCTCAGTGTTAATGGGGTGTATGTCAAGTAAGAAGCTGATGGAGAAGACTTAGCACAATGGTACACAGCACTGTGACCTTTGCAGGTATTAGAACTACTTAACACTTTGATGTGTAATTGGAAAATGCTTATACAACCACTTCGGTAGAGATGCTTAAGAGAAGCAAAGATTGCTAGAACTGCACAATTTGCAGAAAATAACTTTATGCCCTTGTTATTGCCTGAAAACATGGATTTTTCAAAGCAAAACCTACTAGGATGAAAGAGAATAGAAAATGAAAGGAGCATGCATTCCTCTAGCAAAAATCATCTCTTAAATTTCTATAGTGATTATTTACATGCATTGGCATTTGAAAACTTGCATATTGTTTCCTTGTGTAGGCCAAAAATGGATCTGTGCATTTAAACTAGGATAGATGGCAATGATCATGTTATAAGATGAAAGCAATAAAACAAAGAAAAACATAAAAAGTCAGCTATGCTTGGCATAAAATAATTGTCCCCAGTGGCAAGAGAAATAACATGTACAACTAGTAGAAGTCATAGAGACTATGGAGTATTATTGAAAAGACAGCAGGAATTATATACGAATCAGGCCATACCTTCTAAAAAGCAAAAATTACTATGCTAATGCTTAAATGTTAAGTGCATCATTTAGTGGTAGCTGTACAATTCTGTGTAACATATACAATAAATATTATGCCTCCATGATTCCATATTTTTTGGTGGCAAAAAAGTAGGTGATTCTTAAAAAGCAGAAGGCTCAGTTTTAAAAGGAAGGTAACCTGAAGTTATATCTTGAGAGCTATATTTATTACTCTTCAGAAAATATGATATATAGTTATGACTGCCTTTCAAGATTTTAAAGTAAGTACAATAACCTTGTCATAGCATACTTTGAAATAATTTATAGGAAAGAGTCATTGTTGGTGTATTTGAATATGAAATAAGGATTACTTCTGGTAAATTTTTGCTTGATCTCAAGTTATAGAACCATAAGCGAACTGGTAGCTAGAAAAACTGTATTTTTGCAAATGAGTATTGACCAAGAAAGATTTTTGAAACACTTTTTCTTCCTATTCTCCTTTTACTTCAAGTCTTGAAATAAAGCTTATAAAACAATGAAAGAACTAAACAATTATGAGCTGAAATAATTCAACTATAATTTTATCCATCTAACTTTCTTATATTGCCAAAAGAGAGAGCTCATGGCTTTCTTAAGAAGCTTTAAGAAAATATATTTTTCAAGGGTGTTTTATAATAAAAAAGTCACACAATAGAGGATCCAATTCTTCCTTAACATCTAATTTTTTCTTTTTTATCAGTCTGACTCTGCTTGCTAATATTAATCTGGATTACAGCAGTGTAAATTAGACCAAAAGCTGAACCACAATGTTTTATTTTTAATTGCCTACAAATACTATGAAAAATGTGAATATATGTAGATTTTGGAGCTCACTTTATATTGCATTATATTGCAATTAAGAATGTGAATATGATAGTTTATTTTTATCATGTATTTAACTTCCATTTAATGTGCATTACAATAACTTCTTTTTAGAATGTGACTTTGTTAATGTCCTGAGCAAATTTACAGTTATGACCCTCATATTTAATTCAGTAGCATGAGGAGTGCTTACTGTTTTATCACTTATTTGACAATATTGCAGAGACAGCAGCTGGTGCATAATTAATGTTGGCCTCAGAAATTAAAACTGTCCTTTAAAGTATGCAAGTTTCTGATCAGACCAAGCTGTAAGCAGTTGATTTAATTTTGATGAACTTGTGTTTGAAACTGTAAGCCCTAAGAAAAGCACTTATGTGCTCTTAAACTGGGTCCTTAACCCTTTTTGGCTTTTGCGTCTAAGGGTTGTTTCAGTTAAGAGATAAGGAAAGAAGCAGTACTGGCTGCATTTTGCCACCTAACAAGTTACAAGTTTTCTGTGTGGGGTGGAGGACTGCTGATAACCAGAGAATGTTTTCTTTCCACTTTGGGGACATGCGTTTTTGATAATTCTGTATGGTTGTGCCTCCGTGCATACATGATGCACGTACTCTCTGCTCCAACCCACTGCCTGCCACTGGCACCCATTCAGAGGCTAGCAGTTTTTGCCTGAGTAGTTACAATAAACTTTCTATTCTCCTTGACTTACGTGCTGAAACGAACACAGGCTGACTGAGTGGAGTAAACAGAGGAGTACGAACATCCTTCCATCCCTCAAGTCACTGTCCCTGCAGTAAGCCTTTAGGTGTTTGCAGAGCAGTGCCACAGCCTCTCCAGGCTGTGCTCATCCCCAGTCTCTCCAGAGAAACAAAGAAATGGTACCTCGTTGATGCGGAGCTTATGTTTATTCTCACTCACAGCTTCATACTACTAAAGAGTCACAGCTCTGTTTCCTAAAACCTGGGCTGGATGTTACCATCTTTTCTGCTGTGCCATATTTTCAAGACATTCCTAGGAAGACTGTTGAAAGTTTAGGAAGGATCCAGGTAAGAGTCTAAGCATTTTTATAAAGAAATTGATTCCATCAAAGAATAAATAGGGTTTCAAAGTATGGCATAACATTTCTAAAAATGATGTGCTGAAATTCATTGGGTTTGTACATTAATGCACTCAAAGGATTTGAGTTATTTCAGTTGTAACAGAAGGGGATCTAAAAGAAAAGGTAAAGGTATTGCCAATATGTAATAAAGTCTTGGAGGTTATGGAGCAAATACGTTCCTCAACCACAGTGGCAGGGCAAGAGTAACAATATCTCCTATGCTTATATAGGAAATGTTCGGCAAGGGAGACCAGGTTTTGACTCTATTGCTCTTGCTGAACTCTCTGCAGTTCTCCGTAGACCTTGCATGCCTCTCATGCAGAAGAGTAGGAATTCCTACCTTGGAGGACCCTGCAAATCTCTTTGCCCCTCACCTTGCATCCTCCTTATTTCTTCACCCTTTAACAGGAATGTCCTGGTTTCAGCTGGGATAGAGTTAACTGTCTTCCTAGTAGCTGGTACAGTGCTGTGTTTTTGAGTTAGGTATGAGAGGAATGTTGATAACACACTGATGTTTTCAGTTGTTGCTCAGTAGTGTTTAGTCTAAAGTCAAGGATTTTTCAGCTTCTCAAGCCCAGCCAGCGAGAAAGCTGGAGGGGCACAAGAACTTGGCACAGGACACAGCCAGGGCACCTGACCCAAACTGGCCAACAGTGTATTCCATACCATGGGACGTCCCATCTAGTTTAGGAATTGGGAAGTGGGGGCAGGGAATCGCTGCTCGGGGACTGACTGGGTGTCGGTCAGCAGGTGGTGAGCAATTGCCCTGCGCATCATTTGTACATTCCAATCCTTTTATTATTGCTGTTGTCATTTTATTAATGTTATCATTGTTATTATTAGTTTCTTCTTTTCTGTTCTATTAAACCGTTCTTATCTCAACCCACAAGTTTTACTTCTTTTCCTGATTTTCTCCCCCATCCCACTGGATGGGGGGAGAGTGAGTGAGCGGCTGCGTGGTGCTTAGTTGCTGGCTGGGGTTAAACCACGACAAGGAATAATATGGTTGTTAATAGCAAACAACAGGTCTTAGCTATAGCCCATTATTTAGAAAAAAAAACCAAACACCTAGAAATATACTATGCGCTGCAGAAATGTCTTAAGACCACTTCTATACTTGACTATTTTGTCATATTGAAATGAATCAGGAGTTAATTGAAAAAATTAATTGTTTTTGATACAATATTTATTCAAAAATGCCCTGTCTGTCTTTCAGGATATCCTATGAAAAGGCAGTGATGTTGATATTATTACTATGACTGGTATGTCTACTTCTGTTACAACTATTGTTGCTGTTTTCACAATAACAACAACAATAATAGCAATATAATGTGACCACCCATCATCTGTCATACCAAGTAACTGATTTCTATAGAGAAATCAATAGACCAATGACATATATTATGATATTAGCACACTCAACCAATTTTTTTACTTTTGGGAAAAAAAAGTGTGATTTTATTAATAATTTTTGAGCATATAATTTTTATTCTTTTCGATTAATTTCAAAGGCTGTTCTCAAAGCAAAGAACTAGGCTGAGTGAGGAAAAATAATGAAATATAGTTTTCAGTAATGGTTCAGTTTCCTAATAATTGTTTTTGCAACACTCTTAAGAGATAACATTGGGCTAAATGTAATGCTATTTTTAGTTTGCCAATTTCTGAAACTGGCCTTTGTGATAATTGTTGCTCAGATAAAGAGTAATCAAAAATAATTCAGACTGAGTAGCCAGATGAATAAAGGTGTTAGGTCCATGCTCACTTAAATTATGGGAAGGAATGCAATAGGCTTTTCATTACCACTTCATATAAAACTGCAGAGCAGATAACTTCCTGCAAATCGTATGCTCTATGGAACTAACAAGCAGAACTATATTTGTACAACACTGACAATTCTTTTTAGCAAAAAGGATATTTATTAACTCAAAATATTTAGCAAAATTGTGTCTGTTTCAACAAGTTACTTGGTTTCAAATAGACTTCTCCAGAACTTCAGAAACAAAATATTTTGGCTTTTAGATGTCTTGAAAATTTCCTTTGTTTGGAAAGCCTGTTTTTCATATGAGCAGTTTTAAGGGGCAAAACGTAACCAAATATTTCAGCTTTTTAAAATATTTTTGGCTCAACTTAGTGAATCATTCCTTCAAACTTTCAGGATGGACTTAAAAATCTGTCCACCTGCGTCTCTGAAGAGAACAAACTAAGAATTTTGAATAAGTAATGTTGAATGCTTTATCGAAATGGCAAGCTTTCGTCACTTTCATTGGATTCTTTGGTTAGTTTTTGAAAGTTCTTGAGACACTGGAAAGCTTTTGGTCTACAGCCTCACTTACCTTGCTCAAGTCACAGACCAGCATATGTTCCCGGGCAGTGATATACTTTGGAAAAAGGGCTTCTGTACCTGAGACGTCGTCTGGATTAACAGTTTTAGGTGGGCACCTAAAGTGAACAGTTGAACTAAATCCTTTGTATTTCCATGGGATATAACAGAAATGTAGACAAATAGTTCAAATATACATCTACATGTGGACAGCCCTCACAGTCACATTTTTAGGTAAACAATTTCTCTAAAAGGTGCAGGTAGTGATTCTTTAGTTTTCCTTTCTCCTGGTGCAGATCATGATATGCCTTTCTAAGAGCACAGAACTCTTAAATCAGCACTCTGAGAGACATCACAAGATAACTGTATGTGGCTGTTGCTCTGATTTTAGAGTTGCAGGAGCACAAGCACCCAGTGACAGCTGCTTGATGTGGAAAGAGGAGTTTTACACCTGAAATTACTGATTGGGGAAAAAAAAAAATCTTCTGGTGTTTTCAAGTACACACTGAAGTCTACAAGTGGAAAAGAAATATCCAAGTATGAAAAGCTAACCAAAAACATTGCTGGTGTGAGATGATTCTAGCTAGGCAATTGATTTCTCATGATTTATTTTATTTTTAAATTGAACCATCATTTCTAAATAACCTAATAACCCCCACCTCCTTTTCTTACAGCTACTTTCTATGTTTTGGGATTTTTTTTTTTTGTGGGGGGTGGGTGTTCTTTAATCTCTAATTTGCAGAGATGTCCTTGCTTCTACTCAAAGCTCTATGGGCACAATTTTTCCAACCACGTCCAGTGAGGACAGTGACTCTTAAGTTCTATCACTTATCTATGAAAGGCTTGCTGCCACAATCTTGTGCTTAGCATAGCAGATAATATTACCTCAATATTTGCTTTCCTAGCGATAACACAGATAGTGAATACTCCAGAACTAAGGTAAAAAGTTGTTATGTGACTGCTGGAAACTTGAGGAAAGCTGGACACAAATCCAGTGAATCCTACAAATGAAAGATTTCCAATCACAGTGAAAAAATACATGTTCCAGTATTCCAATGTGGCACTGCTTGATGTTGTTAATTGTCCTTTATCAAGCTAATCAGGCGGCAGACAAATATCTTAACACAAATGATTATCACTCTCAATAGCAACAGACATTGAATAAACCTAGAGGTTCATTCAATAACCTCTAGGTTAATGTCTCCTACTATAACTTAGTGATTAATTATTAGAGAAACAGAGCACATGAGTGATGTGCAAAGGGCTACTGCGTGATTGAAAAGACTTTTAATCTTGGACTGAGTATTTTTACTAATTGAATACCCTCCGTGGAGTAAAGCACAGACACATGTGTTTTGAATCATTTCATTCCATATGGGTGTCAATGAGTAACAAGATAGTTATAACTTTTGTATGCTAATAGACTCAGGTTGAAGGAGGTCACCTATATTAGGAAAAGGTGTGAAAAACTTTATTAATCCTGTTAGCCATCAGCCTTCCAGCCTGAATTTTTCATTAATCAGTACTTAGGTTTTTTTTTTTTCTTTTAAAAGAACATTCTTTTACTTTCAGTTAACTTTTTTTTCAGTGAGTTTCAGTTAACAGTTCAATGATAGAATATTTCTTTTCCTATGAAGTATCAGGATTTGTACCTTGTACATTAAAAAAGGAAAAGATCAGAGAGGGGAAAAAAATAATTAAAGCTTGCATTTTACTTATGTGTAGAAAATGCCTTCTAGAATTCTACAGACTAGTTTTGGTTTTTTTTAACTTCTGAATTATGTTTTTTAAAATCTGCTTTTAATGTAGGCTTGTATGTGTAATTATTTGTAAAGCAACAGCATCATGGTCATCTGTGTTTGAGATGACAATAATATTGTCCCTCTTTGCAAGGAATTTACCTTCTAATAGCAATTCCATCTAATTTAATAAACTTCATGAAACATTCAGTAACTCCCCCAAAAGGCTGCTGTTTATTCTTCATTCATTGTACTTTTGCTTTCTGTTTCTTGTATGGGCTTTACTTGATATAAATACATTCCCTAATGATACTAAGGGGAATTTTATTTTATTAGAAAAAAGGCTTAAGAAAACACCTTATTTTATTGAAATGCACAAAGCCCCTCACGTGTATCACCATGGCCAATACAGCTATAATGGAAATCGGGTGTAGCTCTCTACTATTATTCTTCTGCATATTTAGAGCTGACTTAAGTTATCATATCCAGAGAGTTAAAGTGAACTCAAAACACGTTTCAACCTCTTCAACCTTAATTAATATGTGGTTAAAATTTATTTTCTGAAGTTAAACTTTTAAATCAATGCATTCATGCATTGGATTTTACAAAAAAAAAAATTCAAATGCTCTAATCACCCTACCCACACAGCAAAATTTCTTTCCAGCCATCTGCACCAATGCACTCTCTAGAGAGGTGTGCTGCTTACCGGGAGCTCGTATCAAGGATGTCACCAAGAGACTACCAAGCCTTGTAAAATTCACTGACTGTTGTCTGCTGCTGCTGTTTCATGTGGGCACCAGTGATAGAGCTGGGAGCAGTCTAAGGAGTATCAAGAAGGATTAGAGCCCTGGGACCAGCAGTAAGGGACTCGAGCGCAGGTAGTTTTTTCATCAGTCCTCCTGGTCAAAGGGAAGGGATTTGAAAGGGCCAGTCAAATCTGGCAAATCAACAAACAGTTATGGAATGGGTGCCATAGCCAGGGGTTCAGCTACTTAGACCATGGGACTCACTTCAAGAAACCTGGTCTACTGGGGGCTGATGGGATCCATCTGTCAGAGAAAGAGAAGAGCATCTTTAGTCATAGGCTTGCCGAGCTGATGAAGAGGGCTTTAAATGAGAGTTGCCACAGCAGGGGAACCTCAAGCCATCCCATTCCTACCAGTTTGATGCCAGCGCCAGCAACAGATGGCTGTAGTCTGGAGAGGGATCACAGGTCAGCAAAAGAGCACCTGAAGAGTAGCACAAAGGAATGCCAGCCACTCCAGCCAGTAAGTCAGCTTCACTGGGCACCCAATTTAAATGCCTCTATGTAAATGCATGTAGTATGGGGAATAAACAAGAGGGGTTAGAGATGTGCGCACACCTGCAGGGCTATGACCTTACTGGCATCATGGAGAGATGGTGGGATGGCTCCTATGACTAGAGTGTTGGGATGGAAAGATACAGGCTCTTAGGAAGGACAGGCAGGGGAGATGAGGAGGGGGTGTCACCCTCTATGTCAATGATCAGCTAGAGTGCATGGAACCCCACCTGGGGATGGATGAGGAGCCAACCAAGAGCTTATGGGTCAGGATTAAAGGGAGGGTAGGGACAGGTGATGTTATAGTGGGGGTCTGCTACAGGCCACTTGACCAGGAAGACCAAGCAGATGAGGCCTTCTACAGACAGATAAAAGCAGCCTCACATTCACAAGTCCTTGTCCTCATGGGGGATGTCAACCACCCCGATATCTCTTGGAGGGGCAACACAGCAGGGCATAAGCAATCCAGGAGGTTCCTGGAATGTGTTGATGACAACTTCCTTCTCCAAGTGATAGAGAAGCCAATGAGGAGAGTGGCTATGCTGGACCTTGTTCTCACCAACAAGGAGGGGCTCGTGGGGAGTGTGAAGCTCAAGGGCAGCCTAGACTGAAGTGACCATGAAATGGTGGAGTTCAAGATCCTTAGAGCAGTGAAGGGGCACACAGCAAGCTCACTAGCCTGGACTTCAGGAGAGCAGACTTTGGCCTCTTCAGGGATCTGCTTGGTCAAGTACCATAGGACAAAGCCCTGGAGAGAAGAGGGGCCCAAGAGAGCTGGTTAGTATTCAAGGGTCACCCCCTCCAAGCTCAGGAGCGATGCATCCCAACAAAGAGGAAGTCAGGCAAAAACACCAGGAGACCTGCATGGATGAACAAGGAGCTCCTGGACAAACTCAAACACAAAAAGGAAACCTACAGAGGGTGGAAGCAAGGACAGGTAGCCTG
>NW_010972720.1:10703038-10703273 GCF_000737465.1 Haliaeetus leucocephalus
ACACCAAGCTGTGTGGTGCGGTTGACACACTGGAGGGAAGGGATGCCATCCAGAAGGGACCTTGACAGGCTTCAGAGGTGGGCCTGTGCAAACTTCATGAAGTTCAACAAGGCCAAGTGCAAGGTCCTGCACATGGGTTGGGGCAATCCCAAGCACAAATACTGTCTGTGTGATGAGTGGATTGTGAGCAGCCCTGAGGAGGAGGACTTGAGGGTATTAGTGGATGAAAAGCTGA
>NW_010972720.1:10704737-10705474 GCF_000737465.1 Haliaeetus leucocephalus
ACAGACTTAACTGCAAGGTTCAAGCAAACAACTTATATGAACTTCACTTACAGACTTAACACGCCACTATTGCAGGTTTTACAGATACAATGGAGGAATGCACTATTGCAATTTTTTAAGGCAAGAGTAGTACATTATTACAACCACAAGCAATTCACAGACAACCACAAACGCATTTACAAACTTAAAGCATAAACAATATTCACTTACCCCTCCAGGTAAGGGCTCTCAATCCCAGGGAAGTTACCTTGACCGGCATCCCGATCAAGGCAGGGGAAGGGTTTCCTTCGCAAGCCAACTGCATGGTTAGAGAAGTGACTCCCCCCATTTCCAACCTGAATCTTAGAGTTTTTATCCCCTGACTTGTGGAATGGTGTGTATGACTACGTCTGAGTGGATTATGATATAGGCCTAAATGGATTATGTGTATCTGAGTGGAGTTTTCCCTTATCTTTCCTTTGTTGGTCTGTGACTGTTTGAATACACAAGGTTGTAATTTGAAACTGAAGCTGAAACCCTCCGGTTTTGGTTTTTTTTTACCTTGCTTCCTCAGCAACTGGATAGTGGTTGGATTGAGACTCAGGGCATACTATTTGTTAAGGGATTTCAAGGCTCAGTTCAGGTTTTGGTTCTTTGGTGCAGCTACTGCCCTGTTTACTTTAGAGTTTATCAGACAACCCAGGGCTAAGCTGTCTACACAGCTCCCCGTGAGTCGTCTCTGCAGAGAGACAGGGCCT
>NW_010972720.1:10705987-10740415 GCF_000737465.1 Haliaeetus leucocephalus
ACCTTGCCACACAAAGCCAATACAATGATCTTTAAGGTTCCTTCCAACCCAAACCACTCTATGATTCTATGATCTAGCATGTAACTTTTCAGTATCTTTGAATGAAGAATCCCACCCCTCCAGCAATTTGGTATACTTGAATGCTGGTTGTTCTTTGACAGAATAAAGTTACTAAAAAGACTCAAAATACTCTAAAATCCTCTTAAATACTCATCTTCCTCTTAAATAATAGTATTTAAACAAGAAAAAATAAATCTATGATCAGGTGCTTTATACTGTAGGAGGAAAAACTGTCACATACAGCAGTTGTAATTAATTTTACATCTGGCAGAGATTTTCATCAGCCTCAACATGTAGGTCAACACAGGACAACCTAGCTCATCAGATCAGACTAATGCATTGGTTCCTTTTATGGCAATATTATATTAAAATTCTTGCAGTATTCTTGGACACTACAGCACAGCAGTAATTTGGTGCATGTTGTTGTGTCTAAGCATATTTTAAACTGTTCAATGGATAGGTTCCTAAAGGTTATTTTCTGTGTTCGCTTAAACCTCATTCGTTACTCAGTTACTACATCCAAGTCCCTTGGATGTTTTTCTTCCTCATTAGCTACAAATAAGCCCAGTAAACTTTGCCCAACATGGGAAAGCAAGAATCTAGGTGGTGAATGTTCAGTATATATATATGTACAGTGATTCTTAAACAGATTAAAACTACTGAGGCATTCAATAAATGACAATCTCATGCTAGAAGCTTAATATTTACTAGTTCATTACAGTTGTTGAAAATTATGCAAAATTAAATTGGAAATCATCTTAACATATTCCCTACCTTCAGAAGTATAACAAACATTTATCTATCTTTCTACACACAAACACTATGTTTTCAAAATACAATGACCATACTCTTGGATCTTTCAGTCAACAATTGTTTAAAATATTTTCTAAAGGCCCACCTAAGCCATAAGGTAGCATAATGCCCTCCTGCATATCTCTGTGAAATTAACTACATTTCTAATACTTTATCTGATAGTGAATAAGGGAGTATTTGGCACTTTAATTAAACAGAGATTCTTTTACATTTCAGATGCTGATGAATTGTTCAGAATGAAGGTAAATTTCATAAATTACAAGGAAACTAATAACAGCAACAACAAGAGTTCTGCAAGCTTAAATAAAATCTTTTGCCTTTTAATCTTCTGAGAGTTGCCTGCATGAGCTTCAGTCTGTCGTAAGCATCTGCCAAAGATAAAACAAAGGTTGCTAAAAGGAAGAATGAAAGAAAGAGGGGAAAAAAGAAAGAAATTAAAACTCAGAAAATCATATCATGCCATAGTTTCACAGCATGATTTTTTAATTTTTTTTTTTTTTTTTAACAGCCTTGGAGGTATGATCCAAAGTCTTTAAACAAATATATGAACTTCTTTGTGTGTGATGAGAATGTCTGACATTGCCATACTGAATGGACTGCTTGGTAGGACTAAGTCAGTATTATGTCTGATAAGAAGGTAATATCTGAAACCAGGTATTCTGAATTGGACTGAAACCAAATTCTTTTATGAATTGTCAGAATTCTATAGTCCTCAGAGGGTGTTACTGGACTTTCAATATCTTTTCTGGGTGAAGGAGCCATTAGATGTGTGTACTTATTCCTAAATGCAGATTTCTCTCTTCCTCGTGAGCATAAAGTTTAAAAAAGGGGAGAGCTTATGCCTGCCAGTTTTCAGACAACTTGCATCCTTCCCTATCTTCTTTGTAGCTACAGAAGCTGTATGACTAGGAAGGAAACAGGAAATGTCATGGTCTTTCTCTAGACATCCTAATCTTTCTTGAAGCCATTTAGTGATAAAGAAGTTAAATGAAGTAGTTTATCTAGCAGAAAAGGCATTCTTACTTTCCCTACACATATGCCTATATACAACATTTCAGTGCTATGCTACAAGGACGGGTTTTTGATGGGTCTTCCTTAAACTGTGCAGTGTGTTTATCCACTGTGGAAATCCCAGGAGTGTGCCCAGACTGCTTTATAAGTAGATCTGCCCAATAGATCACTATGGACTAAAGATAAGAAATTTTCAGACAACGTATAGCAAGTACTAAGACTGCTTCTTTTTAGTTTATCTAGTACATCTGCATTTCTCATGTGTCCATCACCATAAGATGATTTAGTCTTTGTGGTATTTCAGCAGTCACTCAGAGCCAGAGAGCCGGGCAGAAATCTGCTTCATTTTAGAAAAACATTTCATTTAGAATGTACATTCTAAATATTTATCATTAATTTATTCAGCATTAATCTGGTCCTACTGTCTCTTAAATCTACAGTTCCTCCACATCATCATTTCAGTCAAACAATGCTAATGATAATGATTAACAGTGTATGAAACCAAATGTAGACTGTAAATACCTGTAACTCATCTGCTTAAAACTGCTCAGTTCTTCTCTTAGATGTTTTGAACTGCTAAAGACAGGCTGGCTCTCTATTTAAGGATCAGGAACTGCTGTTGCCAAAGAGCAAGAAATCTGCTATTTCTGGTTGTGCCTTAAAGGACCATTTGTGGACAATTCATATCACAGCATCTGCTATTTGCCATTTGAGTATGCAATCCAATAGCTGAGCAAGAAGAAAAAAATATCTAGGGCACTTTTCCATAAGGAAAAAGCTTTTTGAAAAATTGACCTCTAATTGTTTAGTGCTGGAAGCTTGTCTTAAAATTTAGCTTGGATTTTCTAACTTCAGGATGGAAGAAGTCCAAAATAAGGTAGCTGGGAAAAAAAAACCAAAACCCAAGCTTCTTCACATTCAGTTTTTGCACTAACAGGTATAGTTACTATATCTATTTAATGTTAACTAATATTAATTGTATAAATACACCTGTAAGAATCCTGGCCCAGCGCTGTCCTCTACCAAGTATAAACTATGCTTACAATCATGCCAAATATAAACTGTAGTAAACACAAATAAACTATTTTGTGTTAAATTAACTGTCTCTTACTCATGTCCAGGACATCTACCCAAAGAAAATAACCAATTGTTCATTAAGTAAGTTTCATAGAACCTTAAGATACATTAACAACTGGAATTGTAACAGGCCTCAAATTATTTTATTCTAATTAATTTTTTATATGGAACAGGAAAATTTGGAAGTAACTAACTGACCTTTAAGTGGTAAAACCATTTCTGCTATAGATGATATTGTAAATGATATTCCATTATAATGAGGGTAATGTAGCAACTATAGTAATTCCATTACAATAAGGAAATTTTAGCCTTGAAAGATTTAAAAGCTAATTACTGAATGCCATAGTGAAACAAATGGAACTCTTTATTTCTATTGCAGTAATATCTGAATTGCTACTAAGCATTTCCTCAGTGAAGATACTTTCTAAATGATGGTAGGTCTAAATATTCCTATTTAAGCTCCAAAATAGTTTTTGCACAGCAGCCACATTCAATCTTACTGGCACAGTTGCCTGCTGCACTCCAGTAGAAAAGCAGCCCTGAGGAAAAGGTGAAGTGTTTCTTCATCAGCTCGGGTGATGAAGAAATCATCCTGGTTTACAGCAGTGATGGGAATCAGCTGGAGTCCTGCCCTGACAGAGAGTGCTCTGAGTCATGCCTGCCTTGTTCAGGTACAGCTCTGGTTGTCCCTAGGGCATCAGCACAGATGTCTTGTAGGGTTCTCTCTTTGTTGTGGTCATTCCTTTTTTCCCCCACTGAATACCCTTTAAAAAGCTTTCAAGAATAAAACCTTCACAGATTAACACTTTTGAAAGGCAATGGGAGAACCCGTGAGTAAATGGGGTTGTTGCTCTACAGCTACGTGAGAGGAGATTGTGACTGGGTGGGTGTCGGGCTCTTCTCCCAGGTGGCAAGAGATGGGAGAGGAGGAAATGGCCTCAGATTGCACCAGGGAAGGTTTAGATTGGGTATTAGGAAAAAAATCTTCACCAAAAGGGCTGTCAAGCATTGGAACAGGCTGCCCAGGGAAGTGGTTGAGTCACCATCCCCGGAGGTATTTAAAAGACATGTAGATGTGGCACTTAGGGACAT
Organism: Haliaeetus leucocephalus; assembly: GCF_000737465.1. Lineage (NCBI taxonomy): Eukaryota > Metazoa > Chordata > Aves > Accipitriformes > Accipitridae > Haliaeetus > Haliaeetus leucocephalus. The sequence goes on from NW_010972720.1 coordinate 10,710,041, forward strand.
GGTTTAGTGGTGGACTTGGCAGTGTTAGGTTAACGGTTGGACTGGATCGTAAATGACTGTTCCAATGTAAATGATTCTATATGACACACAAAAGAACCTGCTATCCACGTGTAATTTCAAAACTTTTAGATTGGCCCTCCATACTTAAATTCGACATAAAAGAAAAATGGAAATAATTAGCATAGTCTGAATTTTGTTTATCCTTTAGTCATTTAAATTTTAAAATAACCTTAAATTATCTTCGGTGAGAGTAACTACTTTAAATTATATGTTATTCTCTCAAATCAAACAGGCAAACAGAAATGTTCCCAGTTAATGTATCTTGGGTTTATACCCTCCTTTAAAGAGTGAGTGTAAGTATTTACCAGGGTACTTTCAGAAGCTAGTATGTGCAGCCTAAATAGACATTGGCATTTCAACATAAACGATTGCTGTGAAAAGCAGTGAAAAACTCTAGAGTATGCGTGTCTGCTTCCGTTGTAAATGCCTTATAGAGGTTTAGGATGCTTGCATTGTATCAGGCTCCTGGAGTCTATGAAACTGTTGGGCTAGTGGCATTAGAAGGAAGCATTTTACCTTCCTGGATAGAAGCAAACATCAGGAATGTTAGTGGGACACAGACATGATTCACAGCTTTCCAAATGACCAAGGTGTACTGCCTCAGCCTCAGTAACTATAAAACCAGGATTACAAGGAGTTGAGCCCCTGTCTGCTTTCTCACCACGCACAGCAATGTTTTGGGGGGTCGTTATGGGAGGGTAATCTACACAACATCATAGCAACAGGGTTCTTGTGCAGTGTGAATTTAATTAGAGGCCAGTGTTGGAATATCTCTTTCTCACATGAAAGTACTAATTATTTAGATATGGCTAATTTCTTTTGGAAGGGAAAGAAGGCAGACATCAGATACCCCATTAAAATATTTGAATCTTGGATTATTTGCCTGCGAGGTGCCATTCTGGCAGACAGGCTTTGACTGACTTCCACAGAAAAGCAACACTGCACAACACAGGATTTCACAGAGAAATGAGCACCAAAGCGTCTCGCTGTGTGTTCTTGATACAACCTCTTTGGTCTTTTTCCACAGTGACCCACATTCCTTTATGGTAATGAATAACTCTCATCCTCAGAGACCCACAGTGACTGTCCCTCGCTTCATTAAAGATAATAGGAAATTTGCCAGTAACTTCAATAGAGACAGGAATAAGTCATTTATTCTCTACCATTGAAACAGATAAAAGCTTGTCAAGTCTATGAATAGGTAGTTTCATCCTTTTCTTATTTTAGAGTCTATTTTCAAATGTTCAGACTCTGGATCTTCAGTAAGAAAACTTAACTAGGCTGGGCTGCTTATTTAGAGACTTGGACACTATGAATAACTCCTGAAGTAAACTAGTTATTTTTTTCAGACACTAATATTCTACAGTGATAGTAGTACAGGCTGCATTATTTATAGATTTCCTCAAAGACATAACTTCCTGAGATGGTTCTACTTCTTTTTTTAATGGACATCATCAAGTGAAAACCAGAATAACTTCAATCACATCCTGTAATCTTACAACTTAGCTGTAATGTTGAATGTGTTTATTTCTTCAGGTCTTTCCTGTTTGCTTAAACATGCAGCTGCCTTCTATTTTACACTCTCTGCAATTAATAGAATTGGGTTATGATACAGGAGAGATAATGGAACCCAACCACAGAAATGCCTTAAGAGAACCCTTCAGAGGAAGATTTGGGAATATTTGAATTGCAAGTTCAAATGCATTTTCACATTGAATAATCCTTGCAGAGTTGAATTTCATGAAAGAGTGAACTTGGTTTGCAAGACTCAGGAGAGAAGATTATTAGCTGAACAGCTTTGTTTCATTATATGACTGCTAATTTAATATTCTCTTACAAGCTTAAAAATAGACATTTTCCTGTCATTTCCTTTAAAATCATGCTTGGTTGACTTCTCTATCTTAAAAGGTGCAAAAATACTTGAAAGAGCAGTTCTTTATATGCAGAAACATTTTTTCTGGAAGCTATAGAGACTTGTTATATTTTAAATATTTCACATTTATTATATTTTTGCAGAAGGAGTTTTTTCAAAATTACCATACCACATTACACAGTTATCACAGAATGAACAAGGTTGACCAGGACATCACGAGATCATCTAATTCAACCACCCTGTTCAAAGCAGGGTTGGCTAGAGTAGATTAGGACCATGTCTAGTTAGGTTTTGAATATCTGCAAGGATCGAGACTCCACAAGCTCTCTGGGCAACCTGTGCTGGTATTTGACCACCCTCACAAGAAAAATGTTTTATTACATTTAAACAGAATTTCCTGCATTTCAATTTGTGCCTACTGCCTCTTGTCCTGTCACTGCGCACCACTGAAAAGAGTCTGGCTCTAACTTCTTTACCTCTCCCCATCAGATTTTTATCTACATGATGAGATCCCCCTGAGCCTTCTCTTCTCCAGGCTGAACTGTCCAAGCTCTCTCAACTTGAACCTCACGAGAGGTACTCCGGTCCCTTAACCATCTTTGTGGCCCTTTGTTGGATTTGCTCCAGTACATCCAATTACTTCTTGTACTGGGGAGCCCAGCACTGGACCCAGCACTCCAGATGTGTCTCACCAGGGCTGACTAGAAGGGAAGGATCCCTACTTCAACTTGCTAGCAACGCTCAGCAGCCCAGGAGGCTGTTGGCTGCCTTTTCCAGAAGGGCATGTTGCTGGCTCATAGCCAACTTGTCATCTACCAGACCCTTTTCTTTCAAGCTGCTTTCCACAGTTTAGTTATATATGGCTAGAGGAAAACATTAGAGGAGTTATTGAAGAGACCAAATTTTCTTTCCAAATATGACTTCACTCTTACTTACATTCCTGTGATGACAGAAACCAGCCCAAAGTGGAAACTTAAGCATCTGATTCTAATTAACATCCTTGATTGTAATTCATCTCACCAGTTCCAAATGAAGGGGAAAGGGTAAGTTGGTGTGTTATTTAACAGCTGTTTAGGGGACAGGGGTTCCTGGAGAGCATTGGAGAGCAAAGTGAGGAGCTAATTTAGTAGGTGAGAGGAAGTTACTGTGTTCAAAGTAGCTAGTTTTTTTTTTTATGAAAGGTATGTCTAAATAGCTTGTAATTTAAACCCTGAATTAGGGCTGGGGAGAAGGGAAGCACAAGGAAGTTCAAGGACTAACTTTGTCTGTCAATAGTTCATCAAACTATGAAATACAAGCTTTTGGAAAGCAAGTTAAAGTACTTTTAATCTGTGGAGGAGGTCTAATTATGTTAAGTGACTAGAAGGACAGTTGAGTAACCTGTCCTCCTTAATCTAAACCTGCCCTATAGATGTGTCCCTGAATTGAAAGGGTTCACTTGCCAACATAACTCTGGGCTTTCTTGTATTTGAGATTTTTTTTTTTTTTATTCAGTAATATATGTCTGTGTGCTCCCTTCCCCCAGTCAGCAATGTGGCGCTCAGGCACTCTGAAGCGAAAGCAGCAGTTCCGAAGCAGGCTGTGTGTACAGTTCATGTGTGATTGAGCTATGGAGATGTAGCAGCTGAGTCTTTCTTAAAATCACTGCCTGTGTGATTGAGCTGAAATACTGGAGTTGTGATTATGTGGATGAATTATGCTTGTTTATGCAGGACTCTCCAGCACAAGTAAGGTTGCAGGCATTCAAAAATCTCTTTACATAGCTATTGCCAGAAGCATATCTGCTTTAGACTCCTGCCCAAAGCAGCTGCAGTGGTAGATACATCTTTCCCTCTAGTGATCTTCAGAGTATCTGACTGTGCCCTACAGCTGCCTTCAGCCTTTTATGGATTAAACAGCTGGGTAAGATATAGGCATTAGACTTCTATAGATAGCTGTGAAAGACTAATTCAGTGTTTGTAACTTCTAGTATTTTAACAGCACTTGAATGTGTTTAAAGGTAAAGCTTTAGTGTGTGCAGGTGAACATTAGGTTGTTGTTTGCGGTCAGTACTAAAATGCACAAGCTTCTGTAAGACCATCTGCTGTGTACAGGCTATGTTTAGTAAACTACCAGCCACTGGTCTTCAAGCAAGCCAAAGCTCCTTATGAAGCCTCAGTTGTTGCTTTTGACTTTTCAACAGCTATGTCAGTGCTTGATGGTGAAGAAAATGCCAATTTTTACCTCTAGCGGAGGAGGTTTGGGTTTTCTCAGTTGTTTTAGTTGCTTCGTTTCTCTAAGAGTGACTTTTCTGTGTTACTCTGAATCATTTTGTGCTATTTTATGTTAGCAACATTTAGTTACTTCTGCATTTAGCCTTAATATTTAGGGGAAAAATCAGTATATCAAAGTGCCTTGAATAACACAAGGAAATTGCACAATTCTATCTGTTGGTCTCTTTAAGTAAATGCCTGTACATAAAGAAAGGCATGACCTGGCTTACCAGCAAAACTCATAATGAGGTGAGTACCATTCCTAACTTGCAGTTCTTGCCTGCTGGAATGATTTCCCTGAAATCCCAGGTGGTCTAGAGTTGTTGCTCACTGCTATTGATGGAGGTATTTTTTCTCTGTTGTGAGATTATTCAGGTAGCTGTTACACAAACAGCACAATCATTTTGCCTCTCCCTGAGACCTTGTGTATCAAGATGTTGGAAAAAAAAAAATTGTTTAATGTGATAAACTGCCTTTTTATTTTAGCTGAGGTATTGACAAAACACTGTCAGTTTTCTCTGACACTTCTTACCCACTTCTGGTTTTATTCAATGTCTTTAGAAAAAAAGCAGTAGCCAGATGAAGTCGTACGGTAATTACAGCAGTCAGTGGGATCTAAACTTGACCTGTTGGGATGGGTTTTCTTCCTGTTGTTTCTGGGTATGTTGTGTGTGCGGGGGAGGTGGGGTTGGTTTGTTTAAGATTTTACTTAAGTAGCCTTAAATGCAAGCAGCCATTCCATTAAAAGTCATTTTATCTTCAGGCTGTTGTAGCATGTCTATGAAAAGCTGACATAACTGTCAGATCAGATTTTACTTTTATTGGGCTACTCAAGAGAAAGTACCTTCACTTATGAGGTCACTTCCATTTCACTGTGACCATGGGTGTTTTACTGTTACGTTGACTTGCTATACAACAGTGCAGACGGTCCTTAACACCATCTACTCTTATTACTCCAGTTGTTGAAAAGTTGCCATTTATTTTTAAGTCTTGGATCTGAAAGAAAAGTATCAACATATTTAAGGCAAGGAACAGATTTGTTCTCACTCGAGTCATGAGGTTCTACTCATTTTCTTTGCCCACAGGACTGCCATGGCTCTGCCTGAATGGGCTTTCCTGGAAAAGGTGTCAACAGAAGGGGGAAAAGGGGGAAGACATGGAAGAAAAAGGAGTGGAAGGAAGCACCAATGGCCCCTTAGTGGTCAAGATAAAATAGCCCTAACCCTAAAGTGCTGAAGGCACTTGCCATTCATTCAGCAATGTGTGACAGAAACAAGTGGATTCTTATTTAATGTTCGTGTAAGCCTGTACCCTTTACAGAGAATTTAGTAAATTGAAACTATATGTGTGGGTTTGAAAGAAAAAAAAAAATTGGATTTTGTGTGAAGTAGTAACAGGGGCTATCAAAAAAATGGAAGTGAGTATTTGTCTAACTTTCTTCCCTAGAATAGTAATTTCCAACATAAAGGGCTGTTGACATGACAGGAGGTGCTAAATGAAATCTAAGTGCTATATTTAGAGCCTGTTTTCTGAATCTAGCTAGCAGCAATATTTGACTCCTGGCCTTCTGCCTTCATGCTTTTTTAGACACCCTTATCTGAAATATTAATAATGAAACATTAGAAACGCAGTTTGAAGTACTAATCCAACTAGTGTCTTTCTAAGGAAGGCTCTTTTTCATACTTGGTATAAGACTGCAACTTTCTGAAGTGTGGACTACTTGGTTTTGAAATAACAAGATACTTAATTGCTTATTGCCAAGTGGTAGGGATGAGGAAGTTATCAAGAGATGGATTAGAATGGTTGGTCTGATACTTCATTTAAAATTTGTAATCTTTTGCTATAACCTTTGAGTTGTATGATGTTATTGATTTCGACCAAGAGGTAAAATTTGTAGAACAGCTAATCACTTTTCAAAGAGCTGTTCATGAACTGTTATATTTAAAAAAAAAAAAGGTAGGTTTTGAGAGAATGAGATTTCACAACATGCTGGTAATTGTAACATGAACTATTAGAGTTATTAAACTGTTCTTTCCACAATGATAACTTGATGCAAAGCTGCTAAATTCTGTGGTACTCATCGGTAAACCCAGAAGTAGATAGAAGTGACAAAATCTAGTGCACCAGGGCAAACCTACCTGTAATAGCAAGGTAACAAGGAAGTCTTAAGGGATAGCTCTTTTGGGTACTTGCCTGATATATTCCCCCCAGTTAGGCACAGGAAGAAATTTCAAGCATGCATTTGATTGATTCTTAAAAATAGATACCTACTTGTTTGCTTTGTCACAGTGATGATATTGGACCTTGACAATAAGGGCAAACAGCTTAGCTGCTCTTTACTGAAATCTTAAAGAAAACAAAGGTTTGCAAGAAAGATTAACTTGTGGAAATCCTCTGTGCCATAGGAAGTTGGGATGGCAGCAGATGCTGAATGGTACTTGCAGCAGGGCATGCTGCTAGCTTTGGTGCCCAGGATCATCAGCTGTTTGGGAGAAAAAAAGAAAGACACCTGATACCACATTTGCATAGTAACAAACTATAATGACAGTGCTTTATGCCAAACACAATGAAAAGTTAAAGCAGTCTACTGAGTCTTGAATGATCAGTGTGCTGTGACATGACAAGATCATTTGGATCAAGTAGTAGCTGTCATATCCAGCCAGTAGGGAGTGTTTGACTACCAGTTTGGCATATGAGCATATGGCTGGAGTCCATAATGGCTGATACAGTCAGTGGTAGACCCCTCTGCATTTGCAGCTGTACCTCATCTGATGATAAAGCAATCTGAGCATCAAGAGAAAGATGTCCAAAATATTTCAAGTTGCCATGATAGACTGTGTAAGCATGTGAAAGTGATGCCTACAAGTATCTTCAATGTGTAAACTTCTAAATTGGTCTATTATAATTATTGCATATATAGTTCCCACCTACATCCAACCAACACAAGTTATGTGCTGTATTTCTTTCAACTTTATAAAAAATGTCAATCCATTCAGCAAAATTAGATGGACTGTGCTTATTATTTCAGTAAAATTTGCACTCCCCTAAAATAAATCCTGGCCTGTTTGAAGGCTGTTTTCTGATTATCTACAAGAGAGTATTTCTTCTATGTGTTACACTTATTGGTAACGGTATCAAAATATCCATCTAGGCACCAATTCAGTAATTTATTTAATCACTTCTGGAATTTATTGTTTTTTTTTTTTTAACAGAATTGCAGATAAGCTTAGTTTATTGTAGGAATAGTGCCTGAAGAGAGTGGATTAATATAGCATAAAGGCTTCTCTGTAAAAATATTCTGAACAATTTAACATGAAAACCATACCCCAGAATAAACTTTTACTGGTGGAAGATCCAGAGAAGAACCTCTGTGTGCCTAAACCTGGTGAAATTATTTGGGGGATAAAGAGGCTTTGTTGTCCATGGAAACAAGGCAATGCTGACCCAGAATTTAGAAACTGACTAAACTGGATGGGTTCTACTATTTCAACTAACTGTTTCCAGAGGTAGAGGGAAGGGACAGATGAATGTTTCAGTCCAGGTGCAAAATGTCTACGTAAAGCATATATAAAGTTGCAAAATCGGACATTATTTTTGTGGTCTGGATACTGATGAAGGCCAGAAACATACCATTGTCCTACATTAAAGTGGTAGTTAGGAAAAACAATTCATTGCTGAGTTTCAAACTAAATCCTTACTGGGTAGGTCTGTTTACCAAAAAGTGTAAATGGTACCTCTGTAAAGGGGAAAAAAAAAAAAGAAAAGATATATACACATACTTTCACTGAAGTAATTTCTTCTCTGCTAAGTTAAATCAACAATTACCACCAATGCTAAATACAGTTGAGTGAAGAAGATAACATGTGCAGCTTATTCTGGTGAGAATTTTACTTAAACACCTAGTATCTGGGATACTTGGTTAACTAACTCAATATCTGAGACAACAGGTGTGACTCTAAATGTTTTCGAATAATTCCTATGAAAGGCTTCATAACAAGGAACCTTGCTTTCTTTCATAAAAGTTATACCATCCAATTTTTAAAAAAAGTTAGGTCCACTGCTGAATTTGCAAAGATGCCACTTTCCTGAATTGCCTGTGTTAGTTTGAAATCACCTTGTGTCTTTCTGAGGCTAAGCCATGAAGGGCCTGCCTGGTTTAGCTGATATTTGGGATCATGTGTTGCCATTAATTCTCTTTCATTAAGCTTTGCCACCCCTTTTAGGAGTTCAGGTATCTCCATTTCAGTTCTGACAGATCTGCCTACAGCCTGTTCATAACGCCAAAGGTTTGTTTAATGGAACATATGGGAGTGCTGAGCAACCAATACTGTAATTATCCAAATAATTACCCTACTTATTGCCAGCATCCAAGATCAGATGGCCAGTGTGTGCTTGGATAATCAAGGCTCTCTTCTCACAGGCTCCTCCTTGCTGTGGTTAATTTTGTCTTCATTGGAGGGCAGGGGGTAGTATCTATAGTTGATTTGTAGCTATTAATTTGCTGTTCTATTAATACTATTGTAAAATTTATTCTTAATCTTACAATCTTATTTAAAACCCAGCTATCTCACTGCAAGCCTCAAACATTATTATTATGCAGGGTTAGTTTACATTTTTTTGGCAAAAAGGCACACCTATTCTACTTCCTTATTTTATGGATGAGGACATCTTATAGCAGTAGCCTTTTTTTCAGTCATTAAAATGGGATCTTTTTGCCAACAGGGCTAAACTGCTTTATCCTACAGCTACTAGTTTCGTTGCCCACTTGAGCAAATGAACCATTCACTTCAGGGAAGAAACTTCTCAGCAGAATTTTAAGAAGGTACTTGAAAAATACTACCAAACTGCTCCAAAAATTGTTTCACTAGTAAATAGGCAAATTGAAGTTGTGAACAAAGGATCCAGGTGATATAATCATCAAATACCTTCATATCAGACTCATCAAGGAAAGACTGAGCCCAAAATGCTCTCGTAAATATTTTGTATCAAAGTATAAGCTTTAATGTGCTTTTATATACGTATGCATACATTACACAATGTATACACAATATAAACCAAGTATTTTAAAGTAATATTGCTGTCTTAGACTCAAGTGATCTACAGTGAGGAAAAATCTTACTTCTAGCTGTCAGTATAACCTTAACTCTGCCACCGGTTTTGCATAGTACTACACATTGCATACGGAAGGGAATACTGCTGTTATGTTGCTATCTACTCTAGACCTGCTTTGTGCAGTGGTATAAATATGAAGGTTATAATGAAGCCAGATCTGTTTTGTTCCAGTGGCTTTGTTTACTTAGCTATATTCTTGGCTTTAACCCACTGCGATTCAATTTGGTCAGTGATTTCACTTGACTTTCTTCTCGGAGAAAGCATCTTATGCTACTAGTGAAAAATGACTTAATATATAGAATGCGGTTGTTGAAGATGCTTGCTATAGGACTCTAGTAAAGTGGTGTTGAACCAATGGAGTTCTTGCCTGTGCAATGAACGAACAAGCAGCATGGACATGAGGCATAAAATGCATGTTGCAGAGTAGTTTTTGTTTTAACAAAACAAGGTCTCCATGTATGGCAATGCATGCAGCTCAAAACAACAACAAGGCATCCAGCACTAGATCTCTAATGCAAACTGCTTTCAGAACCAGAAAGGAAGAATTTCATCCCAACAACCACCTGGGAATTGCTTGTACTTATCCCTGTTACATACTATAATCCTAGAATAATATTATGAAATCTGGGAAGTTATTAACGATTGCTTTGATGCCCTAGAGCCTCATCAGAAAGAATCTCCTAATTGCATGTGGTAGAGCATCATGGTGTCATTGAAATGGACAGCTCATTGTCCCAGGTTCCTGGAACTCAAACTGAGCTAACAAAACTGAGCATACCCAGCTCAGAAAACACCTCCCATTTGGAAATACCTTATTTGGTGATGGATATATGCACCAAAGCTGTGGACTGCCATTTGATACGAGCAAATGAGGGTGACTATGTTATCAAGAAGAAATCTGTATTGGCAAGCTCTGAAAAGTACTTGAACAGGCTTTCAAAACTGTAGTTTTGTTAAAAATCATGTGATAATGGATCTGTTAATGTGATCTTTGAAGCATCACTAAATTTTTCTTCTAGGAACAGAGGGAGAATAGAGAAGAAATATTTTTAGGTACTCTGGCTTAGAATACGGTTCTTTATCAAGAATATAATTTCTTACTTGAAAGTAAACATCTTATTGAATGCACAAACCCCAGCATTTTAGACAGGAGCTATCAATATTGCAAAATAACTTGTGGGAGAGTGTTCCATTACACCTGCCAAAAAGGATTTGCCTGATTTCATTGTCTGTTGTGGAAATAAGGAGCCAGATTCTCAGCTGGAGCATGCTAGTGAGCTTGCATTGACTCTCTGAGTGGATGTACAAAGCATTGCTGCTATTGATTCATAGGATGGGTCATTCTTGAATGTCATCATGCAAATATTGCAGTGTAACTAAAACTAATAAGTTAGAGAATGCAAAAAATTAGAACCCTCTACAAGTGAAAGGACGCTTTATCCTTTGTCAGGATACATAAATATGCATGTGTGTATATATGTAAATGTATTTATACATACATATTTATGTATATATTTATGTCTATACATATGCGCATCTGTATGGAAATATACCACTAGTGATTTAAAAAAGTAGGGGGCTATTTATGATGAAGATGCTAACCTGCTGTTTTTTCTAAGGGTGTAATTTATAGCAGGTTATTGGAACAGATGCTAGTTTCTGTCAGAGACTGGAGGCTACAGTGACTTCACGGTCAAATGTATCCTCATGTTAATTGCCATAATTTACTTATGTCATAACTAACATAATTCTAAGACTTCTGCTTTTTTAGGGGTAGAGAGAGGAATAAAGGAGAATCTCATAAAGCTGACAGTCTTCTTAGCAATGACAGCTGGGGCTGATAGCACTGTGCTTCTTTCAGATGGGTGATTTATGTATTTTTATCAGTGCTTTGACATTAAAAATTCAGGTTCAGAAAACACAAAATGCCATCCCTAAACAAAGTACTGAAAATCCATATATTGTATCCAGCGCTAATGCCCTGTCCATGCTCGTTACTGATCTTCAATAACCTGCATGTGTTCAAGCACATACTAGTAAATACAGCTAGTTATTGGGCTACCTGACTGCTCCTCTTTCTTTATATGCCTTCTACTGTCTCCTTCATTCAGAAAGAAAACACAACTTATTTTGCACTGAATTTTGAAATGTACATTTTGATTTCTTTTCCTTGTAGTATTTACTATCATTATGTAGTAGCCTTATAAGGAGGATGTGAAGAAATACTTCTCTAAATGAGAAATTAATAACGTCTTCCCTTTAATTAGTTACTACAAAATTAGCTGTTGTTTGATATTGAACAATAATTGGCTTCACCTCTAGCTGCAGCTCTGGATCATCTCCAGGGAAGTCCTCTGTCCCCTAGTCCTCCTTTTCCCCCTGCCCCGTGTGATGTCCCCCATATCCTGAGACGTCAGTTGGTCAGGAGATTTGAATCCTTTTAGAAAGGAAGAAAATATCTGAAGCATAGAGGTTTGCCGTAACATTCACACCCATTGAATATTTTGTCGTTTAAGAAAGTGATTAAACCAAAGACTTCTTCAAAATTATTTGAAGAAAATGTTTCAAATTTGTTTCCTCTGTGTTTTTTCCCACTAAGGGAAACTTTTGCTTTGTGTAACTTAGATAGTAAAAGAATAGGGGAAGGTATCCTTTCAGATGAGGCATCTTTTACAACAGATATTGGTTGAAAGCAAATGTAAACCCTTCTTTTATTTGCAGTAGTGTTGCAGATGTTCTGGCTTCAGGGTTTTTTTGTCTTATTAGTAAGTACCTTTTATGCCACACCACTGACAGGACCATATGCGCTCAGAAGTCGTGGATGTCATTAAATGTTCCTATACTACTGGCTTTGATTGATATAGTAGTCTATGGCACCACAAAATAATTAGCAAGGGAAACAAGGAAATGTTTTTCTTTCCTAAGTTGTAAAATAGAAATGAAACCTTGTAACTCTTAAAAAGCAAGCAGTAAGGAGTTGTGTAAAGAAGGCAGCTTTAAAAATCCTTGTTTAAGACCTTATAGTACAAGCAGTGTTTCCTGAACATCTGGCTCATGAATCCTTTTTTCACGGAGGTAACACATTAGCAACCTCTGCAGTGCATTGTAGATACTATTCTATTTCAAACCAGTAACTGGCTGTTAAGTCGTCTTGAATCAACTCATTTATAGGCAGTTCATCTATATGGAGTTAAGTGACATAAACAAAAGAACTTTTCTCTTTTCTGAGTAGGATCAATTTTTCAATAAAGAACAAGTAATTCTTCTTTGAAATTTTTTTTGTGGGATAGCTTTTGCATATTCAAGTGATGTGAAGGTGAAAGAGAGGATGAGGACCAGCTTGTCTTGTTATCTGTACCTTTAATTACATACTGTCATTTGGGTGACTCTTTCAGATTGAAAAACCTTTCTGTAGCAGTGTTGAATGAAAGGGCCTGCTAAGATACACATTTATTTCAACAAATCTTTTTTTGTGGATGTCAGTAGTTTTGGATCAAACGTAAGGGTACCAAATAACGGCATATAAACATATATTGTTTTGCGGGCATTCTTGCCCTCCTCTGAGCTTCTGGAGAGCCTTACTATTATGAGTGTAGTGTTTCAGGATACCAACCCCACTGCCATTCATGCTGAAAAACCTACTATTGACCTTTCACATGCTGTCTGTACTGTCCAGAATAGGGTTGCTGTGACTGTAACTCTGTGTGATTGCCAAAACCAGCTTAAAAGCTACCTAATGGAACACAAACAATTTGAGTGTCTCAGCATGTGCAAACTGGTGGGAGCCTTGGTGGATGCCTCTGCCAAATTGCATTTAGTTAATAGCTGTGTTTTAAATCACAGGGATATGTGCAGCAGCTGTTCACCTGGTAGAAGAAGGGTGTTTGCAACTGTATGCTGAACTAAGACTCTGGGCTTTTGGGAGGCTTTTTGTTTCCTTGCAGTTACCTTGTTCAGCTTATTTCTCAGTGTGGTGTCAGGAACATGGCTCAACTGTTTGTGTCAATGACACTTGATATGGCAGCCTGGCTGAAGTGTTTTGCCATCCACATAGCAAGGTGATGCTCTGAGCTTTTGGGGCTTCCAGTGTACTGCTCCTCTTCATGCACTGTCTTAAACTCCTTTCACTCAGTCTTATAGGTACTAGCTGGTAGAGTAGCCCAAATTCAGTATTCAAGCACTTCTGCCTCCTTTGAGTATGTCCGCTTTCTACTTCTACTATAGCTGCTGCTGCTGAGTAATCTGCAAGCTAAAAATGTCTGTTCTATATTGGGCTGTTTTAATCCTCTTACCACTGCTATGGATCTGTGCCATACCCTGGGCTGTCTGGCAACTGAGAAACAGCTATGATCTGGCCCAGGATCTTAAGGTATTGGTGTACTTCAGCATAGAGGTGACTTATTTTTCTGAATGTAGGATTTTACTTGGGTAGTAAAACATATCCAAATCATGTTTGGGGTTTTAACATAGCTTCAGATCAAAGAGGAAGTGAATTTGAACTAATCCACAATTATCATTAAAACTTGTTCTGATACATTAGTCATAAGGTACTAGCCAGAAAAACAAAAGCTGAATATGACAGAGGAAATTAGATTCAGTCACTGAGACTTCCTTATGCCTTTCTTTTATTTTACAGAACAGAACTTGTTCAGTCTCCACTTTCCTGTTTGGAGAAAACAAAAAAATAGACATTCAAGGACAATTTCCTTAAAATTAGCTGTGGAAAGTGAATGCTATCTAGTTGCTAAGAGATATTTGCCTCTCTAATGAGGGATCACTTTGGTTGCTTCATGTAAAAGACCCTAGTTAAAAATATCTGCTGTCACATTTTTACCTAAAGATAATAGGCTAGCAAAAGCTTTTATACAGCAGTGTAAAGTAGACTTAAGCTAAAAGCAATTCTACCAAAACAAGAACTTTTAGGATTGTTAGCTGCCCTTCAAGCTTCTGCATTGTTTTAGGAAAACAATGACTTGGAAATCTTGAAAGAAACAAAGGAGAAAGAAGGCTTCCAGTTGTTATAAATGTTAAATTGATGTATGAACAGCCCCACATATCTGAAATTTGTGTATGTCATATGCTGTGGTGCAATTTTAGTGTCAAAAAGCAGTAAACTGTGTGTGGCAAGTTCAGGAAAGGGGAAGACATAGTTTTGGGGTGGGTAGAGGTGTTCATTCACTAACACTGTAGAGAGTAGTAAGTTCTTGAACAGGTAAGTATGCTGTTCAATATCTCTTCTGTTCAAAACCAACAGTTTTCTCCTGTGAGATTTCTCAGCATTGATGCTAAGAAACTGTGAGGGAGGAAGAACCTAAATTGCTTCTTTCAGTGTTCTGTCTGTGTACTGAACCCTGTATGTTCAAGGACAACACTGAATCAGCATTGATATGCTATGTTAGAGTTCCAGAAAACCTACAAAATGAGTCAAAAGGAAGAAAATAAAAACTACATAAGGGCATATCAGCAACTAAAACTCTATTTTTGGGTCCCCCTCACAATCCACTGTAATCTCTGGTTCTTTTTCACTCTCCTTGCTTGAAAGCACAGCAAATCTAAAAGAGGACCATTTTATAGTGAATATTACACAACACAGACCTGAGTCTGGATATTATGGTCTTGGTGGAAATGTAAGGTTCCTTCTTAGATTTGACTAAGTAAAAGCTGGCTGAATTGATCTTAAGCTCACAGTTATCCCATGTTATAGATGACTTAAAATTTGAAATTATTTTTGTTGGTTTTGTGTAACTTAAGCCATCTTCCTTCTGAGAATAGTCTCACTGACTTTAATTAGATATATTTTGGATTCTCTAACTTTACAGATACTTCAGAAGATGGAGCGCTAACTATTAATAAATCTGCAAAGACACTGCCATCGTCTGTGGGTCATCTGTACGTAAGCATCCCACTTGCAGTGAGTGACTGTGCACTATATGAAACTGAGCAAATGGTTACTTCTGAGAGCTCAAACAAGTTAATCAGACTAGCATGTTAGTCTATTCCTTGCTCAGAATAATACTGCCACCAGTTGGATAATAGACTTATTTCATTTTGGAAAAAAATTAAGGCATTTAAAAATTTCTATTTCCCTTCAGAGTATAGGGCTAGGAAGGATATCAAGAGGTCATTTGCTCAACTTTAGCAGAGCTGATCCTTTCAGAGGAATAGTTTTATTTCTGCAAGGTTGAGTTCCTGCATCCCAACACATGTTAGAAGGAGATATGACTTTCCAGCTAAATGCACCCTTTGCTCTGAAGGGCTGATGCTCCCAGGCTGACAGCATGGCTCCCAGCTGGCTCTTCTCCACTCCCTCCCTCTAACCTTTTCAGGGTCCAGGTCTCTTCTCACCTGTCCCACTCAAATGACCACCTCATGCTTCTGCCAAATATAAACAGGCTCCCACAGCTGGTATATGGTTATTCCCCATGTCATTTTGTTTTCTTCAATCTCAGCCTTTACACAGGCACACCTCCTGCATTTTGCTGTGTTGCCACACAGTAGCCAGACAAATGGTAATAACTAAGTTAACTAACAAAATTACTTGATGTCTCACCTGAGAAGTCTTAGATTTTGAATCATCAAGTCCCCACAGCACATTGACCTTAAGTTTACCATCTTTACTAACTCTTTAGTGCCTTGTCTTGCAAACAAACAGTAGAATTATTTGTTGTCTGGGGGCTATTTTGTTTCTGTGGAACTCTCTACCATAGCATTTCCATTCTAAGCAAGATCGTTGGTTGCCAAACTGATATTCATATGTGTGTATATATGTATGTGTGTGTATATATATATGTATTAGTGTGGCAACCAAAGATTGTTTGTCAAACATAAATCCTGAATGCAACTGATGTGAGTTGCACATACTTAGTGTATCATGTTTTTGTTTTGTTTTGCTGTTATGCTTTAAAAACATTGAAGATCCAGAGGAAAAAAAAAAACCACAAAACAAAACAGTGGAGAGAACATCTTGCTTCATTTATTGAAATGGCATCTTCTGCTGCTGCTTACTTGACTTGAGGACTGATGTAAAAGTTAATTTCTATTTAAAAGAAGAAAAAAGTGTTCTCTTGTAACAGGCTTTTGTTTTTATTGAAGGGATGAAGGTAACAAAAAAAAAGTGTCGTCTTTGGAAGACAGGATGCTGAATTCATAATTCCCTCACCATTACTTTGCTCAGGAGCTAGAATACTGTTTTCAAGAAGCGTGCATCAGTTTTATGCCATGCTAATGTGTATGTTTGATGTTCTACTGATGCTGTATATTGTACGATTCCTGCAGTTCACCTGTTTGACAAAGGACTGTATCCTGAAACTACAGGTTTAAGCTGATCTAAACAAAAACTAGAGTTGTATAGAGTACAAAAGTAAGTTTAGAAACCTCTTTTGAAAGACATTAGTGTGATCATCATGGTACTTAGTATAATACCTCTGTAGCTGAGAAAATAACATAGAGCTGATGTTGTTGACTAAACTTCCTCTATTAATGACACAAGTAATTCTTACTGAAAATCTTTCAACTGGCTTCTGTAATCTCTGTATAAATGTCTGCACTGTAGAATAGGGCCTGCATCTTAATGTGCTCTTTACTTTGTCAGCAGTAGCACACTGGCTGAGATGCAGTGCTCATTTTCTATAATATACTGCTAACATGATGCAAACAATGTTAACAGATGTTTTAACAGTAAAATAGTTGGAGGTCAGTGCTGGAATACTTTGAGGCTAAATGTTGGTGCAGGCCACAGCAATGTTCAAACTCTCTGAAGTAAGTAAATGGTTTTATTCTTCCTTTAATCTCACAATGAATCTAAATTTTCTGAAAACAAGACTGAAAAAACTGGAATTCTGGATGATTTCATTCCATAGCAACCTCATCTAAATGACCCATCACATGCTGTCTCTTATTTAGTGGTCTCTTGTCCTGCTAAAATTAGTGTTTTACAACTCAGCTGTTCTTGGAGTTAAGCTGTAGATTTAGGAAACAATAATGATGGCATATGATTTCTGTTTCCTACTACTTGGTAGTTGAGAGCCATAAACAATCTTGTTGTGATGGGTTGACCCTGGCTGGACACCAGGTGCCCACCAAAGCTGTTCCATCACTCCCCCTCCTCAGCTGGACAGTGGAGAGAAAAATATAACAAAGAGCTTGTGGGTCAAGATAAGGACAGGAGACCTCACTCACCAATTACCATCATGGGCAAAACAGACTCAGCTTGGGGAAAATTAACTCAATTTATTACCAATCAACCAGAGTAGGGTAATGAGAAATAAACCCAAATCTCAGAACACCTTCCCTCCACCCGTCCCTTCTTCGCGGGCACAACTTCACTCCCGGATTCTCTACCAAACCCCCCAGCGGCACAGGGGGACAGGGAATGGTGTTTACGGTCAGTTCATCACACGTTATTTTCTGCCACTTCATCCTCCTCAGGGGCAGGACTCATCACACTCTTCCCCTGCTCCAGCGTGGGGTCCCACCCACGGGAGACAGTCCTCCACAAACTTCTCCCACGTGGGCCCTTCCCACGGGCTGCAGTTCTTCACGAACTGCTCCAGCATGGGTCCCTTCCACGGGGTGCAGTCCTTCAGGCACAGACTGCTCCAGCGTGGGTCCCCCACGGGGTCAGAAGTCCTGCCACAAAACCTGCTGCAGCGTGGGCTTCTCTCTCCACAGATCTGCAGGTCCCGCCAGGAGCCTGCTCCAGCGCGGGGTTCCCACAGGGTCACAGCCTCCTTCGGGCATCCACCTGCTCTGGCGTGGGGTCCTCCACCGGCCACAGGTGGATATCTGCTCCACCATGGACCTCCTTGGGCTGCAGGGGGACAGCCTGCCTCACCATGGTCTTCCCCACGGGCTGCAGGGGAATCTCCGCTCCGGCGCCTGGAGCA
The DNA here is from genome assembly GCF_000737465.1 of Haliaeetus leucocephalus. Classification (NCBI taxonomy): domain Eukaryota; kingdom Metazoa; phylum Chordata; class Aves; order Accipitriformes; family Accipitridae; genus Haliaeetus; species Haliaeetus leucocephalus. The sequence continues at coordinate 10,728,223 of NW_010972720.1, forward strand.
TCTCCTCCCCCTCCTGCTTCACTGACCTTGGGGTCTGCAGGGTTGTTTCTCTTACATGTTCTCACTCCTCTCTCTGGCTGCCATTTTCCCTCTGTCCTAACTTTTTTTCCTTCTTAAAAATGTTATCACAGAGGCGTTACCACTATCGCTGATTGGCTTGGCCTTGGCCAGCGGCGGGTCCGTCTTAGAGCCGACTGGTATGGGCTCTCTCTCGAACACAGGGGAAGCTTCCAGCAGCTTCTTACAGAAGCCACCCTTGTAACCCCCCCGCTACCAAAACCTTGCCACACAAAGCCAATACACTTGTGTTTAATATTTTTTGTATTTTGTAATATCTTTTAAAGATGTTTCTGCCAGATGGTGTCTTATGAAATAACTGGGACACTGTACAGGTAAATGTGCTCTCTGAGTAGTTGTGAGTTGTAGTCGTAATAGAAACTGCTACAGGTAGAACTGCTAGCACAGTATATAGTGAGCCAATCTGTCAAATTACACCCTAAAGTTTCTTGGTATGTTAAAAATGGTGGGTTTGCAATTGGCTCTCATTTGTCTTGATGCAGGTAATCCCATTTTCTTCCATAATTTTAAGTTGGAGTTTAGCACAACCTTCTTCTAGGGACAAAATGAAAAACCTTATGCTGGCAAGTGTGCTGTTGAAGGAATATTTTAGGATACTTTGTTTTGTTCTTGTGATTTTTTTAATTCTTCTTCCCCCCACCAAGGTTGTAAAGATGGTCAAATAGGTCATTGCAACATAGTGCTGTTTTGCTATAGTAACATGGTATTAAAGTTCTTGTAGGCAACATTTTAAAGATGGAGAGAAGCACAGATTAGAAGACAACAATGGCAAAAGAATAAGGGTTACATAGAAAGGGTATAGGGAAAAAAGGTGATCACCCTATGGAAACAGTCTGAGGAAATAATGATAGTAAAAACTTATACAACTGATCTCAGACACTTTAATAATAAAACTATAAACTCTAATACCGATTTCATTTATTTGTCCCAAACTTTATTTCTGCCTCAACATTTCTCATCTCATCTAAGTCATATTTTTAGAAAGTACTGGTAAAACATCATTGTTAAAGTTAACTTCAGGTCTCACTAAACCTCAGTAGCTAAACTTTTTGCAGAAGTTGTTGATACTTTTTTTTTAATTGGAAGCAGTATATCAGTACGTATGTAAACAGTCTTTCTGAATATAAAATGCCTATACAGTAAATGTTTGATCATACAAAGTAAACTAACAACATGTGAAAATATTTGCAGATTGAATATTTTATAACCTTGAAATAATAATTTTGTGACTCAGCAATTTATGCTATAGTCAGATGTCATTAGAAATCTCAAATTGTGATGGTACACCAACCATGAGCAACTTGCAATTGAGTACATGCTCTGAAAATTATTAGAGGTAATAGATTACTAAAATAACCTTCAGTGCCCACAGAATGGGCTTTAAAAGTGGCTTTACAGATCCTTCATTCTTAAATTCGTGTACAAGATATTTATTAAGTGAAAGCTTTAATTAATGTTTGAACACAAAAATATGTTGTAGGCTTTATACCTCTGGCTATGGCAGAGAACCTGCCAACCCCCTTGCCAGAAGCATTGTCTTTTTGGCTTCAAATCTTGCTCTAAAATAAATACCCAGATTTCCTTTTTTCTATGCAGTAGACGAAAATGAAAGGGGAAGGAATATGTTGTCTGTCTGCCACAATATGTGGTTTAACATTCAGTAACTACTCAGCCAGCCATTGCTGCTCTTATGTGGAATAAATATTCAAATACTGTTTCATGGGGGTTTTTTTTGTTTTTGTTTTTTTTTTTTGCTATGTAGCAGGTTTGCCTGAAGGTTAGGTGGGTACTGGGACTACTGTTTTCTTAATATACATTAGAATTAGTTTTGCTGTTTGGAGCTGTACCAAGGAACCAGCACCCCTGAAGGGGGAAAATACCCCTAAATTTGTAGTTTTAACTGATAGCTAGTTCATTCGCAATAGTCTGCTAGATGACAAATACGGTGTTAGCCAGGCTCAGCTGTGAGTATTTTCTTTGGTACTGGAAACCTGAGAAAGCCCAAGTAGTATAAACATGGAGCTGTTGGTTTTTACACAGTGCTGAGGACATGCATGTGGGTGGTAGCAGTGCAGTTATGACCTACGCATACAGGCAAGGTAAAGTTGGTTGGTGGAAGCATATATTGTTAGACCCTCAGTAGTAACTGGGAAAAGTAAATACTCCTTTGGTGGCCTGTACTTCAACAGATGCAGATCTCCTTTTAGTTGAGGTGGCACTTAGTTCAACCGTCAATTAGAATTACGACTATTGGTATTTCTAACACCACATTAGAATACAAAGCTTTAATAAAATGGTAGGATAGTTTCTTACAGTTCTGTACTTATCAGTGTCATGGACTTCAGAGTCTTCCTAGAAGAAACCAGTTTCCATTGGTCATACACTTCAACAATATTAACTTCTGAGGACTTCACATTTTGTCGTCATGGCAAGGATTGATTTATGGTATATGTACATCCTCGTTTTGCGCAGTAATTGTTTTTCAATACTAGGTTTGCTGATTTCTCTTTTGTCTTTGCTACCTCTGTGTTTCTCCAGTCCCATCGTAGTTTGGACCTCAGAATCTGGAAGTAAGCTTCTCCTTGGGGGAGAAAAATGAAAGTAACTTCAGGCTAAAATGTCTGTCTTCAGAATACTTTCTTACAGGATCAATCAGTGTTAGCACTTTCGTCATATAATGGATTCTAGCTATTGCTGTAGTATCACAGCTTCTCCTGATGCCACCTGGTATGCCTGTCTTGATCCACAGGACTTGTGGCAAAATAGCATATTTTCAAAATTCATTATTGAAAACACACATCAACATATTTGCATTTCTGAAGTTCTGACTAATATGTGATAATGGATATAACTATAGTAACTGTAGTAATTTTTCAGTTGCACTGGCTTTATCAAGTGTAAATTGTCCTTGAGATGGAACTGATTCTTAACAAAGCACTTCTGAATACAAACATGGGAGAGTGCTATAGCACTATCCATATTTTATGAAAGTGTTAATCCATGCTCTATACTTAATTTATTTTACCTGATAACTCAATGCTTTAATAGTTCATTTAATTTAATTAAACTGAGATTCTGTGCAAGTGAAGTAATTCTAATTCTCAATATGAAAATGTAATTAGGAATCAAAATTAATATTTTCTTTCATAATTATCTATGAACATAGGCTATTAGACAAAATAATCCATGGGTATTCTGGGTTCATTGATATCTTCATTCACTGCAACACCTTCCGTTCATTACATTTCACTCAGAAATTTCAATGGATAAGTACAAGAAGCTGAGGCACCAGGAGATACATTTAAGTATGCTCAAAAAGAGCACTTTAATCCTTGAGAAGCCATTAAAACTATTGATATTGTACAAGCAGTTACACAGGCATACATACAACTGGGTAACCACTAGTGGGTAGCACCAGGAATTTTGTGTGTAACCAAAGGTAGAGGAAAGCTTTCAAGATTAGGGTAAATGTGGATACTATAAAATAATATAGGGGGAGTGTTATTTATTTATATATATCTGCACACTTAGTTTTACTAATTTTGTGTTGAATTTCACATCCATGTAAATTTCTTTGAGGGGAGGACAATTTTTTTAGCTTCTGTACACTACATAGAATATTAACATATAGTAACTGGACATATTTAGATACAGAAAAACATTTAACAGATAGTAATGTTCAGTAATATATTTGATATCAAAGAAATTTTTATGAACTATTTCTCAAGTCTTAAAAAAAGCCCTAAATGATTTAAAATGTGATGTTTTTGAGATTTTTTTTTTTTGATAAGATTTCTGATTTTGTGTTATTCTGAAGTGATCCCTGCAGCAAATATTTAGACACTTTTTGCCAGACTTGTTAACAACCTTAAGGTTAAATGATCAGCTGAGGTTAATGAAACTACTGATTTTGTCAGTGAAGTGGCTTCTTAACTGGTATAACTTTATGGAGACATGACTGAGTTTGATTTACTAAACAAAATAAAAGGATCAATTATACTCTTCTCCCCGTATAATGAGTTTCTGTAAAATGAAGTAGTTATGCTGATTGGTACTCTTGCTGGAAAATGATTTGTTTCCTGTGGCTTTGCGTAAAAGTGTGACAAAGGGGAACTCAAGTTCTGCTAATGCTCCAAAATGTGCTAAAAATCTTCCTTTTGTTCTTTAGTCATCTTAAATGGAAAAAAAGAAAAAAAAGCCTGCTAATTCTTAGTCATTAGAAGCACTTATAAAATCAGGTATGTTAGGATTGGAACTTTGGGTTTATGCATAAACTGGTGTTAAGTTAGTAATATCAGTATTCTTGTTATATCTTTATTTGATGCGTACTTAATTAAAAATTGTCTCTCAGTAATCTCAAAATCAGAATGTTTTAAAGACTTGAAAAATACTAAACTAGCTGAAGTACTTCCAACATATAATGGAAGCACTGATCAGTTTCATTAGTAGCTGTCACAATATTTCATCTGTGATTCTTTTAGACTGTGAGTTGTACACATAGAGTACTCTAATCAATAGACACATTGAATTCTATTTCAATGTTCATATGTCTTGTGCAAGTTGAGGAGTAAAAATGTTTTCGGTGCTTATAATTGAAAGAGAACTAATGAGCAGAAAGGAAAGATAGGTGTCACTTTTTAAAATGGAAGTGCTAGAGAAACAATTTACTACAGACAATTGTACATACACTTTGAACTTGTTGCTTTAATTTCACAAATACTATAAATAACAAAAGCAGTTTCTACATCTCCCTGTGGAATGTAAATAGCAACTGTTGTTTACACACTTACTGCCTGGAGCCTCAACATGGAGCTACAGAAAGAAAAAATATTGCTGAATAATATCCATCCCATGGTGAGAGTTCTCCTTTCTAATGTAAGCTTTATGCAAAGACTATTTATGTCTCCCAGGTTCAGAGCGAATGAAAAATATTATTGTTACAGAAAGGTTGAACCACTTGCTTTGAATACTTTCTGGAATAAACATTAGACAAAACAAATCTGGACGTGTAGATCTGCTTATCAATGAAAATGGCAACATCTTTGCTGGTTTTTTTTTTTACTGCATGCCTGTTTGATCCTGGTTGCACAAACCTAAATGACTTATTTCCACCACCACCTCCACACACATGTAGGCTTCCCCCTCTGATTTTCTGTAGTGTTGTATTATGAATACTATGCATACAAACAGAGCTAAATTTGATTTATTTAACAAACATATTATCCACTAGGGTGCTATATTATCTGAGTTATCCGAGTTTGCACAACTATATCGGCATTGGTAGACGGCTGTAGAGGAGAGCCTGCAGGTAGAGCGCCTGGGGGATTCATGTCCTAAATATTGGTATGCTGGTGTTTTATTTGAGTAAAATAAGAAAAAAGGGTTGGGGTGAGGAGCAGCAGTTTGGAATTCCATTCTGGGACAAACATTGAATATGACCCTCCTGTTTTTCATCAAAAAGGCTTTCCAGTTTGGTTTTAACTGAATGAATTCCACTTGTACTGTAAAAAAACCCCCACCCCAAAACAACACCCCCCCACCCCCCAACTAAAAACCAACCCAAAACTTTAAAAAAAATAAACAAAAACCTTTTAGTCTATCCATTAGATTAGGTATAAGTTAAGTACTCAGTGTTCTAAACTTGAAATATTCTATTGTGTATAAATTCTGTTGGTGTAAGACTTTTCTCTTGAATTGACACATAAATGTATTTGTTTTTAAACAAACACCCCCCCCCCCAGTAATTTTTCCAATTAATTTTCAAGGATTGTTTGTAAATATCAAGATGATGGATTTATGTGAATGAACTCATGAATATTCCAAGTATGAAGCAGTCTATCCTCTACAGCATTTGAACTTGTTTGACTTGTAGATATCAATGAAGTCTATTGGGAAGCCACTCTTCTGTGACATGTTTTTATAACCAGCTTTCATTGGAACCTCTTTTCACACTTTTCCTTGTGTGACTATTTAAATACAGTTACAGAGAGGCAGCCAATAAAGCATTCAAACAGTAGTGCATAAATCTTTGTCAGCATTCATTAGCATTTTAGAGAATGCAAAATACCTAAACTGGAATTAAGTCCGATCTTTATCTAAATTCTCATTGCTATCTAGTAGTAAAGACCCACTGCGCTTTCAGTAGGCATATTAATGATGGGTGATGGACTTCTTCAATGCTTGTGTCCTCCTAAGTGCATTGTATGTAATGCTTTAGCACAGGCTGGATTTTCGTTAGGCTTTCACTTCTAAACAGCTTTCTCTGTGCATACTTTTGTGATGCTCCAAAAACACCTCAATAAATACACCTTTTTTTGATGTGTGCACCCTAAAAATTGTATCTGCTATGAGAGGTATTTCCTGCTTGTAATTAAAAAGGGACATCTCAGTTCTGGGTGTGACCGGTATAATTGAACCAGACCTTCTCTTTGCTCTTAACTCATAGAGGAAAATATAGCTATAGGGAGTTGTAGAAAAATACCTGTTACACCATGTCATAGCTATCTATTTAGTATTCTTGCCATATGCAAGTAAAATGCATCTTTAAAAATGGATGCTTTAAGAATCAGATGGATTGGAAACAGACAATCGTCATCAACAGACATCTCCTGCTGTGTGAGGAGATGAGTAGAAAAGAGATCAACCGCAGTTGGAAAGGCAGCCAGCTGAATCATAGTACAAGCAAATTGTCAAGGGAAGGAGTTGATCTCTGCAACATTGTCTGAATGAGAGGCACGAACCGAAAACTGGTGAAAACCAGAAAATCTAAACTAGGCTTAGGAAAAACTTAGAAATATGAAGACCATGTTGACTTGATATGATCTTAGGAGCTGGTGGGCTGAGGGAACAACTGTTACTTGAAAGCTAGAGTTTGATGTACAGAATAAATAAATAAATCATGTTTCTTCCATGTTGTGACCTAGTGGCTCTTGGAATGGAAGAAGATCAATGCAGTGATCGAGCAATTGAAATAGCAGAGATTTTTCATTTAATTTTGACTTTCCTTTGACTCCTACCAGGATTGGGAGGACTATTTGATTTGATTGCAATGCTAGACTGCATAGTTACTGTTGTGTTAAAGTGAAAAATAATGCTGGGAGGAGATGGGAAGGGAAACTGAAGAAATAGTGAACTTATGCATTATCAATTGTGTGTTACTCATAGCTATTTAACAAAAACCAAACAACAAAACAAAGCAGAGCAGTAGGAAGAGTGAAGGGTAGGAGGATTGTAAATGCAAAGCAAAATAGAAATGACAGATATCTGTACAATTATATTGCATGTGTCAGTGAGAACACTAGTTAGATAAAAGATCTTTCTCAGTTTTGTTGTGCTAAACATGAAATAGAATTTTTCATTGCTGATACTGTGTACTCATCAATTCTACATTCCATCTGCAGTGTACTTCCACTAAAAAAGAGCTCGTTTACTGCTTGTGTGTTTACTTTTATCTCTATTTGGTGGTAAGTGGAAATCAAAGCTTTGACATGTTCCATATAAAACACTGAATAGAAAGCTTCAAAATGCAAATCCAATCATAGCACATTAAAAAAAAAAATCAACCACAAAAAATCCTTAAAGAAATTGAAGGATGTTTGAGAGGATGAGGTGAACGGGACTGGTGAAAGCTTGTCAAAAGATGAAAGAAAGTGTATTCTGGGCACTTGAACTATAAAAATAGAAAACAGGACCTAGATGCAAATGTTTTTTCTGAACACCCATGGCCTTACGTGCACTGGTCTCCCTTGGTATGAACAGTAACTAACTTCTGCTCAGAGCAGAAGAGGTGTAGAAGGAGCCTTAACTCCCTATAGTAGATCTAGACAAGTAGCAGCTTCCCCATACCTTAATTTTTTTTTGCAGCTTTGTAAAACTTTAGTTTCTTTCTGACGTGAAGCCCTTTGAATTTATTGTGTATAAGACACCTTAGATTGCATTTTGGTCCATATCTCAGTGACAGTAGACACATATCTAAGACTGAGGAGAAAAAAAGAAAAAAAATTCCTTGCTCTCTTATTGAGGTCAAGGACTGTGACTCAGTCTCCCATATGCTCTGAAAGTTTTATAATAACAAGTAATCTTTACTGAATGTCTGCTCATGACTTTGTGGAATTTGGTCAGTATAGAAGAGCAAATATGGTGTGCTCCGTATTACTTGAACATTAACAAGGGATGGAGGTGATGTGGGATGATTTAGGCACAAATATGATTCTTCTAGAATTCCCACAGTCTAGACCAAGTGGCTGTAGAGGGATATGAATCTGAGCAGAAGTCCACTATGAAAAGAAGCAACCTTCTCCAGTAGGATCTTTACTGGACACGGTACATTTTCCTGGAAAAGCATTAGAATGATGAATGGCTGTTCTCTAAGATTTTTCTAGAAACTTGCTAACAAACTTATGACAGAGAATGTGACATTCATGTCCATGACTGACTATAAATCCACTGGAAGGCTGGCATAATGAACCAGTCTAAGACATTATCTTTCGTTGTCTCCAATCATTATTTTTTTATTTCATTTAATGTCTGGTTTTTTTATTTTGTTTAATGTCTTTTGCTAGACAGTTCAACTAGATAGTAAAGATATATGAGTAGAGTCTAAAGAACAGCCAGTTAATACTTAATCAAAGGAATATTCAGTAAAAGGGGTAAAATATGTCAAATAATCAAACTAGTGAAAGATAAATAGGTCTATTAGGACTCCAGTAAATTGTATGCCTGAAATTTTCTACATTCTGAACTAAGCTGATACTCATATTCTTTTCCAGTTGGGGGCTTCAGAAAATTTAAGATATTTTTAATGCTACAGAAAGAGTTACTTTAGGTGAAATAATCAAGGTGACTCAATAGGCATGTGCAACAAAACTTTTTGTTTGTTGAAGATTTATTTGACCTTTGTGATCACATATGATAATAATTGTGAGCCTGGTTTTCCTCTTAGGTACAAAAGGAAGTATGAAAAATTTGTTTAAAATTGAATGAATATATATTCTGTCATGTTTTGGCCACCATGTATCTCTGTGAAAAATAATTGCTTTCTGTATCAATGATTTTATAAATTAAGTACAATTTTACAAATCGTGTATTATTTAAAAATATTATTTCTGTGATCTTGTCCAAAACCATCTGGAAAGTGACTTAGCAACTGGAGGTCACTGTGCTGGATTACTACCTTCATATTACCCTGTCTGCCTGACCATAGGAAGGAAGTTCATGAGAGCACTGTTCTTGTACTGCAAACAACTATATACTGAAGCACACACAGGTACATGATGTGAGTGTGTGGAAAATAACACTAACTGAAAAATTTATGCAATTACCATTTCACAAGCTGCTTGGCAAAACACAGATTTTAGTTTAACTAATGTATTTTCTTTTGGAGATGAGTATTCTCCTGACGGTCCTTGTTTAGCACGCTTACTGCCACATTGATGAAGTATTTTGAAGCAAAGATCAGTGACCAGATTTCTGGAAATCAAGACTTTTTGTCATATGACCCATCTGGGAGATGCTGAAATCATCAAATTGATGGCAAATAAATACGAAAACCTGTTAACTTCTAACTAAAATACCGAAAGGATAACTTTACGATTGACCCCCCCCCCCCCAAAACCTTATGCTACATTTATGTAGCATGATATGAAAAAAAGTATGCCAAATGTGTCACCCTGGGAAGACTCAACTCCTCACTGTCACTTTAGTCACCAAGTAATGTTTCTGTCCAACTACACGTAGTGGTTGTAACTGTCTTGTAGTTCATGGTTAACTTGACTGTTAGTCTAGAAATTAACTTTTGCCTTTGATAGCGGCAGAGAAGTCTGTTCACTTGTACATCTGGCCACCAGCTGGTAAACATGGCCTACGAAAGGAATGATGGAAATATCACTGCTGTTCCCACGTGCTTTATTTTGGAATGAATCTGAACTTGAGCCTGTTGACTTCCTGCATTATCTGCAATTATCCATGGGCTGTGCCAGCTGTGAGACTATCCCCCATAGAGCCCCTCATCCCTCTGCTGAGGCAGCCATGCTAGGACAGGCTATGTCCATTTCTAGTGCTGAGAGGCTGAGATGACTTAGTGAAGTGCACAAGAAAATTGCTTGCTGACAGCAAGAGACCAAATTCTCCTTTTGTTGAAGTTGGGTAGATTTTTTTAACCTGTTTTCCTGTTGTGTCCTGGTCTCAGAGCACTTACAACATTCCTCTTCCTATGACCTTGTTTTTAACAATCCAAAGAGACTTGTACAATTTGTACTTGAGGAACTCAATAACTAAGAACATTTCTAATGTAAGTCAAAGCACACAGTGACCGAGTTGTTTGATAATCACTGGACATTGTGATGGTACCACACGAAATTATTTAATTAGAATGTAGGACTTCCATGAGGGACAATTATTTCTTGTCTCTGTGTCTCTTGCCTATAAATTCCCAAAGGATTTAATATATTGAAGATAAATAAGACCAAGAATAAGATACTGTGGTGTACAAAGCTGATTATGAAATGATGCCACTCATTATAAAACAATTTTCTTCCACGGAGTTCAGTATCTGCTCTATGGTGTTTAAATGGTTGCTAATTGAGATAAATATGGAAGAAAAGTGCTGAGATTTTGCAAAGAGATAAGCAGCTGGTAGGACTCCTGAAGCTTTTTTTTTTTCCCTTGAAGTAGCATACTTTCACCTGAAGTCAGAAGATAAGACAAATCACTCCATTTTACTTGTAATTCCACACTGAATCACTGCATGACCTTTGAGTTGATCACTTAGAGCCTCATTTCTCCTAGCCTATAAAACAAAATAGCATTCTTGTGAAGTCCTTCAGGAAAAAGTTTTAGTAACACAAGCTTTCTTCAGCTTGTCTCCATACATATGAGACAGTGGTTTGGCCGCTCAGAATATGACTTTGGAGTGGTTCTGCATATTGAGTCAAGCTTAATGCTGATGCTATAAGGAACATAAATGAGCCAATAGATAGCTTTTGCCCCACCATGCCTAGAATGCTACAGATATTCTTCTGCCTAGCAAATAGAACTGCAAGCATACTCTAGTATTCATTTCAGGACAGTTTGTTGGCTCAGTAGCATATTCTGTTTGAGTATTTCGATATCACTTGAAGTCTTCTTCCTGCGCTGCTGGGGAACATGTCATACAAAGCAAGCTAAACTGGGAGAAGCTGCCATATAAACACCCAGTACCACATATGACTGAATTTATAGCCGCATGTAGCTTATTCAAAACAGAGCTCCATAACCCAAGTTATCCAGAGGCAGATGTCGCTGGGCAGATACAAATAGAAATGAGTACTGCAAGTGGCTGTGACTCAGCATGTTACTCTTAAACAAGTGCTCATATTTATTATTTGAATAGTTCTAATGTACATATAGTGTCATCCAGAAATTTTGCAGGTGGATATCCTTGGATCTGAATCAGCATACCCAAGGAGAATTATTTTAACCTGGACTGTTGCTTAGCTGATCTTCCTTACTCTTTTTTTTTTTTTACTTCTCTGACAGAAAAATTAGAATATTTTTCTCTCTGTGAGCCTTGGTGCCTCCAAAAACTATCAGATAGTTACGTTAGCATATTTATAGGAGCAAAAAAAAGCCATTCTGATAGCATGAATGCCAATAACAAACCACTTGAGGAATTATTGATGGAACTTGCCATAAGGAAAGCAACATATGAGTGTAATTGAATACTTTAGTGTGAGCATAGACACTATCTTTATAGTGAAGAAGTATACAGAACATCATATTTCTGTGTCAGTTTCCTGAAAATAAATGAGAAATCATCCTATTGAGATTCATGGCTGCTTAGATGGAATAGTATGCTTTTGCACATGAGGTGCACTTAATATTGCTGAGCACCTTGGAAGATGGAGAACTCTGACCTGCCAGCATTTTTCACTGTTCTCGCCTGATCTAGTTATGGATCTGCATGCACATCAGCCATATTAGCCAAATATCCACTGGTCTTAAGGTCAAAAGTCTGTGCACTCTGTTACCAACATCAATGTTCTGGTGTGGGTAACAAAGTAAATCTTAACATCAAAACGACAACTCTTTGTGCTTCCCTCCTCTCACCTCCCCCCCCCCCCCCCCCCACCACCCACCC
>NW_010972720.1:10740425-10793107 GCF_000737465.1 Haliaeetus leucocephalus
AAACACCACACAAAATCAACCACGTTCTCCATCCCCCCCCCCCCCCCCCCCCCCCCCCCCCCCCAAATAACACATGGAAGCTAACAGCAGTGTGCTGCCAATTATAGGAGTGGCTTTGGAGAAGTCTCAAGAATATGCACGGCTTCTGAGCACCACTGTTCTTGACACTAAGTGAAATTAGAGGCTGGTTTGCAGCCAGGGTAAACTGATGTAGCTGTGTTGACAGAGCTTCAATGGAAAGCAAGGGGCAATAAAATATCTGGTGCTGTGAAAGCCCTTAAGATTTATTTTCAAGCATTGAAGCAGGACACATGATGTGTTGTCCTTAGACTGGAAAAATGAAAAGGACTCCTGGCTGCATTTGTATTCATCCTGTCTGAGTAGAGTCCCTCTTATTTAATTATGAGAGGAAGCAATTCTCAGTTTTAGAATGCTTTTGCAAGAATTTTCTAGTATGGCTGACATCAAAGATTGCGGTCCAAAAGAACTACACTAAGAGGGGTAGGCTAAATATGAAGGTCGTGATCTTATTTGCTAAAGGATAAATCACAGTAGTGATTTGAAAGTTAATGGTTCCTTAATATTTGTACCTGAAGTACTGCATATAAACAGGCAGTAGAGGGATGGGAAACAGGAAAAGAGGGAAATCACTCAACCACTAAAGGGGAACTGTTATTTCTCAAGGCAGAACATGCACAGGAATTCTGGTAAGAAAATAAATTCTGTAGTAAAAAGAATTTGTTAAATAGCTTATCTGCATATAAGAAAATTATTTTTAAAAATGCAGAAGTGATCATGTGCTAATTAGAGCATTTATTAATGTAGTACATAAAACTATAATGTATCTCTAGCAGACAATACTGCAGGGTCCAAACATGAGGAATGTCATTTTATTAAGAAGCTTCAGACAAGATCAGAAACATTTTACAGCTTGGTAACAAACTCAGTAGTTTGCTGTATGATTTGTTGAGTTTATAGGACCGTATTTGAACTGAGGCTTAACTTTTAATAAAATAAGGTACTCAAACTGTCATGTGTCTGTGATGTAGAATCACTGTTTGTAAACAGCATGGAAGTACACAATCATTTTCAACAATCATTTAAACCAATAACTGCGTTGGATTTCTCCCTTTCTGTGTCCAGACTTGAAAGAGTTGGACCTCCTGTAACATGTTGTTTTTGAGAAAGGCTAATTTTGAAACTTTTTGCCAGGGCAGTTCTCTAGTGCATCTCTCTGTCTTGGGCTTGGAGACAAGTTCTGTCTTCAACAATCAGCAAAGAATGAAAGACAGCACCTGGGATCAGTCAAATATCCTTAATGGTTGTCCAAACATGTTCACCTGAAGAGGTGAACTGGTGAACTACATCTCAGAGAAACCTGTGAATGTTGGAGCAGGTTGTTTGGAGATTGATGTTAATCAATGCATATAGCTGTTGATGGAAGCTGACCTCCAGTGGACTCCTTTGCTCCCAGGGGTAGTACAATGATCAGGATTTGCTACTGCTGATGGCTAATCTTGGGGGGGGCAGGGGAAAATGGGCTGTAAATAGAAGACTTTTCTTCCACGCATCTGAGGCTAGACTGACAAGTAGCCCTGCTAAGAGTTTTAACTTAAATTCTAGGTGATCTAAGCATATGCTTATCTCTTGGGCCTTTAGCAGCTACTCAATAGCTGTTTGTCAGAGACTTTGAGTAATAGTTGTTTTTTTCACTTTCTTCTTCATGCTGTAATCTACCACTTATTTGTAATCTCCTAATAAGACAGTTTCACAACTTGAGCTATGTATTAATTTGCTAAATAGACAAGGAGTAGTCAAACAAATTTGTATGCGAAAAATAGTCAAGAGTCTGCTGTAGAAGAAGAAAACTTTTCAGAAGCCTGAAAACTTGCTTACAGTTCTACAGTGGGATTCTTAGAACTTGCAAGCCTGTAACTTCTGATCTTTGTAACAAATAGAAATTAAAAATATTTGCATTTGGCAACATATGAAATGAAAATAAACCAAATTAGTGACATGAGCTCTGCAACTACCAGGCTGGGTTGTCTCATAGCTACAACTTTGTTAATCAACCGGTTGGTTATGCGCAATGTTTCCTTGAAGGAAAGTGGGGCAATTAATTGCTGCCTTGCTACGAGCTCCTTTTCTTCCTGCCCCAAACCATTATACAATGCAGTGTTGTGACAGAAGAAAACTTCAAAGTCCTGCTGCTAATGGAAGGGGGGAGAAGGGAGCAAGGGAGAATTGTGTTTTAAAGTGTTCTATGGCTGTGAAATGACAGCCTGTATCTGGGGTGAGAATGACAAGGAGCAATGGGTGTGTACATAGTCCTTCTAGTATGAGTCAGAGTGCCCTCACAGACATGTGGTTGTGAACCCTGTGATATTTCAGAATTTTTTGCATGTCTATACTTTGAAAAGTGATACCTTACACTAGCTCCAGAGATTCCTTAAAGAAGAAAGGTGTCTTGTTAAATGTTACTGCATGTGCCTAATTTTGATGCTACTGCGTTTGAAGATCTGCTTTATCATTATCCAGACCTTGTGCATAAGTATTCAAAATAATCAAAGGTGGGTGTTAAACACAACCATTCTCATTTGATCATACTTTGTTTTGCATTTTCTTTAAGTTTATATCAGAAAAATGGGGGAAATGACAAACTAGGCTTTAAATTCTTGTGTTTGCTAAAAGGAAGTGCTGGAATTATGGTTGTCCTCTATCACTCAAAATTCTCTATAGCCATTTTCTCCCTTGGGAGAATAAGCAAATGTATTCATTCTTACTTATTAGTAAATATTTGATAAAATGCTAATAGTGATTCCTACAGCTGTAATACAAAAACCCATACACCTCCACCCCACTTTAAAAAAAAAATACCAGATACCATCACCATTAAACCAAGGAAATAAAAATAATACCCTGTCCTAAGAAAGAGATATATAACTTCACCTTTTCCTTTTTAAAAGCTAACTTCTTATTTCCTGGAGGAGGGAGTGAAAAAGAAAGACCCTCATAGCTTGTTAACTTCTAAACTTAAAACCAGCATAACATGAATGAATAACAAACGTCTTTTGTTGTTGATCCAGAAAGGGGGGACGACGACACTCAGAAGAAACTACAAGCCATGTAGCTGTCCTCAGTTTAAATGCAGATAGTGCCTTTAATGAGTATTCTAATCATTAGAGGGTTTTTTTTGTTTTCATGAATATGCTATTTCTTCTAGGACAAAATGTTTGCGTCACTGTATTTGAGTTTCTACAGTCTTTATTTTTAGTGAAGACGATGAAATTATTTATCACAGGGGAAATATTGGAAATTTTTTCTTCTTATCAAATCTTTCTCACACAGCATATACACATTCATTATTTTTTGGATGATATTTGTTTCAGTCTGGTACCATGATGTACTTAGCTGGCAACAGGACTCTTGAGAAAGTCACCAACATTTGGAACAAATCAGTCCTCTGGGAATTCTAGATTGCAGTCCTGAGTCATTTGTGATTTAAGACCTGCACTTTAGATCACTCAGATCTTTTAGCTGGGATAACTCTGGAGTAGCTAACTTCTCTAGGCAGGCCTCACAGCTGCGGTATCCTCTGTGTATCCCTCAGTGCTGTAGGAGCGGGGAGAGGAAATCCATTTAGCATGCTCTTTTCCTTCTGTTTATGGTCTTCCAGCAGGAAAAGGGAGTGGAAGACAAGACAATGATGCAAAGTGTATTATTCATCATGTTACTCAAATTCTTTGTTCTCTGTGAAGTGTATTCTTCTCACTCTAGACCTCATTGAATTCCTATATGGAAACAAGTACCATATAGTTTTTGTAAAAGGATTTCTGTCTCAAAGCCTTAATCTTAATACTCTGGACAAAGTTGATGTACCATAGGTGTCTGATGCCATTTTAGGTCCCTGCAATGTGTGCAATATCCTCATGGAATTGCAGATATGACATATCAGATACCTATCCCCTTCCAGTGTGGGAAGTGGGCACCCAGTGATATTTACAATGTCAGGTACCTGTTTCCCACCATTTAGGATCTTGGTACAGGGTACTCAAGACCTTCCAAGGAAGATGAGGCCCAGTTCAAGCTACTGCCTTCCCTTCCTGGAGAAGTGTGCGCTGTGCCTCCCTGCTTGGGAAGTCCGGCTCATGACTGAAAAGGTTACTGTCCATCTCACCTGCATTTTCTTGCCATTTATGAGGAGGTGGAGTATGTTGGGACTAACAAAAGTTAGTGTGCACTTTCTTTAACTCGAGTACTTCTCTAGGTTCAGTCCATATATGAAAACGAATTAACCACCATTGCTGTATTTAAGTTTTCTCTAGGCTTTTGAAAAATGACCATCAACTAGTTGATACAGGCAAAACTGGCCACTTTTAGTATCCCATAATATTCTATGGGATTCCTACTGTATCAAGTACTGAAAAAAAGGAAAATAAAATTGCCTATCAAACTATGCAGGGTATAAAAATGATGCCTGCATATATTGAGAGAAGGAAAAGATGTTTCTAAGGAAGCTGCTGTTCTAAGCAGAAAAAAGGGACATATACAAATTGTTAATCCATCTTGCAGCTTGGCAGATATATAAGACATTTTCCTTTTCAACTGAAAATATAGCAATAAAGCACTAAGGTTCAAATTATTCAAAATCAAGCACCAAACTGGACATTAATCTCTTAAACGTTGAAGTTTCAAATACATTTTCCATCCTAAGGAGCCATGATACATTTTTATACCTACTAAAATATATTTCTGCCAAAATGTGCAATGATTTTGACAGAAGTTGAAGAAACAGTATGTAAATTTTTTCATATAAAGTTTGTGCAGACCCTTTAACTAGATAGATTCTCATTAGAAGATGGATGCTTAAAGTTTAAGATTATTGTAATCTTCATTTCCTAACAGGAATTATAGGAAATGGCATTCATGTATTTTACCTGAAATTACTTGAAGATCAAAGAGGTATGTAAAAGATTTTCCCATTAAGGACAAGCAACTCATTAAAGAGCTATAAGCAGATCTGGAATGGAATATAGTAATGGAATATAGTATCACCTTGTGAGAAGGCTAATAAATAATTCTCAAGGCCATTTTACAAAATAGTCTTTTTTCTTGACATTTATCAGCTTAATATAGGCTTCTAGATCAGAAGATTTCTAGCTACAGAAGAATAGTGTTGACCTGATTTTTCTAAGGTTTTGAGTCTCACATGGGGATCTGACAGTAAATATATTTGGGAAAGTTAATGCAGAGTAAAATCATATACCTTTTTCTGCATCTTACTATTGCTGGCAACAACAGCAGTGCTTGAGCAGATAAGAGGAGATAATTAGCTGCTCAGGCAGTGTTTACTTACCAAAGTTTAGAATCTCTCTCCCTATTTTTTTTATGTGAAAGATGATTTTTTTATAATATCCTCCTAGTATAATCAGTAGAAACTCCATCACTCTAAGCAGTAAATGTATACCAGAGTACCCCCAGAAAACCTTAGAGCCCTAAAAACCTACCTTTCCTTGACCGTGCCAGATGTATTCTAAGTCTGGATTCAGGAATTGCTTTGTGGGTCCTAATGTGAGCTGGGGATATGTTCCCAGCATGCAAACTCTTACTGAAGTTTTGGGGGATGATTAGCTGCCCTAGCAAGCTCTGATCTGTGTGTTTCAGTGCTGTGGGGACCAGAAACCCGGCAAACAGAACAGCCCACATCTCCAGACCACATCCCCACTATTGACTCGCGTTCAAGTTGGTGGGGTTTTTTTTGCAGAGCCACTAGTGAACCAGCCAGTGCTGTACTGTGGCACAGGCTAATCTGTCACAGGTAAAGGGTTTTCTGCCTTTGAACTCGATGAAGTTCCTGTTGGCCCGTTCTCTGCCTTGTTGCTCTGTTCTCGATCGCATCAGTCATGCGCTCATTAAGTTAGATTAAGGCAATGAGAGGGAGGAGGCATTACTGACAGCCCTGATGTTTCCCCCTCTCTCTGGCAATAGTAGGAATATCGTAATGAAAGCTGACTAATCTTACACCCTGTCTCTGTACCTACCCTGGTAGAAGCTTTTCATTTATTTGTGCTCTTTTGTTCCTTTAAAATATACCCTACTTTCTCCTTATCCTTCTGATGAACAACCATGATCTCCTTGTGTTGCCTCCTAATCTCTACCATAAAGCACCCTGGATCTCTTCTGAGGCTGAGAGAACGACTGGTAGGTATACAACTCATTTAAGAATGTCAGTGTGGTTTAATTTCTCAGATAAATGGCTGTATTTGCAAAACCAAGTCAATAATGACTGATATTTGATGGAAATTACTCTAATTCAGATTCTGACAAAAAAGTTTAAAATTCCTGAATTTGCACACCAGCTTTAATATCTGATCTCAGTTTAAGAGTATGAAATGATGCCTGATTTCTTTTAAGATATGTATTATCTTTCATACTAATCTGTTTCTGCTGGTCATATTTTTTTTTCTTTTCAATTGCTATTACACAACTGTATTTTCTATTTGCTACCATTCAGTATCTTGCACTCTTATACTGCTGAACAAGCTTCTCTCCTTTGTCCTGGTGCAGGGTTCTAAGATTTTATTCTGCTCCATTTCTCAGATAACTGTGTATTTTGGTAGCAAAGAAAGCAATGCAGATAGCACATGCCACAAGAATAATAAATTCAGATTCTCAGCAAACCTAGCTTCAATCTCTGTCACATCAATGTTCTTTACGTTCGCAGCCTGAGAATTTTCCTTAATGAAAACCAGTGTGTTGATTTCTCTGGCTGGAAACATAATCAAGAAGAGGCTGTGATCTCTATATACCTTATACGTAGGTTGATTTCATATTCAGTAACAACCACTGAGTTTCTGTCACCAGCCAGTATCTCCACCTTTACTATGTAAGCATTATTTCAGTCCACAACTGTGCAAGCAGAATTCATCAACTGTTGTTTTTCTGCTAAAGATCAAACCGAATGTCTGAAGTTGCTATCTGCTTTCCACCTTTGTCATAATCTTTGGGTGATGCTTTACTGCTTCAGCTTATTGTCCTGTGTTACTTCCCAAGGTTTTTTTCTTGTTTCTAGTGATAATGCAGTTGGTTTTATTCCTCCTATATACTTAAGCATTTCTCTCCTCATGTGTTCCTTCCATGTAAGATGATGCAAACATTCAATAATTTTTCCAATCGCTATATGAATCTGATAGTTGGCTTTTCAGAGGTGTTTGCTTCTTTATGAATGTGTGTTATTTTACATGTTGTCTCTTTTCTGTAACAATCTGAGGTTGTTTCACCTTTAGTAATATCACAAACATTTTGTTTGGGAATGTGATCTTCTGTTAGTGATTATTCATCTCTTGCTATTTTAAAGTAAAATGTAAACTTTTGGTTTGACTTATTTTGGAGTGCATGTTAGAGAGTTTTGAAGAAAATGTAACAGTTTTTATTACCTGTCATCTTTTTATTTTCCAGTTAAGTCTCTTCCCTGTGTCACTTTCAAGTATAACCTTAGATGTCATTTCTGTAATGAAGAGATCAAATTTTGTATTCACTGATTCTTTTCAATTATTGTTTTCTCCCTTGTTCACATCCCTTTGTTCAATATTGTCCTTTTTAGAGTTGCAAGGAAGCTATTCTTTTGCTAATTACAATTTTTTAACACATTTGTTTTGTCAGACTTCTCAGGTCTCAGACAATATAGAAATCTAGGTGTTTGATGCCTTTCATTTGTTTTCAAATGATTGCTATTATTGTAATCAGCTGAATGACTAATCTTCATTCCACTTCAGGAGAAATCCAAACAATCCACCTAATTGCTCCAATTCTAACTTTGATTTCTAAGCAGCATATTAAGGATACATGTTTTGTGGACAAGCGCTTATCGAGTAAAGTAGTCCAGATCATAATATCTAAACAACTTTTTAAGTTCACTAAAATATCAGAGTTGTTATTATTAACTTCTTATATTTCCTTGTTTCTTGCTAACTAGAATGATGAGAAACAAGAATTAAAAAACCTTCATGGACCTTTTTAATTCTTCATTAGTTGTAGATTGACGGAAATAATTTAAGTTAATCGTGCCTACTTAGACACCACCTACTTAGACAACACGAGTAGTTCTTATGTTATTCTTCAAAATAATGTAAAGGAATTCATAGTGGAGAGATTTTCCTGTGGATGAAACTGTATCCAAGTGATCATCTTGTATTAGTTGCAAGTGCATTGCTCCCTGTTTCTTTCATACTGCTAAACTGAGATTACTGAGCAAAATATCCACAGCTCCACGTATACCCTGTAACTGTAAATGTGTAAATGTATTAATTTTGGTGCAGAAGGAATTAATAAGTAATATAAGTGTTGGGTCAACTTGATAATTATCTTGTGTCTATTTTGAGATATGTTAAATGAGCTTGAAAATGACATTAAAAAATTCAGTGAACACTGATACCTATACCAACAGGGATAAATTGAATTCCTAAGGAAACTGTCATCCCATCATCACTTCTCCCTTAATTTATGAGATATTCTTATATGGAATCAGCAACTGCACAGACATAATGGCAGTAACTAGTGGTTATTACAGCAGTATTATCTAAATATGAGGTGTGTTGTTTTGTGATTTAGTAAAATCCTAACTTCTCTGGAAAACGGATGTGTGCAAAGAATAGGACTATTCTGTGAATTTGTAAAATGTAACTTTGCACACCTATACTTCATGCTACATGTTTTCACGTACTCCAAAAATACTTGGGGGGATGACATTTCATATACTTCGTTCTATTGCAGAAGAAACAAATAAAATACAGACTTTGTGTCATTTAAAAGATGTCACCTTGAGTTAAAGCTGGAAGGAGATTTGTTGGTAGTGTAGATTATTCATTTTATTTCCCTATTTGCTAACTGATGAGAAAATTCTTCTTTTTTTTAAAGCAAGCACTCTTTCAATAATAATTTTCATCAAATGTTTCAAAAGGATTTTAAAGTGTTGAAATGGTACATAGTGGCAGGTCTTTCTTATGACAAATGGTGTATATTAACAGGCGCTATATATTACTGTCATAGGTAGGGCTGTGTAAATAATGCCATTTTTGATACTAATGGAAGGTGGGGGAAGGAGACTTATTTTTCTTGTCGGACATGAAATGTTGTTACTCAGGAAAACAAACAAAAAGTCTGTTCAACTTCTCTACTCCAAACAAAATGGGACAGCCTTAATTAGATGGAAAATATGTCCTCAGGTTTAGTTGTTGATACTTCACTCTTCAAAAATTGTCTGCACAACAACCTGTCATTTACAAATTATTATTATTTTCATGTATTATTATTGTTATTTCTGCTACTCACAAAAACCTAAATCAGAAGTCTTGATTTTAACACTATCTTCCCTTAGTTTTGGTTGAAAAATTTTGCCAAATTTAGTCATTCTGAAATTGCTAACCTTTTTTACTCATTTGTCTGTCCAAAAGAAATAATTATTACTAGCAGGTAGTCCAAGGAGGGGCTTCCATGCATTCATCAGTTTTTTTCTCCTGAGTCAGTCAGTCTTTTTTCTTCCTGCTTTGTTTTTGGAGGGCTAATAGAAAGAATTTATCATAGGTGGTGACCAGGTCCTGGTTCTTGAAAAATCCCACAAGAGGTGGAGTTGGGTGACACTTGGGAGAAGCAAGCAGTGAACTCAGTGTGGCTGTTGCATCAGCTGGGGACAAAGCGGGGAATGTCTTTCATATAGAGAGGTTTGTGCTAGGAAAAATGTGGGTGAACCTGGCTACCTCTTTCTGCAGATACTGATTACGATCATCACCTTGTTTCCATGACTGGTCCTCAAGCACCTTGTCTCCCCACCTGACCCCTATGCAGTGCAGTTCTCCCTCTTCTTCTCTGTTTTGCTATCAGAAAAACAATTACTGTAGATCTGAGATGAGCTTGGTTTATACTGACTCTCTTGTGGTAAAGAAATTATGGATGGTAATAAGCCCCATGGTACCTTATTTTTCTTGGAGTGCTTCATTTTATAAATGTATGGTACTTCTGTTAATGAATGCATGTCATTCTGGTGAACTAGTTATCACTCAGGAAGACACTCACAAATTTGAAGGTGTCTCTTGATTTAATGCTGTCTCCCTGCTCTTTCTTCCGGGAGGTGACAGCTCTGTCTGGGGGATGCCTGGAAAGGGAGAAGCTGGAAGTGGAGGTACTGGACATTCCTGGGGACCTGCAGCCATCAAAAGTGAGGGTTGCAGGTGACAGGTGTGCCCCAAACCCCATCTTGTGGCTTTTTTTCTAAATAGGAAATGTTTTATTTAGGGCAGGGGCTCAGAAAGGCAATTTTTTTTTTTCTAGATTACTTTAATGAATGAAGGCCTTAAATCTTGGTCCTCTACATTCAGGTTTACTTTTTAAAAACTCCATCTCCTCCTCCAAGTGAGGTATTAGAAAATACCTCGATTTAAAATCTGTCTTTAAAAACACCTCAGTTATATATGAATACATTTATGAATTAATTTGTATTTGTTGATTGATAGCTTAGACTAATATTTATTGATCTTAGACATGTAACTGAATTTAAATATATCTTTCGGGTTAATATCAAAATGCCTTGACACTGTACGTAGATTAGTCATTAGTAGTCAACTTTTTCTTTCATGTGGAAAAACTAAATAAAAGGAAAAAAACTCATCTATTTTTAGAAATAAACACTGTAAATTAATTAGAGGATGGAGGAATATAAACACTAGTTTAAAACCTCAAAGGGATGTCCTGATTTTCACTGCCATTAAAAAGTTTGGGGTTTTATGAACATGTTTGTGAGGATCTACAATGCATCTTCATACCAAGCAGTGTTATAGCTAAAATATTCTAACTGATTGTCTAATTCTGCCCTTACATTCCCTTCTACTTGAAGAGTAGGTCAACACAGTGAGGAGATTTTTATTCTTTCTTTAGCTTTTAGTGATTATGTTTGATTTTTTATCATTAACTATATTTCATGCTGATCAGATAAGAGCTGACTTGAGAAGCAAGCCCAGTGATGTGTGGAGTCCAATATGCAATTCCTGACAGTAGAAGATGTACAAAAAGAAGGTACAAGGACCTTGCAGAGATAGTTATAGAATGACTTGATGACAGGGAAAATTTCTTAATACACAATATTATATGTTTTACTCATTCCATCTAGGTTTCTAGAGCCTCTATAACTAATATACTCAGTTATTTAGTTTTTGTGTGCTTGCTTTTTTAATCTCTGAAGGTATTGCCATCTGATAGATTTCTTCCTTGCAAGATATTGCATTTGGCAGCTTTAATATTACTATTAAGCCAGCTACTGTATACTACATATTCTATGCCATCCTAAACTTTCCTGTTGAAACCTATGCATATAGCTGTTTGCTCACTTTTGAAATCCTGGTCTGTGACATTGCAGTATTTAGTTTGTGGTAGCTGATATTTGTGATTATTATTATTTTATTATAGATGGTACATATATATTTATATAAAATATGTTATAGGTATATAACATATACAATATTATATGAGTCTATAATTGTTGCCTTTTAATTAATGTTTTACATTGAATTGTAAATAGGAGGCTTGTACTATAATGCCCTATATTGCTCTCATGCAGTTTAGTATTTTTGTCAGAGTCACAGTTTAGCAGATATGTGGAAGTAGCGAAGACTAGGTTTACGTTATTACACAGACTTGGCATTTCCCTGCTCATCCCTTCCTCCCTCCTGCTTCATCTCCATCCTGGATCCCCTTCCCTAACCTTTTCTGTGCCCAGAGGAGGATTTCAGTGTGCTTACTTGGCAATTTGTAAAGCGATATTGAGATAAGTGAGTGCTATAAGAGTACAGCTTGATGGTATATTTGATCGGACCTATGAAGTGGCTAAAAGCCTTCAGCCGTGAGTTCCTACCTCCATCGTTGCCATTATCCAACTGTGTTGGATCCATTCACAGCCTCCCAGAGTGATGTTGTTTTCATATAATCGTACAGCTGTTGGCTGGAAGTTACCTCTGGGGATCCCTAGTCTCAAAACCTAACTACTGCAGAGAACTGGGAGAGTTTTCTCTGTTTGCAGTTTTTTAAAATGCCAGATGGAAAGTTAGTGTGGTAAGTCCCATACCTTATTCACATGTATCTGTCTGCATTAGTAAACTGGAATTGGCAAATTATCCAAACCCCAGGATCGTAGTAATGCTAGAGGTGGGCTGAAGGGTGGGAGGCAAGGTTTCATTTTTGAGGAGAATATAACTGTGGATTAGGTGACTCCATTTTCATTTGGAGCTCTTACTGCATACAGCTTAGCTGCATGCTAGAGTGCAAAAATTGTAATTAATCTAGCTGGACACTAATATATTCCTAGAAACTTGCTTAAGATGTATCCCAAGTTGCATCTGTTATTTCTGAAAATATCATACATGATCTACAGATCCATATTAGATGTTGCTTTTGATTTATTCTGTTTTTCTTTGTTAAGGAGAGCATGGTTTAGGATAATTATATAAGTAATTTCTTACTGTTTTCTGGAAGGTTCTATTCTCCATTACCTGTATTTCAGGCTTAATAACTCTAAACTCAGGGTGAGGGACAAAGAGGAAGAACCTAAGGAGAGCAAACAACAATAGCTAATCAAGCATAGTAATGATGCAAAACTTATTTCTTGTTTATCTAATCTGTCTGTGCCAAACCACGCCTGTTTCAACACCTCTGTAAGTTAGTGACTGGCAGTTTGATGTCAGTTTGAAGTATCCAGCTCAAAATTTTCTTACACAACCAAACTGAAGAATTACCTAGCTTTTACTAAAAATTTGGAGACAGAATTATTAAGCGGGTCACAACTTTCTGCTCTGCTCCATTCTCATTTCTGTGCTTGATTATTTTGATCCTTTTAATCAAACAGCCTCCCCTCAAATAATTAGTCCTTACCAGATCTGCCAGATAAGTATCTGCATAAATATGATAGGCAATCATGAGAAAATTATATCCTTTTCTCTTAAGTAGCATTATATGCTTGCAATAAATTCAGGCAAAATATTGCATTGTTAAGATGTAAAAATGCATGGAATGGTTATTTCTATAGCCGTAAGACATAAACATAAAAAGTATCATTAAGGAAGTAATAGAATTCCTGTCAACAGTTATAAATATTAAATTTTATCTAAGAGCTAGATAGTTTTCTCTTGCAGAATATTTCTAAAAAAGAAGTTTAGTGAGAGAAGAAAGCTTTTTCCCCATCCCACTCTCCTGTGTGGGAAACAAATCCCTGCAGGGACACTCAGATTTGCAGTTTTGATGGATTTCTAGGTACTGTGTTGTGTCCCCCTCCTTCCTCACTAGTCTCTTCTGCCCCTCATCTTGATGCTTTCATTGCTCTTGCTTTATGCTAGTCTGTACCTTTCCTAACAAACTCTCTGCAAATGTCTGCGGCCTTTGGAAGTTATTCATCCGTTTTTGTATTCTGTGTCTGTTTCCCACATCCATAATCAGAATTATCTACTCTGACTGTAAACTTGTGGAGATAAGCGCTGTTTCTCCTCAGGGCACTATCACAGTCTTGGTTGGGTCCGTAGCACTACTGCAGGGCTGTGCGATAACGATGATTAATGACACCACAAAAATCCTATTACTACAGCTGGCTTGAAATGTCCCAGTGAACGTTTCATCTGTAGATGCTGATTCAGAGAGCTCAAAATGTGTCACCTGAAACATCTTCAAACTGAACCCCTGAGGTGCTGTCTGGACTCTGCCAGTCTGCTCCATCTCTGTCCCTGACAGCTGCCTGAAGCCTTGTCCTCCTTTCCCCACTGGCGTGATACTGCCGTGCACTCAGCTGTTCAGCTCTTACGGTGGCACATGTCACCTCAGATACCTCACTGACCAACCACTGAACTGTTGCAGTTTTGCTCAGGAGAGGTAGTGCATTTTTTCTCTCTCCTTGCAGTGGCTGAGATGCGGTGCAT
This sequence comes from Haliaeetus leucocephalus, assembly GCF_000737465.1. Taxonomy (NCBI): domain Eukaryota; kingdom Metazoa; phylum Chordata; class Aves; order Accipitriformes; family Accipitridae; genus Haliaeetus; species Haliaeetus leucocephalus. Next base: position 10,754,375 of record NW_010972720.1, read on the forward strand.
CTTTCAGTGTAAAATACCTTCTCTGCTAAGCTTTCTGCTTCGTACCAACCTGTACACAACAAAGATATGGGATCCAGGCTTCTGCCCAGGATAAATAGGCAATGCTCGTTACCAAAGTGACACTGGGTTTGTGCTGATTTCTGACATCATCCAGGATGCTATAAAATATGGTGCTGGATCAGTCATCAACACTCAGGTACTCATGTCAAGAACCAGCTTAGGAGAGACTCCAGAGCTTTCCCAGGAGCCTGGGCTGGAGGTTGAATTAATCCAGACCCAAGCTCCCAGCAATTTATTTGGGCCAGGTGGAGTGGGGAGGGTGAGGATGCAGAATTTCAGACTAGGATGTAGAATTTCAGACTGTGATGCAGATAGTGTATACTCCACTCTACCTATGTGCAGTGTGAACACTTTGATCCTAAGCAAAAACCAGTGGTGCAGATGTAAGACATGGAAATCACAGGGCTTTTGTGTGTAAATTTGCTTTTGGACATCTTCACCATAAAACATAGTGCACGTAGCCTGAGGAGCTCTAGCAGACCAAGACTGACATGCTTTGGGACCCCTGGCAGCAGCCCCAAACTGATAGGTAACAAATATATAAAAAACATGGGAAGAATTTCTCTGACTTCCCAACTTTATTTTAGAATGAAAGTTTTGAATTCTTCCAAAAGGACTGACCTTCCTTTTTCTTGAAAGGCAATAGTCCACAAGAATTCTTTTCTGATGACACTTTATGGTGTACCTGACATCTAAATACTGAAAAATGCTCCACAGTCATTTGCCTTCAAAATTAAATTTGGGCATGAAATATCTGCAGTGAGTAGTGAGTTGAGCAATAAGAAGTTTCTATTGGTACAAGTGTTCTGAGAGGTGAAATACACTTTTTGGTCCTAGTACTTAAAATTCTCTGAGTTAGCATTAGGAATCAGATTTCAAAGTTAACTTCTGCTGTGAACACTCGTGCAAGTAAATTTTAAATGTATGTTTGCTCATGTGGATTTGCTCATTCATTCAATTACAAAGAAGAAATATTATCAAAGCTTTCAGATGAATAAAATATTCCTCTAAAATCTCCAGTAGGGAATAACTAGAAGAGAAAAACTGCCTGCTGTATCACAAATCAATCCTGAAATATAAAAATGAATATAACATATTGAATCATTTCAGTTTTATATGTTAAACAAAATACCTTTGATATTTAATGAGTAGGAGAAACACTGAATATGCTAAGTTTTTCTTATTATTTTTTCCATTGTAATTATGTTTAACATAAATTCATTCAGAAATCAGTGCCTCTTTGTTCCAAAGGAAAGAATCTATATAGACAGATTTACGCCAAAAATAAAAAAGAAAATTAAGAAGTTACAAAAACTACACTAAGAACTGCAGTAACTGCACCCACAAGTTTAGGTTGTTGTTGACCTCTGGTCAGGAAGGCACGGATATATTAAGATACTTACTTTATATATAGCTTGTAACATGATGTTGAGTGATTAATTAAAGCTAGCTACTCTTTAGATGCTGAAGGAAACCTCTGGGAGAGTGAGGAGAACTTTTTAGAGAGTGATCAGTCTGACGACTTGTTAGGTTCTGCTTGCTAAGAGAGTGTCCTCTCTGACGAGTAAACCTTCAGAGTAATGGAATAAAAGATTTTCAAGGAAAGTTTAGATCCACAGGAAACTTTTATCAATACTAAGATCAATGAGGTTGTGCAACAATTCTTTGGAAAACCTTGTTCAAGCTGTCCCCTAAGGAACAGTAAATCAGATAAAAGATATGAAAATGTACATGAGAGGAGAAAAGATACTGCTTCAGGTAAGGCATTGTTGTGTTTAACCCAGCAGGCAGCTAAACACCACACAGCCGTTTGCTCACTCCCTGCCAGTGGGATGGGGGAGATAATCGAAAATAAAAAGGTAAAATCTATGGGTTGAATAAAGACAGTTTAATAGGACAGAAAAAGAAGGGAAAATAATAATAATGATAAAAGAATGTTCAAAAGAAGTGATGTACATTGAAATTGCTCACCACCCGCTGACCGATGCCCAGTCAGTCCCCTAGAAGTGGGCTGCCACCCCCCCGGGCCAACTCCCCCCATGTTTTTTTATTCATGTGGTGGGTTGACCCTGGCTGGATGCCAGGTGCCCACCAAAGCTGCACTATCAGTCCCCTCCTCAGCTGGGCAGGGGAGAGAAAGTATAACAAAAAGCTTGTGGGTTGAGATAGGGACAGGGAGATCACTCAGCAATTACCATCACAGGCAAAACAGACTTGACTTGGGGAAATTAATTTAATTTATTATGAATCAAAATCAGAGTAGGATAATGAAAACCCAAAATCTTGAAAACACCTTCCCCCCCACCCCTCCCTCCTTCCCATGTACAACTCCACTCCTGATTTTCTCTCCCTCCTCCCCACCAGTGGCACAGGGGGACAGGGGATGGGGGTTGGGGTCAGTTCATCACAAGTTGTCTCTGCTGCTCCTTCCTCTTCAGGGGGAGGACTCCTCACTCGTCCCCTGCTCCAGTGTGGGGTCCATCCTACAGGAGACAGTCCTTCACAAACTTCTCCAATGTAGGTCCTTCCCAGAGGCTGCAGTTCTTCGTGAACTGCTCCAGCGTGGGTCCCTTCCAGGGGCTGCAGTCCTTGAGGCACAGACTGCTCCAGCGTGGGTCCCCCACAGGATCACAAGTCCTGCCAGAAAACCTGCTCCAGCATGGGCTCCTCTCTCCATGGGGCCACGGATCCGCAGGTCCTGCCAGGAGCCTACTCCAGCATGGGCTTTCCACAGGGTCACAGCCTCCTTCGGGCATCCACCTGCTCCGGTGTGGGTCCTCCACGGGCTGCAGGTGGATATCTGCTCCATCATGGACCTCCCTGAGCTGCAGGGGGACCTCACCTGGTCTTCCCCACGAGCTGCAGGGGAATCTCTGCTCTGGCGCTTGGAGCATCTCCTCCCCCTCCTGCTTCACTGACCTTGGGGTCTGCAGGGTTGTTTCTCTTACATGTTCTCACTCTTGTCTCCAGCTGCGCTTTTCTTGTTGTGCAGCAGCTTTTTCCCCTTCTGAAATATGTTATCCGAGAGGTGCTACCACCATTACTGACGGGCTTGGCCTTGGCCAGCAGCACGTCCGTCTTGGAGCCGGCTGGCATTGGCTCTGTCTGACATAGGGGAAGCTTCTAGCAGCTTCTCACAGAAGCCACCCCTGTAGCCCCCTGTCGTGGTTTAACTCCAACCGGCAACTGAACACCAGGCAGCTGCTCACTCACCTCCCTCACAGTGGGATGGGGGAGAGAATCAGAAGGGTAAAAGTGAGAAAACTCATGGGCTGAGATAAAGCCAGTTTAACAGGTAAAGCAAAAGCCAAGCGCGCAAGCAAAGCAAACCAAGGAATTCATTCACCGCTTCCCATGGGCAGGCAGGTGTTCAGCCATCTCCAGGAAAGCAGGGCTCCAGCACGAGTAACGATGACTTGGGAAGGCAAATGCCATAACTCTGAACGTCCCCCCTTCCTTCTCCTTCCCCCAGCTTTATACGCTGAGCATGACGTCATATGGTCTGGGATACCCCTTTGGTCAGTTGGGGTCAGCTGTCCCAGCTGTGTCCCCTCCCAACTTCTTGTGCCCCCCCAGCCTCCTCGCTGGTGGGGTGGTGGGAGAAGCCCAAAAGGCCTTGGCTCTGTGTAAGCACTGCTCAGCAGTAATGAAAACAGCCCTGTGTTATCAACACTGTTTTCAGCAGAAATCCAAAACATAGCCCCATACCAGCTACTGTGAAGAAAATTAACTCTATACCAGCCAAAACCAGGACAGGCATCTAAGGTTGGTTGTTCTCAGCACTTCTGAATCTAATATTTGAGGAATGAAAGTCAAAGTAATATTTTGAGTTCAGGAAAAATCCAAACTTTTTTCTAATCTGCAATGTTAGTGAATGTACCATCTCTTACTAGTGCTGTTCATCTGAAACCTGTATGATATATTCAGAAATGGTACCAAAGCATATCAAAACTTCCTGCATAAAAGACAAGAAGCTTTTTATTACTCTTGCTTAGGTGTTTTATTTTTCAACTAATGCACACTTTTAGTTTTACTCCTCTCATATTTTCTATAACAAACTTTTCTTTAGTTTTTACTCTTTATAGCAATGCTGATTTAACACTAGTTTTGTTTTCTTTGACATAAATGCATTCTGCTGGAAAGCACTCTTGCTATTGAAGTACAAGAATTACAACATGACAGTTGTTCAATTAAAAAAAAATCTCCTTCTTAAATGATTTTAAAAATCTGGCCATACTAGGAAAAAAAAAAACAGAATGGCATTTTAAGCTAAAAATCTGTTGATTCAGGTGAGGACCTTGTCAGTTTTCTAGATCATACAGCATTAATTAATGTGAAGTGCGTCCAATTTACTGAATATTGTCACAGTTCTTTAAAAAATGCTACACAAAACCCATGCACATACACGTCTCTGGATTGGAAATGTCAGTCTTTATGCAGTAGGCACATCTTATTTTAATTCTCCACAAGGTTATTTGTTCCTCATTTACTAATTAATGTGATATCCTCTGGCACATATAGTTTTAATGTACTAACAAAAAGTAAATATATTTGTCATATAATTGCATTTTCATTTTTGTATGGATCTCTAAGACTCAGTTACCTCTTTTGGTTTGAATGCAAATGTCTTTGAGAAGGTACAACTTAATATTCAGGAAGCATCCCTAACTGTATCAAAAGAGAAAACAGATGACTACAGTATATTGCAACAAGGTGGCCTTTATTTGCAGCAATTAGCTAGAAGCCCTTTATGAAGTGAGAATTGTGCAGCAATACTGAATAGGGAATTAAGAATCATTGGAGGCCTAAGGACCCTGTCCTCAGCAATTGCTTAATGTAGCTTAAATTGCATAATGGGAAAAAAACTGTTTTGTGTTATAAAAATGAAACAAATGTTTATTTTCTTGCTAATGTTTACTGCAGTGCTAGTATGATTTTGGTGTAAAACATTTATTTAATGATTAATGTAAGCATCTGTTCAGCTGCCTGTAAGAAAAGTTATATCAGGCAATAAGAAGCTAAACAGTTTTCTTCTGTTACTTCGAATCTGTTTTCTCTGTGATGTATGAATACACAGGCATGCCCAACAGAAAAAGTTGGAAGACAGATAAAGGAGAAGGGGCTTCTGGGGTTGAAAGTAAGTCTTATGGATTTGCTGCAATGTGAACTAGATTAAGTGATTGTACAATATGACATTTGAAAAGCAAATAAATTGGGACTAATTAAGATGAAAATTTCATGAAGAAGAAGAAAAATCTCTTCCTCTGGGTTCCACTATGGCATAGAGTTAAGGATCTCGCCCTTGTCCAGAATTTTACCATGTTTAATTTAGTATTGTTTGGCATGCTGTACTTCTGGCTTGAAGACAAAGAATGTATTTTAAGCATACTTCTTAGGAATATAGAAGACAGGTCTAAAGTGAAGGCCTTATTAACCTGCTAATTAATGGACTTGACAGCTGAAAACTGCAAAGTTTATGAGATATTTGCATATAAACCATAGATGTAGTACTGGTGAAAAGTAGAGGGATAAGAGAGGGAGAGGGGTCTTTTCACTATCCACAGTAATATTATGAAAATAGTTGTTCCCCTGTTTCTCTGGAATTATTAATCATGATAGAAATAAAATGTAGCTGTGAACATTTTAGTGTTAGCTATAACCAGCAAAAAGAACACTCCTGGGAAAAGGTTTGGAACAATTTACCAATTTTAAATGCTTCAAATTATGAACAAGAAGTACATTAGCTTTCAATTGTACAAATTATCATTGTATTTTCCTCTGCCTTAGGGGACAGAATATCATAGTCACGCTTGATTGTAGTAACTAGCCTCCTGCTACGTGGTCCTCTCTCTATGGAACTCTTCCTGATGTTTTTATATTGTTTCTTTTGTGGCTGTGTAATTCTGTTTTTTATGAGAGTTGGCCTGAAATAGGAAATTTCTTCTCTGTGACTAAGGTTGTACGATACCAACAGTATTTGCTACATACTGAACTTTTCTTCTTTTTGCAAGACGTGCAGAAAAAAGGCTGTAGTTAATGACGGTCTTGTCATTTTGCTGCCCAGCTGTGACAGCCAGGGTTAGCTGTAGGCTAAATCAGAGCCCAGAGAAACACAAGCTCTGTGGCTTTAGAAATTCTTCAATCTTGCAGTGCCTCTTACCGGTACTATGGTTGTTTCAGCAATTTCTGGGTTCCGTCAAATCCCCAGCAAGTGGTTGAAATTTTGAAGGCGACATATTGTTGATAAAAGGCAAAAGGTCTGCTGCAGCATGTGTTGCCTGCTGGGATGTCAAACTAACTGCTTGTCCAAGCCTGTGAGGCTTTGCTTGTTGAATCACAGTACAAAAAAAGAAAAAAAAACCCTGGCTGCTAAAGACTTTTCCCTTTGTTTTATTCTTAGAAATGTGAAGGACTTACAAGAATTTTTAAATAGCTTAGATATCACTTTCCACCATGATCCCTGCCACACAGTTTTTGCAATTACTAAATTTATGTCCACATTACAACAGTAAAGTCTGCTGGAAAAAAAGGCAGCTGAATCACAGCATCAGATTCAAACTTTTTTGGAGTTGAATATATGGCTAGACTAGTTAATGGAGTGTATGAAGATCTAGCTATAACCATGGTTCCTAAGAAAGATTAAAAGATGTTAGAAAAACTGCAGACATGTTGAAATGTTTAACATCAATATGACAGAGAGTTAAAGAAAACAGGGATGAAAAAGCCTCAGGAAGTAGCCTGGTTCATCTTTTTATCCATGATTAAGCCACACTAAAGGAAACATAAAACCAGTGCTACTGTTGGACGTATCCATAGCTCGAAGAAAATGATACCATACATCTGACTACAATTCCTCCAAGTGTTGTCCTCCATTTGAAGGGCATATGTCGGTTTCAAGAAAGGAGTCACACAACTACTGCAAACCAATCCATGGACCTCTGGTGACCAAGTAAGACCTCTCAGGTCTAGGTTTAGAGCCTGAATGGTAATCAGTTAGTAATTACGGTATGTATATATACACCTGTTGAGGACTGAGCCATATACCCCGTATAATCTTTTTAGTAATGGATATGAATCTTAAGAATAAAAAGTCCAAATCTTACCTTTCTGGGCTTAAATGAGTAGGAAACTGTGTTCTACTGCATGAATGAAGACTAAAAAAGCCCCCCAAAACAATGCCAAACACACTACATAATTATTTGGTTGTGAACAGATACTACCTTTTTTTTTTTTCTTTTTTAAATAAGTGAAAGTGTAGCCAGTCATTATCAGTCTTACATTATTGTACTGGACAGCAAAAAATGTCATTTGAGAACTCCATAATAATTAACTGTATGACTAAAAGTACTCTTCTGATAAATGATATAGTAGTCTTATTTCTTTATAATACATAGGCTGAGTATTCATTCCAACAGCTTCACCTAGACAAAGATATGCGTTATAAAGGTATACAATTAAGATTTACAAGTGCTCCACAGATCTTGTCCCTTTTTGCATTTTCCATGGCAAATTTCAAGTGCAGCATATCTTCTGATTTTGTAAACATGTAATATTTGCACTTGAATAAAATAATTTAGCAAATTCATGCTAGGAAGAGAATGAGTATCTAGTGTTCAGTGTAAGCTACTGGACGGCATAGACCTGTTAGACTAGTTTCTGCTGCTGAATTTGCAAAAAGACTGGATTGCTCATGCTGTCCTGTCTGCTCATGTACTCGGTAGATCAATTCACCCACCTAAACTTCATATAGGGATCACTGCTGAAATGCCCTGTAAATTAAATCTCCAGATTTGCTAATTCTCAGCAAGCCATCAATTTTGGCTGGCTTTTTTTTCAGTTGAGAAGGTCATTTAGGTTCAAAAGCACAATATTGCTTTCAAAGTTTAAAATATGAAAACATCCGTTTTAATGGTAACAGTAGATGGGACCAGTGCATGTCCTATGAACTACATATACAAAATTAATACTGTAAGTTCATTCTGCTAATGGGGAATGTATCGAAGGAGCAGCAGCCTTTTAATTCTAGTGGTGTTCCCTGGTGGGGATCTGCTTATCTGTAGCTCAGCCAGTTCGCAAAAGATTGAAGCCGAGCAAAGTTCTATTTGGATGAAAGCTGGAAAAAGAGAGATTAAGAGGACTGAAGTATTTTTCTTTTTAGCTTGGTTTTATGTTGCAATGACAAGCTGTCTGGTAAAAAGAGTCAGAAAATACAAGCCTATAGATAAGTACAAACAACAGTTCAGTAAATCCGAGTGTAAACATTAGAAAGTCACACTGACTTGCAGCATCAAGCAAAATGTGTGTTTCTGGGGTGTTACTGGGTAGATTTATACACTGTAGTGAGCACACTCTGTAGGGCTGTTTATACATCTTTATAAATAGTGCTGCAAATGTCCTGGTTCAGGAGGGAATAGTCTAATTACACCTTGCAGGACATAGAGAAGGCAAACGGACAAACGTAATTTTGGAAAGGCAGACATATTCGGTGATAGGAGAGTCTACTTTACACAAGGAGTTGGGATTCTTCTGCTTTTACCTCTGATTAATCTTCCACATCTTCTAAGACCTCTATATCCAGAACATATACAACTCTGTACCTTTCCACTGGCAAAGAGTTTGTGTATCTCTGCAGATCAAGTCTTTGTACTTTGGGAGATCACAGAAAATGGTACTTAGCAAGAAAATGAATGATTTGGAGGAAAGCTAACTTTCTGAGATACCGGCCTTTAATTCTACAATGGTTTCTCTAGGGGAAAAAAAAGATAAAACCAGAGTGTACTATAAAACCAGACTATATCTTTCACACTATTTCCCTGTTGTCTAATCCTGACCATGAACTCAGAGAACCAGAATTGTGTGATATTGCTCATCAGATTTAGGAAATTAGATGGCCCTATCTTATATGTTCAAACAGATATTTCCCAATTTGCTACTAGCACTTTCTTGAAAAACTTCTTGAAATCCCAATAGTTCTAAGTACAAACATTAACTACGAAGACAAGGATGTGATTGTTTGTAGTGTAACATAGATTATTTTCAAGTGAAATTTGTTTTGGTCTGAAATGTTATTGTATCTAGGCTAGTTTTAGGTTTTATTCAACCACATTGTGGTCTATTACAAGTTACCAGATGTTGTTTTTATCCACTCTCACCTTTCTGTGCTTTCTCAAGGTATCTGCCTGTATGCTAACCTTGCTCCTAAACTACTAAGATCTCCTGTCTCTACTTTTCACCTACTGATCATGAAGGAAACTGATAAGCTGACAGTGGCCACTTGTAAGAGGACTGATAGAGAGAAAGAATTAACTACTAATATAAAAAAGGTGTTTGCTGTTTCCTGTTTATCTCAGTGAAGTGATATCTATCAGCAAGAATTGCTCCAGAGGATAAAATCCTCTGCCATGGCCTGGCCGCTTGTTTCTTGGCTGTTGTATTTCCTGTAATTCTAAGCTGATAGCTGGAAAATGAAGAAAATTCTACTTTTTGCCTAATCTGAGAGAAAACTGATCTCCAAGATGATGCTGTGGAAAGCAGAAGAACGTGGTACGTTCCTGTGAAGCCATTACATTATTGCTAATCTGCATTTAATGACTTTGGTCTTTTTTCTGAGTGTAGTATAAGCTGTTAGTTTTCTTACCAGAGGATCATGGTGTGCACCATGCTGAGGAAGCCCACGTACTGCTCATCAACCATTCCTTTCCCTTTTGATGCGCTTTGATTTCCAGAAACAAAAAAAGTAGCTGTCAAGCTATTCTTTGATTTTATGCTGTCTCCCAGGCTGGCTTGCTGTTTTTTAGAGCGAATTTCAAGACAGATGGGTTTGGGAAAAGCATTGGTGTGGAAAGCAGGGCATCAGAGACTCCTGTATTTTAATTTATAGTGATTTTTTTTAATCCAGATTTGTAAATTTAAAGAGCTTTTTTCCATCACATAATTAGATTATGGAAGCTGAAGACTCCAGTTGATTTTTGTGGTTGTTACCCAAGCTTCACAGAATTATATAGAAAGAATTGTGTGTAGTGATGGAGGTTCCTTAAAGTCACCAGCTCTTTGGGGGTCTCTCTCCTGTTTCTGTAGTGACAGCGCAGTGCTTGGCCAACACACCAACACCTAGGTAGACCTGTAGCTTACTGGCTATTATTCCTGTTGCTTAAGCCTGAGAACCTCTATGCTTATTGGTTTTGAGTATTTCTGTCTTGGAAATCAGTTGGATACTTCTGGGTTTTTCATTTGTTTGTTTTGGTTTTTAAGTTAAAATATTAGGAGGTAAAGCTTCTTATAAGATGAACCCAATAAAACCAGGTATGTTTAGAAAGCAAAACAATATGTTTACATATGATAACATTCAGTTTTCTGGAGAAGCCTCCTGACAGTCTGACCAATGTCAAACTTCATATTTTAATTTCTTAATAATAGTAATCTACTTATGGACTGAGGAATAATAGATGAAAGACTATTTGTGCTCTTAATATATTAGTGTAAGCAGTTCAGAATGAGCAAATATTAAACAGTGGTCCTAGAGATATGTGTTAACCTCATTTTAAGCAGCTGGTATTAGCACTGAAGAAATTGAACCAGTGTCAGTTACTTGCTTTCAGACTGGAAAGGGAAAAAGACAACAGTGACTCTGTGGAGAGGGTGTTTGTACAGAACTACCTTTTTATTTATTTATTTCCTCTTTCCAAGATAATTTCTTCATATTGTTCTTTTAATATACTCCTTTCATTCTTCATCTCTTGCCCTGATACAATGGTTATTAGTTACAAGCAATCATATTGTCATAGTTGCAACTGATTTTACTAGATCAGTTATTTCAGTGACACTAACCATCACTATTTATGGTAAATCTGTCAACTGTTAAAGGTAAAAGAATGCTTCTGGTATTCTTAGTGATAAGGGTAATGAGTTTCAGAGTAAGAAGTTATAAATATTTTATTCACATGCAATGGTTAGCCCTCGAATTTTCTTCTTGAGTTAGAAAAGTTTCATTAATCCTTATCAGTTGCACGTCATGTCAGTGAATACACTTTGTCTTGCGGTGATGCACAAATTCAGTCTCTGAAAAGCGCCACCCTAAGTAGTCCCAGAGTCTTGTAAATCAAAATACATAATATGTTTGTTGGGGTGAAATCGCAATGACCAAAATTCAGTCTTGGCACATGGCAACACTGCTGTTGAATCATAATTGTGGCCACATTGGTCCACAGTGTGTGGCCAGATGATGGTGACATGGTATGCAATGAAGAACTGCAAGACTGCACTACTGTCATAAGCAAAAGTTTGGTTTCAAAGCTGTATAGATTTAATGAAGGGAATGTTGAACTGCTTGCTTGATAGTGATACAAAGGCATTCCATTAAGAAGAAAAAAAAAGGGGGGGGGGGGGGGGGTGAGCCGCAAGTTAGTGTATTTGAGACTCTGGTGACAAAAACCAAGCCACAGCATGGAAGATCACATTGGAGATGTCAATAGCTCGCATAAGTTGATGATAACCAGTACCTCCTAACAGTAACATTGCAGACAGTTTCAAACTAATTTTGTGTTCTAGTTTGCCTACACATCTTTTTACTCTTCCAATGAAGCTGATGAATGATGATTTGGAAGAAGGGAGATTTGCTTGGTAGTATTCTTGATTGGCCAAATTTTTCTGCTGTCTAAGCCAGTACATCTCTTAACTAATGGATCTGCTAGAGATTCTGACAGTCCAATCAAGAAAGATCAACTGCCGAGAAGAATCCACAATTTAACTAAATAAATACTGGTTCAAATATTAAACTTGACAGAGAATGCTTTTTATTTGAACCAAAGTAAAACTAGCTAATAATTGTGAACTTATGTATGAAATAATAATACAGAAACTTGGTAACTCACATATTTAAGTGACATGCTGTTCCTTCTTTGAACTGTCCTAACTTACTTGTGTAACTCAAGTTACTCAACCACCAGCTTGTACTACTGTATCCGTGGATGCTCCTGCACCAATGTAATCTTGGTCAGGCCATGAAACTTCATCATACTATAAATGACAAAAATAGTTTCTTTTCAGAATATAGGCTAATGAGCTGTTACAGGTTTGTAGCACTCCTTCCAGAGGATAGCAGCTTTGAAGAGAAGGCTTGTAGCAGTCAGTCTGCCCATGCAGTCTTGGATACCTTCAGTGTTTCCTGTATGTTTTATCACTCATACCTTTGACTTTCTCATGCTTCTTTCAACAGCTATAACTACCTTTCTCTTCTTCTCACTTTTCTTTTCAACCTGTTCATTTTTGCTGTCTGACTTGCATTAATCTTCAGTCTGATCCTACCTGTTCCTTCTCTCCAACCCAGCTTGATACATTAGCATTACTATTTTCGAGGATAGAGACAGATATTCTCATAAGGGTTTTAACACCTACAAGTCTGACATTTCAAAGTCCATATTATGTTCTGGTTTTTGCCTCTGCACACTTGTGCTGCAAAATTCAAGAGTTACATCCTTCCTGTATTCTCTCTGCTGGAAATACAACAGTGTGCAAAAATAGAACGATGGCCATGTATAGCTCTGTAAGTGGCTTATCTGTATTTGTGTATAAAACCAAAACTGCAATATATGTACATTATTTGAACAATATATTATTTGCCTATGTGCAAACTTTTTTTAGGCAAGTATAAGTGTTACAAGTTCATTTGATAAATATACCTTTCTATGGGATTTTCACTGGTAGAATAAAAGAGTTTAATTATGGTATAGTGTGAACTGCTTGCACAGAAATAGAGGAAATGTTTCACTGACACTGCAACAAAGATGACTAGAAAGAAGAATAGAGGAGTTGTACACACAAGTGCACACAAAGATTTTGTTTTCATTTAAAGCTTTTGATTTTATTTTTTTTTCACTTAGAAACGTGCTTTTAGTACTTTGCATTAGAAAATGGCCAAACAATACAATACCTCATTCAGTGATTATGTCTGTAAAGGCTTGTAAGGACTTGAAGACTTATTAATATATGAGCATAGATATACCTCCTATTGCAAGCATTTTGTAAAGCTTTTCCTTACCTTTGACTTTAAGTACTTCTCTTTGGACTGCTTTATAACAGAAACTTGTTAACTAGGGTTTTTATCATTCTATTGCTAGAGATAGATGCTAGTAAGTTTTAAGAAAATACAATTTGTTTTTTTCAGGATATGAAACTGTCCATCTTTAAAGATATGTATACTTATGGTTCTTTATATTTCCTCATAAATAGTTATGGAAAAGTGCAGTGGAAAAAGTGGAGAAGTATTAAAAATGTCCTACTTTACTGAAGATAAATATCTCATTAGTGAAGCACAATGTTTTTAGCTGTCAAGCCATGTTCTCTGCTGATGTAATATGTACAATTTTAGTCTCTATCTTCAGTTTTCTCCCTAGAGTTTATTCATTTCAGTTTTAGGCCTTTACAATGTTATCTTTTTCTATTATGCCAGGGAAATGTGTATTTCAGTCCCATGCCACTTGGACCCTCTTCTGCGGGGATTTAGATACCTCTGTGCAATAAGTTAGATAGGATGATGTTAGTTCTTGAACTCTCAGTGACATTATCAGAAGTGAACACTGTTTCTTTTGTAATGTTTCTCTCTGCCTCTGCTCAAAATATTGCTAATAGGTTAGCAGAAACTAAGCCTAGTAGCACCAATTTAAAGATGACGGGTTTAGTTTCCTCTCTAACATGTTCTAGTTAAGAAAATCATGACCCTTTTTATAGAGAGTTCATTTAGGGCCTCCAGCCCATCTTTTCTCACAATGTATAGCATTTTTCTAGCTTTTTTTTTTTTTTTTCATTGCATAGATCTTTTCTTGTTTTCTTTTCTTTCCTACTGGAAACTTGATCATGCAGCTGACACAGTTTATAGTGAATCAAAACACTGTGTGTAAACTTGTGAATCCTAAATTCATAGATTGGTATCACTGTATTCTAGTTTGTATAACTGTAAATTCCTGAGTAGCCAAGATACCCCACTAGGACTTGTGTAGGTTCTAACATCCCTATGGTGGGTGTTGCTGTTCAGGTTTACAGGTAGCGAAGTTGGCTTTATCTTCTTCATAGTCTGAGGTCAATGTAAATAAAATAATAAAAAAACCCCAAACACTTGAATCTGAACACTTTTGTATTTTGGGTAAGAACTGGATGCACAGCACAGGTTTACACCTAGTTCTTGTTTCAGTAATGATTGATAAGAAACAGCTTTCACATTGCAAAATATTTACAAACAGAAAAGGAACTTGAGTAAAACATATTAAAAGAAAAAAAAAGTCTGTCATGTAATCCAAACAAGACAAAAGACAAGAAACAAACCACTTTAAATAACTTTTGCAATAATAAAATAAGCTTGTGTGGAAAGGGCCATTCTGAAATACTTGCTACTTGCTGCCTTTTTTTGTGGTCACAAGATTTAAAATCAATTTTCCTTATTATCCTATTTTGAAAAGCTCATAGCAGGTAAATTTCCTTGATGAATTAAAATACAGATGTATTAGCAATGAACAAGTTCACTTGTTTTCACTCTAAGTGGGAGTGACAGTGTTTTGTGGGTTTTTTTATAGACAATATACATTGTATTTATTGATGTGTGGCTCTCCTCTGATTTTTCAGTTGGGTTTCTCACAACTTAATGTGTCCAGTATTCATGGAATTAGCTAAAAAAAATATTAGCTTTAAAACTAGGGAAAATTAAGACTATAAAGTTTATAACTGTGTATGCAGATTGGGTTAAACCACCATGATAAACACTTCTGCAATGGTCCTAGCTTCTGAAGAGGCAAAACCAAAATGTGAGAATAGATTTTTTTTTTTTTTTTTTAAATGCTTGTTTGGTCTCTAGGTGAGATGAAAGAAATGAAATAACTAAAAATGGAGGAGCAAGTTAACCAGTTTTCAATGTTAAAATAATTTGCCCTTTTATTTTAAACTTTATTCTGAAAGGCTAGGAATGGAGTTTTGGCTGTTTCTAAACACATTTCCACTAATTAAAGGTAATTTTACTCTTTCAGAACAGAAAGATCCACTCAGATCCCCTAAGATCCTAAGTAACTTACTTCATCAAAGTAAATATGAAGTCCATGTGCAAAATTTTTACACAGGAATTATAAATATTCTTACTTCTTTTTTTCCCCAGTGCATTCACTTGGTTGTCCTGTGTGTTCAGCTTTCCTTTTTATTGTTATACTGATGCTTGGTTTAATCTTGCAGAAGTTTCAATAAAATACAGAATTTGAAAAAAGACTTGGCATTGAAGCAAGCGCCTTGCCCACTTCCATTGCCATCTCCATGGCAAATCTGCTGAACAAGTTTCAGCAAAGTATGAGTTTACTCCACAGCTAGACAGTAACGATAAGAATCTGAATAAGAAACAATAGCACTTAAAATACTGAGTTATTAAATTAATTTCCCTTACTGCAGCTGCTCTCCAACATGGTAATGGGATTTTTTTTTTTTAAATATTAATTGGATTACAAAAAGAAAATGCATGCTGACTCTAGCTTTTTTTATTTCTTCTGGCACTCTGCATGGTCTTGGTTTCTCTTTGGAAAGATGCAGTTTGAAGCTCCCTATGAAACAGAGCTGCCTATCTGAGACATCTTATATCCATTAAAATTATTCAAGCAGAGAACTGTTTTTGCTCAGCAGGATTTGAAGGGCATTGCTAGGAAAATAGAAATTTCTAAATTTATCTCATTTTATGTTGAACTGAAGCCATATGTGACAAAGATGAAAACATGCCACGGTTACTGATATCAGAGGTTTTCCTTTTGCCCTGATTGAGTTAGTTTAAGTACAGAGAAATTTACTTAATGAATCTACAGAGACAATGATTCACTTGTTTTCCTTTATTTAGATTCAGAGCAGGATGGTTTCCAAAGGCACTAGATATGCACTAATCCTAATAAAGTCAGCACAAGCTGCAGGTGTTTCATACTGCTGGAAATAGGGCCATAATGTTTTAGTGAAAAACATATAGCAAGCCTGTTTAAACAAATAAGCATAGAACAGTGTTTATCAGATTCTGACAGAGACACAGCTAGCCAAAAGTCTTATGCAGACAAGCACCACATTTTAATCAGCAATATTAATCTATCACAATTCTGTGAGCTTCAGAGAAATGACTACATTGATTACTTTTGTTTGCATCCTTTGCAAAAAGTATAAAAATTCCAGGAGAAAAATATATTCCACAGCTAAGAAATTAGAAATAAATTGCTTAAGACATTCTGCTGGCTTCCTGCCAAGAAAAATCTTTGAGCCTTCCTATTCCATGTCTGTATTTAGCAGATGAGGTTCTCTTCTTCACAGTTCTTATTTGAATTGTGTTTTCTGCTCTGAAGTGCTTGGCAGTTCAAAAAATAGTATTTCCTCATCTCTCGGTGTTTCTGTTCATGGCATGTGTTGAGTTGCATCTGTAGACATTCAAGCCAAAATAAGCTTTTCCTTTTCAGTTTACTTTGCTGTATTGATTTGGCAATGCTAAGAAGAGGGAGCACATTCTTTGTGTACATTAACAGTACGGTTTTCTAATTTTCTCTGGAACAGAGTGAAGGGATTTAAGTTGCATAATGGTCTCTGAGGATAAAATAACGACCCTCAGGTCTCAGCTGTGAATCTTCTCTTGCCTGCAATTCTGATGATGCACTTCCCTCTTGCATATTGCAGTGACTGTGAAAAGTTGATGATCCCTTTTAAAGTGAAAGCACCTCTGGTTACACACAAAGTAAGTAAATACTGTTGCTGGGCATGGGCAAAAGCAAAGTTATATTACATTTATCTTCTATCTCTGTATTCAACTGAAGGCAGGAATTCTTTTCTTTTTAAGATTTGGCAGAAAGAAGCAAACAGAGCTTCATCTTGGGCCCTCTTTCAAAGAGATAATACCATTTCATAGAGTTGCATGATACCATACGTGTCCAGAGAAATAATCAATACCATTAAACACTGACAAATATTTTTACAGTACTTTTTACAGTTAGGCTTTTTAGTTCAAAAAATGTAATGAAGCATTTCTAAGCTTTCATTATAGGCTTGCTCTCTGGCTGTTACTATATATTTTAAAAATTCAATATTGACATAGTAACTGCATATGTTACTGCATATGAGAAGCATGTTCAACACTTGAAAATAAGACCATAAGGAATTTAATAATATTTTCTAGTTGAATACCTGCACAAGTAAGGATGAGCTTTATATTTCCTAAGAGAGCTACCCTTTATTTAAAACAAAACATACCAACAACCAAAACAAAACCACCAAAAAAACCCAATGAAAACCAAACCATGATAGTGATTCCACAATCAGTCTGTGCAATCTATTCTCTTACTTCATTGTTCTCTCTTTTAGAAATATTTTCCTAATGCCTAACCTAAGCTCAAGTATGATCCCTTTCTTTTGCTGTCTAATGCAAGCATTAACAAGAGTTTAATTTGGTTTCTTCTTGTAGCTTTCTCTGTATTTGAAGACTCTTGTGTGGTCCCTTGTCAGATTTCTCTTCAATTCCAACCTGTCCAGATAGGGACTTTCATGTTAGTGCCTGTCAGCATAGCACAGTCAGTTCTTGATTCCTGTGAGCTATAACAGTGTACGAAAGAAACTATCAATATACCATTTTTTCAGCATCCTGTTGTACTATTCCTACTGCCCTAACTAGGTAGCATCTGAGTTAAATATATTAGTTCTGCTCTTAGTTTAAAGAGCAATGGAGTGAAAAATGAAGTTAAGAGTCTTGCTTTCTCTCCTAAATATCAACAACCTCTTTTATTCCATGTATTTATTGAACCAAAAAGTTTGCACAGAAGTTCTGAGTTAGTTACAACCTGATGGCAAGCTGTTACGGTGCATTTCTTCTACAGCCTGATTCTCAGATTGTTACCTAGAGACATTTTGAAAATCCGCCATGGTCCTGCCTTAAGACGGTACAAAAACATCTTCAGGTTCCTGGCATAAATAATCTGATGGGAATGTTATCACAAATATCCATATCGTAACAGAACATGTGTTGATGTTTCTATGGAACTCGTAGCTTTCCATCAAGCACAACCTCCTTAGTCTTTCACAAGATAAAAATGATATTAACATCCTTATGTATGCTGGTCTGAGTCTGGTAATAGTAGTATTTGTGAATTTGCCCCAGGAGGGAATTACCAATTTCATGGAAATATATTGTTCTTATCATGGTGGAAAGACTTGCTTTTAGTGGAGGAGGGGCTGAAGGGAAAAAGGAAAATATTATAGAATTCTATGTCCTGTCATACTAATAGGCTTTTCTCTATTTTTTATTTGTAGTTAGTGTTTTGCAGAACTTGAATACAAATTTAAGGCTCCTTTTTCTTCTTAAATGGGTAGAAACTTCTTAAATGGGTAGCACTTCTCTGGAAATCTAATTCTGTGTGCATTTTTAATTTGACTTAATACTGTTCACTTATTTGAAAAGGCCACAGCTCCAGAACATCGGTTGGATTTCAGTGCATGGTTAACAAAAAACCAACCAACCAGAAAAAACCAAGTGACAAAGATAAGCTTGTGTTTGGCCAGGTTATTCTGTTCCTTTGCTAACTATTTAAAAGCATGTTGATAATCGCTGTGCAACTCTCTAGCAAATGCAGCCACTATTTGGTTTATCAGTTGAGAGTTAATAAAGAAGGAAAACTGATATTTGCAATTTTTCAGCATGGGCAATATATCTCTTCCTAAACATGTCTGACTTCTTAGCAACAGTTCTCAACATGCTTGCTTGTAGGAAAAACAAGGTGTGTGCCTCATGAGGATACAACTTCCCCAGTGGCTTCAGCCTTCTCCTGGGAGGCTTTTGTTGTGCTCTTTGGTATCCCATTAATCTTAAACATTCTGGTTGCTTCTGATTTACTTATTTTTAAATAAAAATTGCACTTCTACCTCCAGTAGTTGAAAGTAAAAAAGATACCCCAGGCAAGTGGCAGTCACAGCAGCATTTGCAGTTTACTGCTTCCAGTGACCTGACTATTGTTTGGTATGAAAAGGAAATACTGTTTTGCTCTGTCTCATTTTCTGTTTCCTAAACTGCATTTTCTATGTTGTATCCTCTCTGCTCTGCCATGATAATCTGTTGGGCTGCTGAGGAGAGCCATATATTAAGGAAACAATGATCTGAAGGGGTGGGGGGGGGAAGGCAAGTGCTGCTTTGATGTTCTTTTCCGCCAGGTTTGCTGAGATAGCTGCTTCCACAGCGCAGTGCTCACAGAAGTACTCTTTGCTTATCATGGTGAAAGTAGACATGTGCCCTGGTTATCCTGTGCCTGGGCTCTCTGTGGCCCCTGCAGCTGTGAGACTGGAGGAGGGTAAGCTAGCTGCCTGGGGTGGCAGCTGTGCTAATGCCAAAATAGAACCAAATGCTATTATCTCCTTCTGTGTTGTTACTGGGGGCATTGGTAGAGTCCCTAAGCTTTTTGAAATGAAATTGAGTAGAGGCTTCTTGTTTAGGCGCTATGGCATTTCTTCCATCTCCATGCAACAAATTTCCCTTTTGACTGGAACAAATTATGTAGCTCTCACTGGAAAGAGAAATGAAAGAAATGTCAGGCCTATCATCCAAGGTGGAATTCAATTCTTACTTTTTCTATTATGTAAATGTGAAACAGAGCTATTATCTTTTTTGATGGAGGCGGTACTTACAGAACATAAAGTAATACAGTTCAAGTGAAATTGCTAATGATTTCATATAGAAATACTGGTAGGGAAAATAACCTTTTTGGGAAAATATGACTTACTAAAAGATGATTCTCACCTTTAGACAGAAGTATAGTTACTCTTAGTACATACCGAAATAAATAGCTTTATATCCATTTTGCTGAGAGTATTCAGTTTTAAGCCAAGTTGTTCACATTATCTAGCAGTATCTTCTTATTTTTCCAGCATCTTTGCCTTTCCACTTCATGTCATGATTACTTGGATTTGCCGTGCTCCTAACTACAGCAATGTAACTATGTTATATACTTGAAAACTTTCACTATATGCATTTAGATACTATCAAGCAGAAAAAAACAGACTAAATCTGTACCAGGGAGTATCTACCCATTCGTATTTGTCAGGCATTCTATGCAATTTTCCAAAACTTTTGATAAAAATAAGTCAGTTGGATAAATTTTGAATGGTCTCACCATTTTCATTCTTGGGGGCGGGGTGGGGTGGTGTGTGTGGAGATATGATCTAATAATAAACTATTTTCCAATACTTTCTCTGTATTTTGGCATAATCCTTGTATTGACCTAGCAGGATTATTCTGTGCTGAACTTGACTAGCAGTTTATTCTGTTTAATCAACTGTCACAAGTTAGGCATCTCATTTTCTATAAACCTGATTCATTTTCAGATCTGTCAATAAGCTCTTGTCATCTTTTTCATATATATATTTTTATATCTTGCTCTAAGAAGGTTAAAAAACACAGTAGTACAAAAGAAGGTGATGGGCCTCAAATAATCCTGGAAGGGGAAGGAATTAGTTTAGTTTGGGGCAGATCCTTGACATGGAAAGCACTTAAGAGAAGAAATTTATGCACTCTTCCTGAAACTACCTATTCTGCTGAGTACATTACTTTGAAAATACTGGATTATCATTAATCTTCCTGTACACATAAATAATCAAGAAACTATGCACTTCATCCACAACCTAAACCACATTAACAGTAAATATATCAGGGCACAACCAGCACTGAAGATTAGATAACACTGAAGTACCTCAGATATTCTGCTTTATCCTTCTCCAAATCTGCTTATCCATTCATCCCCTTCCAGCCATGGTCCTCCAGTCTAACCTGAAGCCAAGGCTCTGGGTGAATACACCTTCATAAATCACTGCCCATTTCTTTCTGAAGCTAACTAGAGGGACAAGATTTTTGTTTTTTATCTGTAATGAAAAATGAGAATCTGATTCCTCCTCTGAGGCTATAGCATTGACAGTCAATTATCTTTTCAAGAATAGGAATTAATTTTCAGAAAATGAATGCGTATACTTAAATGCGTGCTTCAAAAGATGTCTGAGGAAAGTGATGAGAGGAATTGACTTCATTGTAGTGGCCAATACTTTTTTAATAAATATACTTCACTTTCAAAGGGAAATAACTGCAGGAGTTTATCTGAACTTTTTGAGGAGCAGAAGAAGGTTGAAACAAAATCATGTGTATATGATGAACAGTGTGAATTTCTCACATCTCCTTTTTGTAAGCATGAATGGCTCCTTTCTTCTAATAACTTTGATTCTATTCATTTAGGAAATGTAAAGTACCTCAAAGCAAACTTCCTTCCTTTCCAAAATACTACTTTTTTTTTTTTTTTTTTTAAAGCTGATATCCCCCTAATTTTAATCGTTTCCCCACTCAACCCTGGTTGCAAAGGGTTTTTATTTGTCTAAAATACCATATACATAATAAAAACCAAATTCTTGTCATCTCTACCTCATGCACAGAGGTCCACACTTGTCCCAAGCCTGCTATGGCTCCCTGTTTTTGATGAAGCTATGCATGATGTTACAGTTTTCACAAGTACAGTACCTTAGAGATATAACAGTGTTATAGACTGAAAGGTGGGTGGGGCGCACAAAATCAAATACCAATGTCTGACCACCAACATAAAAACACAGCCTGCCATCACAGACAGATATATAAGCTAGTCGTTTTTTATGATTACTCAGAAGAAATCCAGTATTGCAAGTCTGGACGGTTTATCATATTTTTCTTGTATGAAACAGTTTTGCTAAACATACTGGGGGTGAAAACATATCTCTAGTTGTATATAATGTGACCAAATACATTCCTAACCATTGTAGGTACTTTTTTTATTTCGAAAGAATTATTTTCCATCCTCATAACTTGTTACATGCTAGCTGCCAGCATTTTTTTTTTTCAAATCATGGGTAAAGACAGTATTGGTGAGCCAAATCCCCAACAAGGGAAATGGTATACGCAGTCAAAAAAGGCTCTGTAACAATATCCTTATGCTGTAGTATTGCACAGGACCAATTTAAATCTGTATGCACTAAAGTATGTGATTGTTTATTAGGTATTGTTGGAGAGAGTATAGCTTATCCTCCGCTTTAAAGTTGAGCGGCAAAACTATGTGCTTCCATTTGCCCACAGCAGAGTGTAAAATTTTAGTGTTGTTCCATATGGTGCACGTAAAAGAAAAATGACTAAACTGCATCTGGCTTTAGGTTGTCACACAGACTACAGGTTACAAAGAAGGCCTGGTGTTTCAGCTTAGTTAATGTCTCTAAGCACAGATTTCTTCCTTACTTTGGTGGATACAAGGTAACATGCCTTTGAGAGTCACCTAGCATGACTGAAAAATGCATGATCCTGTGCATATCCTAAGCATAATAATTAATGTCATTTCATGTTGAGTAGGTAGGCCATTTATTAAATATGTGCATCAGATAATTGCAGTTTGAGTAATTAGATCAGGTTTGGAATTTCTGCGCTCTGTTTGCAGTGTAAGGATTAATTCAAGTACATGACAAATACTGTACTGTCAAGTACTGTCATAGGAATTAACACCTTATGTGATTCTGTAAAAACAGTTGAGAGAGTTGTAAATCTAATCAGCATACTTGCTGCAAGAATATTATCTTATTAGTCCTCTGTAACATCTTTCTGGCTATATGTCCATACAGGAGATTAGATATGCTGTAAAGAAATTTCCATTTATGCTCATGTGTATGATCAGAAATTCTGGTAATGTTGGTATAATGGTAAAGTTCTGGAATTATCTTTGTTTTATATTTTTGAAAATATAATATTTAAACATGAAATAGAAATCAATGATGGCATTATTCAGTGTCTTTCTAACGAAAAAGCAGGACCTGGAAACAAATAACGGAATATTTTTTATGATTTTATTTAGTTCCTATCCCCTCATGTTGCACTGATTTCTTATGTAGGATTCTGCTTTGGCAAAAGTATTCTAGAAAAAAAAAGCATATTTTGGCAGGCTGGTTTAACTTTTTTTTTTATGGAAAAGCCAGTTTTTGTAAATGAGCTATTGCTGGGTTTGTGAATAGTCACACAGTTTTCTTTCTTGTGTAGATAGAATGGGGATTGCAGTCTGACAACCACATCCTAGGGGAACTCCTTACTACTTGATTCTCCTCTTCTCTGTCTACTTTTGCTTGTGGTTTTCCTCTAAGTAAACCTAGACAGATATGATCTCTTGATTCCTTTGTACACTTCATTTAAGTGAGCAAGCAGAAGCTTGCTATTGTATGTTTTACATGCATCAGAAGATTTGCCTAAGTTGTTCACATCACTTCTTTTACTTCAGACTTTGAAATTTCCTATGTTTTCTGCCATCATTTAATTTCAAGTGACATTAAATTTAATTCCACCTCTGAATTAAAAGGGCATACTGAAAATATCTTCTGCTATATTAGATGTACGAGAGAGCAAGAAGTCTAAAAAGTATTTTCTTTTTAGCAGCAAGATCATAGGAAGACTAGAGGAACACCAAACGTAAAAAGAACAGTGTATATTTTCCAGAGATCCTTTTCTTTTTAAGGCATCTATGTATGGCTGTCCATATAAATAGGAGTTCACGTCTGTGATGAGATCACAGAAATTATCTCATTTCAAAATTTTAGTAACTCTCAAGCAAGTATTTTTAATCTATTTCCACCTAGTTTTCAAAAATGTGCCCTTGGTAGCTCAGGTAACCAGGTGTCCTACAGTTTGACAGGCACTACTCCTTTACAGCCCACCGGGCCAGCCAGCAAAGAGATCCCAGAGGCCTTGCACATAAATGTTTTAAGAATTGAGGAAGCCATGGGCATTGGCATTGCATGCACAATGAATTTGACTGTCTATGTGATATAGAATATATTTTTTTCTGCATATGCAGTACACAGACATTGTGCATATGTACATTGGCAGCTACCTAAGGGGACAATGGCAAAATAGCAAAGCAAATGAAGATTTGCTTTGATTATGTGACAAGTTTCAATAAAATATTTCATTTCCAATTTGCATATCTCTAACCAAAACCATAAAATGAAATGCTAAACTTGGATACTTCTGTAAAAAATGCGATTTGTAATGAAATTCTTAGCAGATATTCCAATGATCACAGAAAAATCTAGTAAGAGGTTGGATGAGACCAGGGTTTATTTCCTCCTTGTCTTTGGGATGAGCTTGCTTCTCTCAACTCCTAACAGTGTCTTTTAACCAGCTAGGAATATTGGCTACATGCATGGGCACATGATTTAAAAAAAAAAAAAAAAAAAAAAGGCAACAAAACCCTCTTATTTTGACGGGTGTCAAGGACTGGTAGCCAGATACCTAATTCTGAATGATCAGCTACCAGCCTACTATGTCTTCCTTCTCCTTCCCCCAGCTTTATACGCTGACCATGACATCATATGTTCTGGAATATCCCTTTGGTCAGTTGGGGTCAGCTGTCCCAGCTGTGTCCCCTCCCAAATTCTTGTGCCCCCCCAGCCTCCTCACTGGTGGGGTGGTGGGAGAAGCAGAAAAGGCCTTGGCTCTGTGTAAGCACTGCTCAGCAGTAACAAAAACAGCCCTGTGTTACCAACACTGCTTTCAGCACAAATCCAAAACAGAGCCCCATACTAGCTAGTATGAAGAAAATTAACTCTATCCCAGCCAAAACCAGCACAAACCTGAAGAAAATGTTCTTTATATGAAAATTTTGTGCTCTGCTCTGTCCATATGAATACCTCAGCTTTTTCTTTAATAGCACTATTATACTTGGTCACAAGTTTGCCAAAGTAAACCTATTGTGGGACACAAATTATTTCTGAAGAATTAGGAGTCACAGAATGTGACCATGGGCAAAATAAAACATCATCTTTCTTGTGATTATTGTTTAAGTATAAATGGACAAAGTAAGAAAATGCAGGAAAAAAAAACAATCTAGAGCAAAAGATAATGTCAGAATTGGTTAAAAATAAGTGACCTGTATCAGGAAAAAAATAACTGTGAAGGGAGGTGATAATCATGGGTTCCATGTTTCCATATGCACACTTTTGGGTCTAAGAACAAAAATACTGGATTGTACAGTAAAGACAAAAAAAGTTTGACATATTCTATCCTTAAAATTGCCATGGCTTTTCAAGAACCTTTTAATTCAAACTCTTCAGTGATCCTCAATACCTTTAGTTTAAGTGAATCAGACTGCTCTATATAGGCTACACAAGAATATGAAACACTAAATTGTTCATGCCTTAAAGGTAATGCCTTGCCCTTCATTTCTTAGTGTTACAAAAGTCATGCTACATCAGTTCCATACCCTTCTGCAACAAGGACATGCAGTGAGAAAATCCTGCTAATAAATTGCCATGCAGAGAGCTAGAATTAATCTGAATATCCAAATTTGAAAGAATTTTGGTTTGCTTTTTAAGGTTTTTGTATACTACATTTATTCATAAGTTAAATACATCACACCTTAAGCTTACCATTAAAGGATATCCCATGTTTACCTCTATTAATGTGATTTTTTTTTAAGAGTCCAATTTTCTATTCAAAATCATAATCTACCGTATATAAAAAGAACTATAATATACACACCCACACATATAGATAATATAGAGGTATCCAGTACCAGTTGTATGAAATGATTTCTCTTTCATAGACAGATTTGCAGCTGTTTTCATAATCTATTTCTCAAACAGTCAACTACTGTTGTGTCTATATATTGACTCTTACTAAAGAAAAAAAGATTTTTTGTTACTGGGGTTTTTTTTCATATTATTGTTGTGTGATGCAAATGAAATTGTTCTGCATGAGGTGAAATAATCCATTTAGTCTGGGTTTGTGTACTTTTTGTTTTTACTCTACTTAAATGTAGAAACTAACTTTATAATGAAAAATTGGGTTAGTCTAGAAAATGTGTACTAATAAAACTTTCAAGCTCTATTATTATCATCTGTTATTTTGTTTTGATTGGTACAAAGCACATTTTCAGCAAGGAATTACTTGAAAATGGTATTATATTAGTAAACATTAAAGCTAAAAATTTGCAACTGTTAGCTACTTAACACACAACACTTCAGTGGTGAGCTAGTTAGATAGCAAAAGGGCTTAATATTGGCTTCGGTGTTCACTCATTCTGTATCAAATTGCACCTAGAACTGATGTGGGCATAGCTTGTGTTCTCTTCCCAATCTTCAACTTTTCATTGAACATTTGTGCTTTTAATCTTGGGGGTTTGGTTATAAGGGAGATTATTGCAGTCATGATCTATGAGGTTGTTCTAAAACCACTTCTTTACATTAATATTAATAACTTTGCTTATACTGTGCTAAGTATGCTGTATTGCTGAGCGGAGACTCTGAATCTCTTTCATCAGAATTGCGTTAATCTCCTTCCCTGAATTTCACTTTCTCTTGCAGACTGTTTCCTTTCTTGCTGAATGCATACAATCATAATTTCATTATTGATCTGTCCTTTGGAGAAATAAATTCTAATGAGTGGAAGAGAAAGATAGTGGGGATAGAAAATGAAGAATATGAACATGAACACTTGTTTTTGCTAACCGTTTAATGCAATTTTTGTCTATAAGTTAAATGAACTTACTTGATTGAAATTGTAATAAGCACCCCAACACATACAAGAATGTGAAAAAGGCCACAGGCACTTTTATGACACCTTTCTGTTATAAGGCAAAATATATGTAGTGCAGTAGCTTTTGGACTTACAGGACCAAGTAAATCTTGGCATTCAGTTAAACAATAAGATATGGCAACAGGGTTACTGCTTCAAGACTGTCTTCACAGCTGGGGGTGCAGAGCTATGCATGTAAACATTTCTATAGCAACTGATTAAAAATTGCATGGAAATCTCTGATCTTGGTAACTAAAGAAAATTAACTTGTAAGTTTGAAGTGCCAGATTACATACTTCAAGTATTATAGTTTTCATGCTAAATAACCTACTGACCACCTTTCAGAAAGCTTAGTCAGATTACTGCCTCCTCATTTTTACCAAGTTGTTCTCCACAGCAATTTTGTTGGAACATGGTCATGCAGTTGTCTGATGTATCTATGTCCAAGCACAGAAATTTGAAGCTCTCTTGTCTCTCTACTAGAGGTCTTTTTCCTTGCCATGGATTTATAGAGAATTAAACAATTGATATTTCTGACCTTTTCATGACCTGCAGCTTTCAAAGAGTCAGAGGTGTTAGGGAGAGGGGCTATTCCAGAGAGCAGGGAAAAGAACCAGAACCTGGTTTCCCTGTTCCCCAAAACAGTGAGCTAATGGCTAGGCTGCAATCACATTTCTCTCTTGTTTAGGGGCTGGCTAGCTTCTCTTTTTCCTCAAAGTAGCCTACAGCCCTATGGTTAGGGTTGCTTGAGGTAAAGGAAAGGTAGGCTGGAGTTCCTTCTGAAGAGCAGGGCAAACTGGTCTCCCACTTACTGAATAATTTAACTATTTGGTTTCAGTGCAAAAGGTAGCTTTTCATTCACCCTGTGTCTTCAAAAGTAAGAGTTGGTTATGCTGGAATTAAGATACAGTTAGAAATATAGATGATTAATTCATTTTATCATAGGTGTCTAACTTACTCTTGAGTTAGGTGCTTAAGCTTGGGTGAATTTCAGAAATGGCAGTGGTTATTCCCAAACAGTAGGTGCAGCGCGCTGCTTGTGAGAGGCTTCCCCTTAAAGGCTTGTATTTTGCTGTTCAGTGACAGTGTTATCAAGGGCCTGACTTTGCATCTAGTCAACTCCGGCAGCTAACTTCTAGGCACTGCAATACTGTTTGTGTCAGCAACCATGTACTTTTTTGAAACAGCAGCATGTTACTACCCGTCAAATACTTAACATTGTATAACTCAGCAGAAACGTAAGTTACATGCTACAAAAGTGATCATGGTGTAAATTCAAAGTGTCCAGTTCTGTATTCATTACCAGCTTGTATTTGAAAAAAATACTGCTGAGTAAATGGGCATTTTGCCTTGAGAAAGGTGCCTCTAATTGTAGTAGCAATGTAACAGTGGCGCTAAAATACTTTCATCAGATTTCTATTCAAGTTATTTTCTTTTTTGCTGATGCAGGTTTTATTTATTTATTTAGATAGTAATATATAAATTAATGGTGGATTACTTCTTAACACAGATGGTCATTTGTGCCTCTCTCCTTGCCCCAGCCCCAGTGAAGACATAGTGTGATATCATGCACTGAATCTTATTCATTTCAATTGTTGCATTATGAGCAATGTAGCAAAAGTTTGCATTAAAGTTCATAATTCAACTTGAAAAAAAAATGCTAGATTTTAAAGGAAAATTTAAAAATCTGCTTAACAAAAGGTAAAAAAGGTCCTAATAATTATAAAAAAATAGAATGACATATTTCGGATTTTTAGTATTTTTTTTAAGCTTTTCTGCATCTTTGTTTTGATGGCTTGCTGCTACTTCAAGTTGTTCTTTATGTAAAATCTGAATACTCTTTAGTAGTTTTTTTCAGTAGACTTTGAGGACTCCTAATAGTACCTTAGAAACATTTTTATTATCCCCCCACCCCCCCCCGAATGCTCTGTTACAGTGATTATTTTCTCATTTGGTAATTGTCCAGCACATTAAATTGATATGGAGAGATGTATTGCTGTCATACTTTTAACCTGATTGCATGCATTTCTGCATTTTTAATTGCTACCCCTGAGAAACTGACCTCCTTGTAATGTATATCAAGAACTTCTTTAATTTGACAGTGACTCTCACAGGCTCTTTATCTGATTATTTAATTTCTTATTTGGTGTTATATTACTGGGTATATATATACTGCTTTTCAGAGCCCAAAAGGCTGAGAAAAGTTCCTTAGCTGATGCCTCAGGAGCTCCTGTGAGAATGCCACTACAACCTCAGCCATGCATTTCCTTTTAGTATTTTTGATAACTTTTCAGCACCAGGTAGTTTGTCTGCAGTGATAAAAAAGACTCTTAGTTACCAGGGTTATCTTGAGACTGAGAGGCCAGGAGATAACTTTCCTGTGAGGGTTTATTTTAATCTGAGTCATGAGTATAAAATGTTTGTACTCCTAGGAGGAAAGTAACCAAAGAAAAGAACAAAACAAAACAAAACCCACCAAACAAAAAAAGGAACTAACTGTATAGTGATTATTAAGTCTCATAAGAAGCTGGTTATTCTCTAGTTTGATCATATCTGGAATATGATCTTACAGTGTAGACTCCTAGCAAAAATCAAATCAATTTATTCTGTATTTCCTTCAAGATTTTTGCAGCAGATGTTTAACAGAGTATGGTACTTGCTCTCTAATGATATTTATTCATTTTTTTTTTTTTTTAAAGAATGTGTAAGCCAGTGTCTTGTGTCTTAGAACTGAAACATTATTGAAATGCTTTGCTATTTTAGTCTAATGTTATTAGAAACATCCTAACTTTATGGTTCAGTTTAATCATTACGTCATAATGTATTGGCTGTTGTAAAAACAAAAAAGTTGTTTTAATAAAAATATGCAAATGTAAGATTGTACATTATTAATTTATAAACATACACTGAAATGACTGACCAAAACATGGATTTTGGTCTGTTAACTTTTTTATAGCAACAGGCAATGGCTATATATTTGAAACAGAAACTTGCACAATATCTTTGTTGATCTGTTCTTGGTAACTAAGAAAGGCTGCTCCATACTCTGAGCCACAGGATTAATTTGAATTGTTGGACTTTAAGGCTTGGATGCCTATTGGGAAAGGAAACCAGTCCTTTACCGCTGACTAGAATGACTCTTAGCTCTTCTGCAGATTTATCTTTCTTATTTAGCACTGGAGCACAGATAACCTTAAGGATCCAGCCCTGTCATATTATAAGCCATTTATGATAGATGATGATGCATTGGACCAATTCTCAAAAGGGCAAAGTAAACTGTCTGGGTGACTAGAATACTACTTAATCTTTTATACTCTACCTTTTCATGACTGTCTGCGCATAGCAATCAGAATGGAAGAGAATTGCCAAGTCACCTGCTCCTCAGATCAGAAGGTGATTGTGGCTTTGAGCAGATATTAAACAGCCACAGCACTGCCTGGTCAGAAAGAGCAAGTGTACTAGCCTTTTACTTCTTGAAGATCTTGGTCCTCATCAAGTGCTAAGGTTTGAAACCTGCAAGAGAATACTGTCACTTCCCTGTGGACACCACCTCACAAAGTGCCTTGCCACATAGTCTGGTATCATTCATCATCACACCTCTTCAGAAGAATCCGGGAGTGGAATATCTAGACAATACAGGTAGGTGATAGAGTGCCAGCCTCAGTGACAAAAAGCATTTCTTATACTCTGCCCTAGGAAAGGAAATTAATTTCTTCATTTTCTTGAAGTTATACCTGTAATCACTTTTGCAATTAAAACCAAAGACGTGCTCAGTCAGGAATTCTGTAATGTAAAGTTTCTCCCTAAATGTGAAAAAATGCAAACTTTTATGGAGCTGTTACCTATTTAATTTCTCTTACAAAAATAAAGAATTATGTGGGTGCTTTGAAATGCTAAGAATGAACATAGAGCTTTGGAAGAGCAATACTGTAGTTTCTGTAGAATAAAAACACATACCATGTTTACTTCAGACTGTAATTGGATCCTAAAGATTATGGCTACTTCAGTGTGATTGTCTTGCATAAATAGACTCTCTTCTTCAAGAGTATCTGAGGGCAGCAAGACCAGAAGATGAACTGACTAAAAAAATTATTAAATTATATGGCCTGCCTAGGCCATAAGACTTTTGCCTGGATCATCAGCCAAAAACTGTTCAGAAAAGGTAGTCTTAATGAAATCTCTCACCAAATTCTGGGAATGCCTAGTCCATTGATTCACTTTCTTTTGTGAAGCAGATTTGTCACTCAAATATTTGAGTGGCAGTAAAGCAGAATACTTTTTATAAAGGAAGCAAGTAATAAAATGTTCTGTAATTCTTTGAACTATATAGTGGCATTCTGGATATTTCACAATGTGTTCATTGCCCAGTAAGAAACTTTGCTCTACTATAAATTCTAAAATCTATTAGTTTGGGGTTTATTGCAAGTGAAATTTATAAATGACATCCACTAGCACTAAACAGGAAAGATGACAGCAAGTATTAGGCCTTGGAGCTGCTGTCTATGCTACAAAACAGCCATAATCCAGAACCGGGACTGGACCTAATTCTATTTCTTTAGTGTTAAATACTTCGCCACACTTGCCATCCAAACTCTCCTCAGATCTACGCGGTTAAACTCTTTCATACTTGTATAATGTCTTTTGATACTTAAGTGTTTTTTGCCAAAATAGCTATCTTACCAAGGTATCTTCCCCAAATTAATTCTTCATGAGTATAGCATAATCCAGCTAAATTTTATTAACTAACACATTTCCAGATTCCAGCATAACTCATATTTAATACCATGAACAATACTACGATCTCCTTCCTCTTTCTTTCTAGTGATTAAACACGAGTGATTTTGAAGCCTGGCATGTTCAGGCTTTTTCTATTCCCCAACTCCAACCCACGTCCCCCCCATATCTTCTATCTCCTTGAGTGAGCTCAAGAGACCAAGAACCGAGTGAGAAATTTTCTAATCTGTATGGGACAGCCTGCTTGGCAAACTTGATTTCTTTGGGAATGGGGCACATATTGTGAAATAAGAGTTTATTATGTGAAATACTGTTATAGGCTTTCAAGTAGGCTTCAGTGGTTGCTCTCTTCCAGGCAATAAAAATGTTTATCTTATGTTTACAATTTCCTGAGTTGTTTAAGGGGTAATAAAAAATGAATGGAAAAATCTTAAAATAAGGTGTCTCATCTCACCTACTTAACAAGCTTTCTAAAGAAAGATACGGATCAGAAGTTATACATGTCATAAAACAATAAAATCTATTTTATATCTAAAATGAAGGGCATTCAACAAATCCTGTTTCTGCAATATGAATTATATGATCAATTAGTTACTTTGGCAAGTATGTGATTTGAACTAATATGTTTATTGACTTATTGAATTAAAAGGAAATTCTGAAGCTGAGTTTGGACCTTGCAAAATGCCAAGATTTCAGTTCATCAGTAACACTGTAGATGTTCTGATCTGTTCAAATGCTTAACTATCTTACTTGATGAAACTACATTTCTCAATATTGTGAGGCTCAGACATTCTGGAGAAAACAGAGCTCCCTCTGAAAAAGTAAACTGAAAAAAGAGGTGTTGGAGACCCTATTGCAGTTAACATATTGGCTCTTGTCTGCATGAATGATCTGGTGTCCAGGAACTGTTCTCTATGCTTTAGCTGTTCCTTCAGTGGGGGCAATAAGAGGGTCTCTCTAATCTTTGTGTCTAGAGCTTCTTACCAATGTCAAATTTGGTTGAAGCTGGACAATGACTTTAAAAATTGTAGGGTTGTTTTGTTTTGTTTTTTTTGTTTTGGTTTTTTTGTTGTGGTTTTTTTTTTTTTTTTTAAGCAGCTAGAGTACAGCTAGAGAAAGGACTTGGCATATCACTATCACTTCCTTAGGAAACCAAGCTAAGAAACATCTTTGTACATTCTAAATATAAGCAGTAGCAAGCTACAGGAAAAGGTGAAGACAGCTTTTTCATCAGTATTTCCTCACTAGTATTTCTTGGAGAAAATACAGCATATGTGTGCAGCAATAGCCATGTCAGAGAGAATTATTTTCCATTAACTGTAATAAAAGGGCTTCAGAAGTCTAAATTAATAAAATGTAGCCCTAAGTATGTATGTATTCTGTGTCTGGTCACTTTGATTATGCACCTATGCTTTATTTTTTTAACACTGGCAAATTAGTCTCATGCACTAATTCCAAATGTAGCAAATAGCTGAATTCTTAAATACTTTATTTCTTTTTAGATAAGCATTTTGGAAGAGTTGTTCATTACGATGCATGGTATGAATGCTGTGAAGCATTTTGTTTAATGGAAAATACTATGACCGTTTGGGTATGCCTCAAAACACAATGCAAGTGAAGAAGAGTTCTATTGTTTCTACATTCTATTGCATCCATTTTCACTTGGTAATTAATATTGATTTGTGTTTATGTTTGCATTTTCTACAGTAGCAGTGCATAATTTATACTAGCTTTCTGTATGTATGATAGCAATGTAGAGATAATCTTACATGTTTGACTTGTTTTACAGTACTAACATCAATATGCATACTTTTAAGTCAAAGATTGTTTTGCATGAAGCTGCATGTGGAAATGAGAGTAAAAGCAATATATGACAAAAACCTGATTTCAAAGTCTAAGTGGACAACACAGGTTTAAAAGAAACACCTAAGTTTTTGATTTTGAACAATTTTCTAATTATTACATGCTATATTTATAACTTTGGGGATTTCTATGGGTCTTATGAAGTCTTAGAACTCCCATAAAAATAATTATAAACAGTAGGTAAGGTAATATTGAAAAGATGAGGAGTATCTTGCTAACATAACAATTCAAAATTTTGGATAATGTGCATGGGGAATTTAGCTCATATGACTATCAAGATACTTAAAATGTATTTTAATATTTATTAAAAGTATTTTGTTTCGTTGCTTAGAATTATGTTTTAAGTACTCTTTTCACTAATATAAACAGATGACCTAGATACATCTGTACCTGTGACAATTACCTTCTGCTTGGTCATATAAATATTTAAAAGAAACTTAAGAGAAACTTAAAAGAATAGAGAAATAGGAAAGGCACAAAAATATTTCCCAAACATGCACTTTATTATTTGAAAGTACTTTATATGTAGCTAGAAAGATGGGTAGGTGTGTTGCTTTCATAGAAATAAAGCAAGCTAAAAAGTAGATACTGATCTGTACAAAATTGTTCATACAGTGTTTTCAGCTTGTAAATGTTAGAACTGAAAAACTGGGAACTATTCATCACAGCATATAATTTTGCTTTAGTTTCCATCAATATTGCCCTCACCCAAGGAAGCTGTGACAGAACTTTAACCTCAGACTTCTAGTCCCCCAAAAGCTTTTTATTAAAACTGAGAGTAATCTCAAACTTCTGAAGCTGAATTCCTGGTAAGATTTGTTCCAATGTGACTCAAACTGACTTGTGCTCACATCTAATTTCTCTTCCAAAGTCAAGTAAGAATTTGCAATGTTTTACAAAGATTACAAAATATGTATTGTGATTAACAGAAATCTCTACTTCAATTTTCATTTGGAAATGCATTTGCATTCAAGACATTACCCATGCATGCTTATCTGAGTAACTGAAACTGGTCTTGAAGTGGCAATGATGCTTCTACTTCTTTGTAATTTTATTCTGAAGAATGTGGGTATGTGGGTATGTCGCTGTACTTCTGCAGACCTACCTTACTTAGCTTAGATTCCACCAATCTGAAGTAATGCTAATGTCACAGAGCTCTGCGCGTGCTGAGAACTACCTTAAGTTTTACAACCCATGCTAGAATTACTGTTGTTGCTACAAGGATCCGAGTCAGGTAGTTAGAGCTAGCCTGAATATGACTGTAGGATTCGCCCCATTAATTATCTTTTCTTTGTCATAGGATAGCCTTGGTATCCAAGATGATTAATTTTTATTGATTGTATGTTTTTGATATCAGGAGTCTTCAGTATAGATATCATCCGTGTTAATGACTGACTTTGCTTTGTTTCTGCTCTTTTCCTATTGTTTACCATAAATGCACTCCTCTTGTCTCATCCGGAATGATCAAACATATATATCTGATTTCTGAACAAGGAAAGGGAAAGAATAGTTCTGATTCCAATCAGTGTTTTTAAAGAAAAATAATGTTTTGGAAAAAAGGTTAACTTCCTTTAAGTAACTTGTTTTTCATTGTTTCTTACAGTTTCTTACTCACTTTTCAAAGTACACTTTTCTATTACGCTCTCTATAACATATTAGCACATTTCCTCATTTGTAGGGCTTCCAAATACTTTTGTATGTCATGTTACTAGTTCTCAGCATTTGCCAGTGCCAAGAATGAATTCTCTGAGACATAATATCATACAGATTTAAGGAGGTCCAGAATGCATGTATTCAGTGACCATCTGTCACTATGTGGACAGCAAGCTTGACTTCTGCCTAGTTGAGGTTCTTCCCAGGAGGACTGGGAATTGTGGCCTGGCAGTAAAATTAGACTGTCTGGCTGGTGCAGAAGATGAGGAAGGGAATGGGCACCAAACTGTTCAAAGCTCAGGGCCTTTGATGACTTGTGGTGGAGCTAGTAGGTGTTTTGTGCATGACTGACAAAATAAAAGTG
The DNA here is from genome assembly GCF_000737465.1 of Haliaeetus leucocephalus. Lineage (NCBI taxonomy): Eukaryota > Metazoa > Chordata > Aves > Accipitriformes > Accipitridae > Haliaeetus > Haliaeetus leucocephalus. Next base: position 10,789,636 of record NW_010972720.1, read on the forward strand.
GGGTTTGTTTGTTTTCTCTTTTTTCTCTGACCTGTTGATATGACAGGCTATATGAAATGAAGGAAGTCTCCAATCATTTCTATAATTCTCTTCCACTAACCTTTTCATGGTTCTGTGTCCAACCTGTAAGCTTCTTCATTAGTAGAACTGTAACAGGGGTACATATACTAATTGAGACTATTATAAGATTCAGATATAAACTTCATCTCAAATTAAAATCAAATGCATGAACGTTCCATGTGTGGTTTATATGAAAAAAAGCTAAAGTACCAGAATACCATTTTCATGAAAATTAGTAATTTCCAGCCAACGGGTGAAAAAAAAAAAAAAAAAACAAGTCTGACACCTTTTTTTCTTTAAAAAAAACCCCAAACAAACACCTGCCCAATTATCCAAAATTTAAATCAAAGATTGCTGGAATGTGTATTCATTATATTGCTAGTATGTTTTAAGCAGCATAGTAAGGACAATTTGAGGTAAGCTTGTTTATGGTGTGCAACATTTAACTCTTCTTGAGCATTCTATTCTGAGGAAATAATTAAAAAAAAAAAAAGACAATACTATAAGTTCAGCCATTAGGACAAGTAAGGGAACTGTTCTTATTTTACTCAGGTCAGCTCTTCATAACAAATAATTCACCACATATATTTGCCAGTTATTTGATTTCATAGTTCAGAGACTAGAATTATAAGAAAACATCAGTCTTTCTCAGTTTGTGTGAAATGAGAACTTCAGTATAGGATGTTAAAGCAGAATTTCATCTTTATTCAGTCCAAACAACAATTTGGAAATAAGGAACATTTCCTGTATTGTCTGAGACAGAGAGAGATACAGAAACCAATGTCACTAATATTGTGATGGATGCATGTAGCCCTGGAGATTTTATGTTGGTAACCTTCTTCCTAGCTGGTCATAACAGTAATAGTGTAAGACTAGTGATGTGGCAAACTATGGGGTACATATGAAAAAAATATGTAAAAAGTTGTGCATCAGTTTTTGGAACACAACAGTTGGTGTGTATCGTTCATAGCTGTGATTGTAAGAGATTGTGCAAATTGTGCACTCATTTACAGTCTTAGCCATTTGCATTCAACTGAACTGCACTTGAACAGAGTTTAAAACCAAAAATGGAACTGAAAGTTTAGGAAGCAAGTATGAGTCAAATAAAGGATCCTCTTTATTCCCTTCCACTCATCTGTTAGAACTGGCTATATATATATTTCATTGCACAGGGGTCAACTGTTGTATATGATGTTATTTCAGCAGTGAAAACAATCATACTAATGGCAGCACTACTTTCCAGGGTCATTAGTCTGCTGCTATCATGTCTGTCTGAAGACCTCTGCTCTGGGAGTTAAAAAGCACAATTTTTAAATTTTTTTTTTCTTCTTATTAGCTAGTAGGTGTATTGTTTTAAATATTGCTGCCTTGTTTCCAGTTCTCTGCACACACAGTATTTGCAGGTGCAAGGGAAACACAGAAGGACACTACTGAATGTTTTAAAAAAAAACAACAAGTTTAGCTTGATTTCATTTTGTTCTGATTTTCTAGATAGCTGGGTCCCAAGTTTAAATTTAACACTGCTCAATAGATTGTTCCTTAGGCTTAAAAAATATTCTCTATTGCAGAGCTGAAGACCATACTTTCCAAGTATTAGGAGTGTATTTTCCCCTATAATCAGCAAAAAATATATATAGAAAATGAAAGCTTACCAGTGGTGATAAATGAAATAAATAGAGAAAAAAAAGTGACTGTTATGTCTTTCCAAGCTTCAGAATTGTTTCACCAAAAGTTTAGAAGAATATGTACTTCAGAGCATGACATACTGACTAAAAGGTAGCTAAAAGGACCATCTTTTGTATGCCAAGGGCATTTCTCCCTGATGACTACAGACTACTCACAAGCTATTACACAGAGGTAAACAGACAGTTGAAATGAATAAATCTAATCCATACACTGCCTGAATTGGGAAACTGGGGAGAAAACCCAATGCCTTGAATTCCCCTAGTACATACCAGTGTAGATCACAGGATTAATTCTAACATTAAAGGAAATATTTCAGTGGGTTTCTTAGAAGAAAATAGAAAGTCTGTACATAATTCAACTGTGCATTTTTTGAAATGGAAACACTTAGCCACATCCAAGCATCTGGCATCAACATCTCCTTGAAGAGAGAAGAAGCTGAATATGTCTATTAAATGTGAGAACAAAATATCTTTTTTGCCAAAAGCAGTACAAATCATCAGTGCCAAGGCAAAGTGCTTTCAAAAGTTTGGCAGGAGTACACTAAGACTCATTTTAATCAGCTATAAGGAGAAAGGAAAAATGTCAACCTGTTATTTCACGTTAATATTTGCTTACACTAGCTAAAAAAACCCCACCAAACAAAACCCCCACATGCTTAAAAACATTTAATTGATTAAACTGTGTTGTAATTTGTCACAAAGCTGTTTCCTTTTATTCTAATTTTGATAGCAATACTTGGAAAGCAATGTTGATATTGGCTGCCAACAGATAATGCTTTGCACTCCTATCACTCCTAGTACTTGATGAAGTCCTTCACCTCTAACTCCATTTACAGTGGTTTGTAAGGTAAGCATCTTCAGGAACTAACTGTTCTAAGAGCTACTAAAGTTTACTATGGCTGAAATGCACAGCACATTATCCATGCCTCAACAAATACATTTAGATATAGATAAGTGCATATGTTTCTAACTAGAATGGGACATTTTAATACTCTTTCTGTATGTTTGAACTTACAAAGATAAACAGCTGCTACAGAATAGACCAAAAGGACCAAGTTGCAGGACACAGAGACATTTCTATGTGAGAGTCTGAGGCTCAGTGGATCATGAGAGTATTGGTAAGGAAGGGGGAGAAGGAGTAGGTCAGTGCTCACAAAATAAAATATTACTATACCAAGAAAAAGTATCTGAATCTTTCTCTTGTCTCCTGTTTCTAAACAAGCTGAGAAAGATGCTCAGGAAAACAACTATTGCACCCCACTGAAAATCATAAATTATTGTATGCATGTGACACGTTCAGCTTTCCAGTGCCTTCCTCTGACAAAAACCCAACACTGATAACAAAATTTTCTTCATTTTTACTTTTAACTGTTTACTCTGACCATATATGAATATTCAACTGCATCACTTCACTAACAGGTTTAATATAGCCAAAACATTCAATATAACTTCACAATTTATATTGTTTCTGACAAAGTTTCATTTCTCACATTCCAAAACAGTTCTAGAAATATCACTGGGTCTGCACTGAAGTAGTTCAATTACTCCCAGGTAAGGACTGAGGAAACCTATTAAAAAAACCCAAACAACAAAACACCAAAACCAAAAAACCCCACAACAACCAAAAAACCAAAAGCCAAAAACAAAAAAAAACCCCAACCCACTCCCCTGCCCCCCCCCCCCCCCCCCCACCCGCGCCTCTCCACCTCTACTTCAGAAAATCACTA